>NC_141878.1:293131339-293434369 GCF_056163025.1 Triticum urartu | reverse complement strand
CCCCGGAGGAGAACGCCGAGATTGCGCGGACCAAAGTGGATGACTGGTTTCAAGGGTTGAGAGCAAAGAGACATCCACCTCCGGAGGAGAAGGTAGATCCAGTGAAAGTGAAGCGCACTCTGGCTGCCCTGGCAAAACCACCCAAGTCTCCGCCGAAAGGCAACTATGAGCGCATTATTGCAAAGACATGGGCCGAAGCGGAGCGGTCGGGAAGTACAGTCAGTGATCAAAGGCTGAAAGAACGACGAGCAGCTGGGAAAAAAATTGCCCAGCTCGACGAACAAGCGAAGCAATCGTGCCCCCCCCCTCAAGGTGCCTAGCGACATCGTCGATCCGAGGATGGTGCCCGGTTATGGCAATGTTGATGATTACCTACCCGACGATGTACATTATGATGCCATGGAGGTGCAGATACACAGATACGAGTACGGGAAGCCTCTCGTCAAAGATGAAAAATCTGTAACAATGATGATGCGAAGATTACATGATTGGTACTTGAAAATCTGCAGAGAGTCTGGGGGGAGGAGTACTTTGTATGCAAGAGTTAAACCGGAGCATGACCTCGTTGGAATTGAACTGTTGCCTATTCCATTTGAGGAGTTCTATCAGTTTTTCAATCAATTAGCCCTCGATAAAACAACGATCACCTGCTACTGTCTGTAAGTACTACTACTTCTGTCATTAAGTCTCTCTATATAGCTCATCTCTTTCATTGCATGTATTTATAATTATCCTCACTATATTATGCAGAATGAAGATCGCCGAATTGAAGAAAAGACAAATCGGTGATATTGGGTTCGTTAACACATATCTCATAGATGCAACTGAGGTTCAACATCGTCCCGGAGATACCGAGGCCAATTTTGCTACGATCATTCAAAAAAAATGAAAACAAAGATATAATACTCTTTCCTTACAACTTCAAGTGAGTGTTACTGTCTTGTGCATATTCGGTTTCCCTTATATATTAGTCCAGGTTATAGTAATGTAATTGATGAGTTATGCATGTGTGTGCAGTTTCCATTATATTCTCCTAGAGATTAGGCTTGAGCAGGGAGTAGTAACCGTCTTGGACTCTAAACGAAAAGATCCCCAGGAGTATGCGGACATGACTGAAATCCTTAAGAAGTAAGTTAAATCGATCATTATCCACCATATCAGCAACTTTGTTCATTTCCTAATATCAAGTAATTGTTTTCTTTGTCCGACAGGGTTTGGAGAAAATTCACCAAAAAAGTTCCAGGACTGCCGAAGGAGCTGGAATTTAGACACCCGAAAGTAAGTACTATAGTAGCATGTTCCACGCATCTCCTAGTGATTCAAGCGCTAGTTTCATCAATACCATTTAGCATTCTTGCTTATCAGTTTGATTGACCTCTATTTCTTGTAAAGTGGTTGTGGCAGGAAAAAGGGAATGATTTCTGTGGATACTACGTCTGCGAGTCCATCCGCCACACGACCTGTGAGCGGGGCGGGTACTCTGACGAACAATATGAAGTACGTAAATAACAACATTCACAATTTTATTTTATTACCATCATTTGTATTGAGTTTCATTCATTCATATATATATGTATTGACCCCTTCTTCAAATTAGATGTTTCAGAAGCGGGATGAACTCCTAGCACCAGCTCGCATGCGAGCAATTCAAGAGGAATTGGCGGCATTCTTTCTTGACCAAGTGATCGTTGAAGACGGAGAATACTATGTGGACCATGAGTCCGTATGATTATATTTGTAAGAGATAATTATTGTATATATGTAGCCGGTAGTGTCGGATAGATATACGAGAACTTGTTGTTCGACCAATCTCTCAGAGAAGGAGAGGTGGTCGATATCACTTCTCTCTGTATGCATATATGTTCATGACGATCTTTTGTTTCCTTCGTTTTCTTACTAGCTAACTAGCGTGTCTAGTCCTCTCTATACGTATGTATAGTACGTAGCGTCGACCAAGCACGGACGTAAGAGAGGACACTTCTCTCTATTAATTATAGCTAGCTAACACAATATATGAAACACCTAAATTAACCCCCCAAAACCCCCAACCCCCCCCTTTCAAAAAAAGCAAAAACCCCAGCCACAGAAATGCTGACGCATGGATGCCTATTGGTCCCGGTTGGTGCCACCAACCGGGACCAAAGGGTCTCCTGCCTGGGCTCTGCACACTGCCCACGTGGAGGGCCTTTAGTCCCGGTTCTGGATTGAACCGGGACTAAAGGTACAGGGCATTAGTACTGACACTTTAGTCCCGGTTCAGGAACCGGGACTAAAGGCCCTTACGAACCGGGACTATAGGCCCTTTTTCTACCAGTGACAACCCATGTAATACAATAAGGGAACAAGAGTAACATAGTTGGATTACACTCGCCACGTCACACAAATGGCATAAATAACATTACATTCATCCAAATACACTCAAGGTCCGACTACGGAACCAAAATAAAGATCAACCCCAAATGCAACATAGTCCCCGATCGCCCCAACTGGGCACCACTACTGATCATCTAGGAAAGACACGTAGTATCATCCTGAGTCCTCATCGAACAGCCACTTGAGCTCAGTTGAATCACCTGGAGCGGTATCATCGGTCCCTGCATCTGGTTTTGGAAGTAATCTGTGAGTCACGCGGACTCAGCAATCTCACACTGTAACGCCCCGAGACCGATGTGCCAAGTGTCTTCCAGTTATTCGCTGTTGTTGCCTTGTCATTTTCTTGCGTGTCATGCATTTCATATCATGTCATCATGTGCATCGCATTTGCATTCGTGTTCATCTCATGCATCCGAGCATTTTCCCCGTTGTCCATTTTGCATTCCGGCGCTCCTACGTCCTCCGGTGTTCCCTTTTGCCTCTTTTCGTGTGCGGGTGTTAAACGTCCTCGGATTGGACCGAGACTTGCCAAGCGGCCTTGGTTCACTACCGGTAGACCTCCTATCAAGTTTCGTGCCATTTGGACTTCATTTGATACTCCAATGGTTAACCAAGGAACCGTAAAGGCCTCGTGTGAGTTGCAGCCCAACACCCCTCCAAAGTGGCCAAAAACCCACCTAAACCCCCTCCATCATCTCGGTCGTTTGATCACGATCGCGTGGCCGAAAACCGTGCTCAATTTGGACACTCCTAGCTCCCTCTATCTATATAAACACCTCCTCCCCCGAAATTCGCGGATGAAACCCTAGTCTACCACCTCTCCGCGCCGCGGGACATTTCTTTCCCTGCCGACGGACATGTCCGACCTCCCCCGCGCCAATCCGGAGCCTCCACGTGGCGTTCGTCGCCTCCCGCCGCCGCCGGCCTGCGGGGCCCGCTTCAGGCCCGCGGAGCCCGTTCCTCGCCGCCGCGCGCCCGAGTCGTCCTTGCGCCGCCTTCCCTGAGCGCCTCGCCGTGCCGCCTCCCGCCGGCGAGATCGCCGCGCGCGCCGCCCGCCTGCCGCCTTCCCTGCCGCGCCGCGCGCGCTCCGCCTTCGCCCTGCGCCCCGCCCTCGCAGGAGCTCCACCGCCGCCCGCGGCCAGATCCAGCCACGGGAGCCCGAGCCCGTCCGGATCCGCCGCCCCGCTGGCGACGACCTCGCCGGAGCCGCCGTCTCGGTCACTCGGCTCCTCCTCTGCCTCGGCCCGGCCCGATCCGCTCCGCCTTGCCCGACCCGATCCGCTCCGCCTTGCCCGACCCGATCCGCTCCACCTCGTCCGACCCGATCCACTCCGCCTGTTGACTTTTCCCGGGGTGAGATTTTCACTAAGTCCCCGAAGTTTCCAGATTCATGTGCCCGTATTCATCGCATCATAACTCTGCATCCGTAGCTCCGTTTCGTGTGTGTAGCATATCAAAATGTTCGTCTCGACGAGTACATCATTTCGTCTCATTGCATCATTTCCATTTGAGCTCATCTTGATGCCCGAAATGCAGTTGGAAGAGTGCTATGTGAGGAATATTTCAGATCTGTTTCAGCAAATGCACTTTTGTCATTTTTGCCATGATTAATATGTGCATGATATGATCCTGAGCTCTACATGTGTTTTGTAGAATGCCATGCAATCTTTACAGGGGTGTATGCCATGTATTTTTGTGATCTTTGTGGTGACTAGCACAAGCATGCAAAGTAGCTTACTCAATGATGCTGATTTCAGGGACTTGAATTTCACTAAGTCCTTGCCCTGTCATTGTTTTTATGCCATATGTTCATGTTGTTTTCTAGTGATCCGTGCCTCTTTTGAGGATGATCAGTAAGGATGTTTTGTTAATATTGTCGTGCTCTATACATCCATGTTTTTGTTTGCATTTATGGAGCACCCTAGCTTGAGTCAATTGAGCTCTACTTTTGCTATAAAATGTTCCTGGCAGATTGTTAACATGTTTAGCGATTTTGCCGAGGTTGTTGCTATTGATCCGTGCATGCTATGATGTTGTTCTTGCCATGTCTTGTTGATGGGTGTATGCTTAGTTTGTCATGCCATGCTTTGTAGTGAGTGCATCGAGCTCGTAAACATGCCTACTTGTTAAACTGTTTTGCATGCTCCAGTTTTTCACTAAGTCTGAATTTGTTTATGTTTTTGCTATGTTCACATGCTTGCAATTGTATTTTCTGATCCCTTTTGGCTCATGGTCACTAAGGGACTTTTGTTATATGCTTAGAGTAGCGTCATGCCATGCCTTGCTTTGCCATGATATGTTCTTGTAGCATGTAGTTGTTTTCCTCTAAATATTTTTTTGACAGAAAGACTATAAGGGAACCCCCTACAGTATAATTGGTGCAACAACCCCAAATTGCAAGTACCATACCTTGAACCTGGGTGGGTGGGAAGGCATCAGCCCCTTCCAACCACTAGGCTATGCCTTAGGCTTCCTGATGATAAATTCCTGACGTGCTGTTAATTCCACTAAGTCTGTAACCTGTAATCTTTTGCATTTTTGCCATGCTTGTTTGAACCTGTTAATGGATGAATTAGCCGTAGCTCAGTGTTCATCCTTTGTCAAGCATCATGAGTGGATCCATTCCATTTATTTTGTTGTTATGTTTGAGTGCGGCAACATATTTATATTGATGCATTTAGATGGCTACTTGTTGTTTATCGCAGACCGGTGCCTTATTTGTTTTGCTTGCCATTTCCAAACCGTGCATCCGATTGTGGTGATCTTTATACCGATTTCAACCGAAATCAACTCACCTTTCTAGTGGCACTCTTGGATTTCCAAGTTGAGTCCAGGTTCAATCATTCCTTTCCAAATCATGCATATGCATCACATACCGCATCCCGCATATCATACCATGTTCGTGTGTTGGTTGTTTACTATGTTGTGTGCTTCTTTCCGGTGTTGCTTCTTCGGGTTGGTTCTGATAATGTCGCGTTTGTGAGGAACCGTTCGACTATGTCCGTTTGTCTTCTTCATGGACTCATTCTTCTTCCTTGCAGGATTTCAGGCAAGATGACCATACCCTCGAAATCACTTCTATCTTTGCTTGCTAGATGCTCGCTCTTTTGCTATGCCTATGCTACGATACCTACCACTTGCTTATCATGCCTCCCATATTGTAAAGCCAAGCCTCTAACCCACCTTGTCCTAGCAAACCGTTGTCTGGCTATGTTACCGCCTTGCTCAGCCCCTCTTATAGCGTTGTTAGTTGCAGGTGAAGATTGGAGTTTGTTCCTTGTTTGGAACATGGATATTTTGTTGGGATATCACAATATCTCTTATTTAATTAATGCATCTATATACTTGGTAAAGGGTGGAAGCCTCGGCCTTATGCCTGGTGTTTTGTTCCACTCTTGCCGCCCTAGTTTCCGTCATATCGGTGTTATGTTCCCGGATTTTGCGTTCCTTACACGGTTGGGTTATAATGGGAACCCCTTGACAGTTCGCCTTGAATAAGACTCCTCCAGCAATGCCCAACCTTGGTTTTACCATTTGCCACCTAGCCTTTTCTTTCCCTTGGGTTCTGCAGACTCAAGGGTCATCTTTATTTAAACCACCCCGGGCCAGTGCTCCTCTGAGTGTTGGTCCAAACTAGAGCCCTGTGCAGCGCCCCCTCGGGGAAACTCGAGGTTTGGTTTTAGTTGTATGGAGCACTCATCTAAGTGTGCCCTGAGAGCGAGATATGTGCAGCTCCTATCGGGATTTGTCGGCACATTCGGGCGGTGTTGCTGGACTTGTTTTACCATTGTCGAGGATGTCTTGTAACCGGGATGCCGAGTCTGATCGGATTGTCTTGGGAGAAGGAATATCCTTGGTTGACCGTGAGATCTTATGATGGGCTAAGTTGGGACAGCCCTGCAGGGATTTGAACTTTCGAAAGCCGTGCCCGCGGTTATGGGCAGATGGGAATTTGTTAATGTCCGGTTGTAGAAAACCTGAAGTTGATCTTAATTAAAATACATCAACCGTGTGTGTAGCCGTGATGGTCTCTTCTCGGCGGTGTCCGGGAAGTGAACACGGTGTTGGAGTTATGCTTGACGTAGGTTGTTCTAGGATCACTTCTTGATCATAGTTGTTCGACCGTGCTTTTGCCTTCTCTTCTCGCTCTCTTTTGCAAATATGTTAGCCACCATATATGCTAGTCGCTTGCTGCAGCTCCACCTCATACCTTTACCTTACCCATAAGCTTAAATAGTCTTGATCGCGAGGGTGTGAGATTGCTGAGTCCCCGTGACTCATAGATACTTCCAAAACTAGCTTGCAGGTGCCGTTGAACCGTGCAGATGACGCAACCAAGCTCAAGGAGGAGCTCTATGAAGATCGTGTTCTTTATGTTGTTCCGTTTTCCAGTTGATCAGTAGTGGAGCCTAGTTGGGACGATCGGGGATCTGTGTAGCATTTGGGGTAGTCTTCTTTTATTTTGGTTCCGTAGTCGGATCTTGAGTGTATTTGGATGAATGTAATGCTTTATTCATGTATTGTGTGAAGTGGCGATTGTAAGCCAACTATGTAACTCTTTCCCTTATGTATTACATGGGTTGTGTGAAGATTACCTCACTTGCGACATTGCTTTCAATGCAGTTATGCCTCTAAGTCGTGCTTCAACACATGGGAGATATAGCCGCATCGAGGGCGTTACACACACCCTCGCGATCAAGACTATTTAAGTTTATAGGAAGGGTAAATGTATGATGTAGAGCTGCAGCAAGCGACTAGCATTTCTGGCCGCTAACATACGCAAATGAGAGCGAGAAGAGAAGGCAAAGGCACGATCGATGAACTATGATCAAGAAGTGATCCTAGAACAACCTATGACAAGCATAACTCCAACACCGTGTTCACTTCCCGGATTCCGCCGAGAAGAAACCATCACGGTTACACACGCGGTTGATGCATTTAATTAAGTTAAGTTTCAGGTTATCTACAATCAGACATTAACAAATTCCCATCTTCCCATAACCGCGGGACGACTTTCGGAAGTTCAAATCCCTGCAGGGGAGTCCCAACTTAGCCCATCACAAGCTCTCACGGTAAACGAAGGATATTCATTCTCCCAAGACAATTCGATCAGACTCGGCATCCCGGTTACAAGACATCTCGACAATGGTAAAAGAAGTCCAGCAACACCGCCCGAATGTGCAGACAAATCCCGATAGGAGCTGCACATATCTCGTTCTAAGGGCACACTCAGATGAGACTAGCTACGAGTAAAACCAACCCTCAAGTTTCCCCGAGGTGGCCCCGCAGGCAGCTCAGTTTGGACCAACACTCAGAGGAGCCTGGCCCGGGGGGGGGGGGGGTTAATAAAGATGACCCTTAGGCTCCGAAAACCCAAGGGAAAAAGAGGCTAGGTGGCGAATGGTAAAACCAATGTTGGGCATTGCTGGAGGAGTTTTATTGAAGGCGAACTGTCAAGGGGTTCTGTCAGGACCCCGATTCCAAGTCACATCGATCTAGCCGGTAACACCTGATATCACATTGCGGCCTCACGCACGGTATCCCCACGGGTGTCGCCTTACCATGGCCCGGGACCGTTTGCGCCTTTTGGCTCACATATATGATAGTGTCGCTAGCATCCATATGACAGAGAACCCGGGCCGACATGGCTAGTCGTGAACCCAAAGCGGCACAGACCTATGGAGACAGGCATACATGAATCATATCGAGCATGTCGGTCATCAGCGAGTGAATCCGGGCTGTAGCACTGGGCTAACAGGACTCCGGATGTCACCGCGTGACATTTCCCCGAAGGGACAGACATAGGAACGAAGTGAAACACATGCCGGCCAGTCAAGTGTCCTGAGCAGTAGTGTTGGGCTAGCAGGACTCTAGTGAACCGGGTTGTAGCGGACTACTATGGCTCGAGGAGCACTAGACTACATTTCCCCATAAGAAAGGCTGCCAAGGATAAAAAACTAGATTGTCGGATCCCACACATACCAAGCATTTCAATCATACACACAATATGCTCGATATGTGCAAATACAACATGGCATCACAACAAAACTCTACAACTCAAGTACTTTATTTAAAGGCTCCATAGAGCCATACATAACATGTTCATACAGGAAGGGGTCACATGACCCGACACTCAAGTCATACAAGCATACAAGCACATGCGGAAGCAAATAGTCTGAGTACAGACACTAGAAAGAAAGAACACTTCTCGAAGCCTGTCTATCTACATAGGCCCTCCATGGCCAGGATCACCACCTGGGTGGCAAGTCACTCATCGACGTTGAGATCTACATAAAACCCATCAGAGGGGGCAGTGTTGTCGTTTGAAAACAGTAATTAAGCAAACATGAGTACAAAGGTACTCATCAAGTCTTACAACAGAACCTACTATACATGCTCATTCTCAAGAAGGTGGTGGAGTTATTGCAGCAAGCCAACTTTAACTCTTGGCTAAGCTATCCTATGAGACACCACTAGTAAAATAGTTTTCGCACATGAGTCCACTAATCACCAACACAATACTCTACCGGGGATCCTCCCTCGTCATCCTACGAGAGAGCCATCCTCGGTACTCACACTTATCTTGAGTCTTTTAGTAGTAACCATTAACTTGTCTATGAACTGTATAGGCAACCAAGTAGTCCTTTACAGCGGACGCGGCTATTCAAATAGGTGATGTTAACCCTGCAGGGGTGTACTTCTTCATACACGCTCTCACCACTTACTGCCGTTTACATGACATGTACTCGGCAACCTTCAAGCGGAAGCCCAACGAGGGTGTCGGCCACGGCCTACCTAAACACTCAAGTCCCTAGTCTAGGTTTATCGCCTATCCAGGTTCCATCCGCAGGGAGTCCGGCCGAGGTTTCCACATACGGCCCCGAACGATGTGAACAGGGTCCCGAGACGCAAAACGGGCGCCCGACATACCCGACCACGGTGTATCTACCGCAACATAGCCCACCCCTAGGGTCAGCGCTACGCACGGCCGCCAACACATAACCTACAAACACCAGAAACTAATTGCAACTCCTGGACAGAGTACTAGGGTGATTAAGAAGCCGAGAGGATCCATTGGTTTCGGGCCCAATGTATGGTAGTAACTGAATCTTAAATCACACATACAGATCTCAGTTCTTATGGACGGCCTCAATGAAACAACCCACCATGTACTCCTACATGGCCTCTCATCGATACCTTTACCAAATCATGTTCAACACATCCCTCACATTACCGACATAATCATTTCACTCTAGCCCATCACCCAGATGAACCAGACCTGACACAACTCTAAGCATAGCAGGCATAGCAAGGTAGGAAACACATACATGGCTCAATCAACTCCTACACATGCTAGTGGGTTTCATCTAGTTACCGTGGAAATGACAGGTAATGCAGAGGATAAGGGTTCAACTACCGCAACACACAGCAGTTTGAAACGTTGTTGTCTTAATGCAGTAAATGAGGGCAGAGGCGAGAACATGGATTTGTATCGATATGATCAATGGGGCTGCTTGCCTGATGGAGTGGTAGTAGGGTACTGCCCTTTAGTTGGATACTCGGAGATATCCTCGGAGGCAGAACCTACCACGAAGGACACACAGAACATAATCAACACATGACAATATGCAACAATATGATGCATGCTATGACATGGAAAAATGATGTGTCCTGCCTAATGCAATGTGAAACCAGTTGAAATGGGTCCATTTGAATCAAAGATTCAAATGAAGGTTAAAGTTCTTATGCATAATGAGTGTGTTAGCTTGTTTCACCTAAACAGCAGAGTTAAAGTGGTTTGTCATGCATGAAACCATTATAGATGGATAGATTGAATTTTTCTGATCATTTTTCATATACAATTTGTTTGATTTGGAGCTATGGTTGATTTTCTATGATTTTTAGAAGTTTTGGCTATTTTTCTAGAATTTCCTATATAAAAATAAATCCAGAAAATGAATAATTGCGTCAGCACTGCGTCATGCTGGCGTCAGCAGTCAACAGCGCCTGGTCCTGGTCAAACCTGACCAGTGGGGCCCACTGGTCAGTGACTGTGCACTAACTAAGCTACTTAGTCCTAATTAATTGGGCAGGGCCCACTAGTCAGTGACTACTAACTAAACTAACCTAGTTAATTAGCACTAACCAAACTAATTAGTCGGGCAGGGCCCGCATGTCAGTGAGAGAGAGGGGGAGGTCAACTCGTGTCAGCGGGGTCAACCTCGCCGATCAGGGGTCAAAGCCTCCCGGCGTTTAGCCGCCGGCGAGGCCAGACGCGGCGGCGCACTGCGGGATTTGCCCACAGGGCACCATTTGGCGCGCTGAGAGCACCTACGTGGAGCTGGGACTCGCCCGCATCCAACCACGGTGGTGGTTTGGCCGGGGAGTGGCCGGAGCATCGCTGGCGACGAGCTCGGCGGAGGCCGAGGCTCGGGTGTGCTCGTGCTCGTGGCTGCGGTGGCCTAGGCGATGCAGCGAAAGCACCTACAGCATCTACGCCGCGCGGGGAGTGTGACGGGCACAAGCCCGTGACCAAATGGTCACCGGAGCATCGCCGACGACGTGGTCAGGCGGCGGCGCGTTCGGGCACAAGAGGCACGGCGTCTACAGTGTTCTAGGGGCGAAACGAAAGGCACGGGGAGGTTCAGCAGCTCACAGGGAAGCCGCAGGGAGGGTCGGTGTGCTCGGGGAAGCTCGGGTGCGGCGGATCGACGATGACGATCAACGGCGGCCGAAGGTTGAAGACGACAGTGGCGGGGACGATGCAGGGGCTCCGGCATGATGCAGCTCGGCTGGTCGACATAGTCGACGACGGTGAACCATCCGGACATGGTGAGAGGGCGCGGGGACGTTGTTGGACGCGGCTGCGGCGAGCTGCAGCGACGGTGACGTCTCGGGTGACGGCGGGGAGGGCGAGAGAGGGAACCAGAGAGAGCGAGTGTGCCTGGGAGCTCGGGGAGAGAGAGAGAGAGTTCGTCCCAGGGCGACATGGAGGCGAGGGAGTGAGGCAGGGAGGCAAGGTGCTGTGTGGCGCGCTGCTGTGCTCGCCGTCGAGCACCTGCTCGCCTCGCTGGCTAGGTGAAGCAGCTGCGTGGAGCGGCTGCTGGGCCGGGCCAGCTAGGTGGGCCGGCTGGTGGGCTTCCAGGTAAGTCTCTGGTCCTTTTTGTTTTCTCTTTTATTTATTTCCTGCTCTGTGTATTGAAATAGAATAAATACTATTTCATTTCCAAAAACTCTGAAAATATTTAGAGGCACATTTGAGAATATTCTCAATTGCTAAAAATGCTTCCAAGATTATTTGAGCACTTTAAAATATTTATAGCATTTAAAATGCCCAAATTAAAATACTTATGGCTTGTTCAAAAATCCAGAATGGCTCCATAAATTGCAAGACCATTTTTGGCAGAGGTTTTAATCAAGACCAAAAATGGTGGGCTTTTATGAAGGGCATTTTGGGTTCATTGAAATTCCAATTGTTGGAAATTAGCATTTTCAGGGGGGTGTTGGGGTTGATTAGCCCCCATTTCAAGTTTAAAAGAAATTTAAACATGATGCACAAGTTCAACCAACCCTAATGCATAACAGGAAAGCAGGGATGTGACAGGTTCCCATTATAACCCAACCGTGTAAGGAACGCAAAATTCGGGAACATAACACCGATATGACAGAAACTAGGGCGGCAAGAGTGGAACAAAACACCAGGCATAAGGCCGAGCCTTCCACCCTTTACCAAGTATATAGGTGCTTTAAGATAAACAAGATAATATGATGATATCCCAACAATAAACATGTTCCAACAAGAAACAATCTCCAATCTTCACCTGCAACTAGCAACGCTATGAGAGGGGCTGAGCAAAGCGGTAACATAGCCAAACAACGGTTTGCTAGGACAAGGTGGGTTAGAGGTTTGACATGGCAATGTGGGAGGCATGATAAGCAAGTGGTAGGTATCGTAGCATAGGCATAACAAAAGAGTGAGCATCTAGCAAGCAAAGATAGAAGTGATTTCGTGGGTATGGTCATCTTGCCTGCAAAGTTCTCTGAGTTGACTTGATCCTCGTAAGCGTACTCAACGGGCTCCTCGATCACGTACTCGTCTCCCGTCTCTACCCAATCAAGAAAAACAAGCAAAAGGGAACACAATCAACCACGCGCAATGCTCAAGCAACATGATGCAAACATGGTATGATATGCGGGATGCGATATGTGATGCATATGCAAGATTTGGAAAAGAATGATTGAACCTGGCCTCAACTTGTAAAACCAAGAGTGCCAATGGAAAGAGTAGTTGATTTCGGTTGAAATCGATATAAAGATCACCGGAATCGGATGCACGGTTTGGAAATGGCAAGCAAAACAAATATGGCACCGGTCTGCGATTAACAGCACGAGACCATCTAAATGCATCAAGATAAATAAGCTACTGCACTCAAACATGGCAACAAAATACATGGCAGGGATCCACTCATGATGCTTGACAAAAGATGAACACTGAGCTACGACTAATTCAATCAATAGCAGGTTCAAACAAGCATGGCAAAAGTGCAAAAGGTAACATGTTTCAGACTTAGTGAAATTATCAACAAGTCAGGAATTTAACATCAGGAAGCAATGTTTAGAGCACGAAAACTACATGCTACAGGAACATATCATGGCAAAACAAGGCATGGCATGAAGATACTCAAAGCATACAACAAAAGTCCCTTAGTGACCATGAGCCAAAAGGGATCAGAAAATACAATTGCAAGCATGCAAACATAGCAAAAACAAAAACATATTCAGACTTAGTGAAAAACTGGAGCATGGCAAAACAGATAACGAGTAGGCATGTTTACGAGCTCGATGCACTCACTACGAGGCATTGCATGAAAAAAATAAGCATACACCCAGCAAGTATACATAGCATAGAAGCTAAACATGGAAAGAACAACAACATAGCATGCACGGATCAACAACAACAAGCTCGGCAAAATTGCTAAACATGTTAACAATCTGCCAGGAACATTTTATAGCAAAAGTAGAGGTCGATTGACTCAAGCTAGGGTGTTCCATAATTGCAAACAAAGACATGGATGGATAGAGCACAACATTATCTACAAAACATCCTTACTGATCATGCTCAAAAGAGGCACGGATGACTAGGAAACAACATGAACATATGGCATAAAAATAATGACACGGCAAGGACTTTGTGAAATTCTAAGTCCCTGAAATTAGCATCATTGAGTAAGCTACTTTGCATGCTTGTGCTAGTCACCACAAAGATAAAAAAAATACATGGCATGCACCCCTGTAAAGATGGCATGTCATACTTCAAAACACATGTAGAGCTCAGGATCATATCATGCACATATTAATCATGGCAAAAATGACAAAAGTGCATTTGCTGAATCAGATCTGAAACTAACATCACATTGCCCTCTTCCAACAACATTTTAGGCATCAAGATGCACTCAAATGAAAATGATGCAATGAGATGAAATGAAGTACCCGTCAAGACAAACATTTTCATATGCTACACGCACGAATCGGAGCCACGATGAGGAAGTTATGATGCGTCAAAGATTGCAAAATATCTATGGTTTCGGGGAGAAAAAGTCAACCCGAGGACTAGATCCAGATCGAATCTCGCCGGAGCACTGTAGCTGCTCGCGACTCCCGAGGTGCACCGACCGGAGATGGAGCGGGACGTCGCCAGAGTCGTCGGGGTTTGTCGGGGTTCGGCCGGTGATGGACTTGGGGACACCGGAGGAGGTCGCCGGAGCTCCGGGCGGCGAGGTGCGAAGTCGGCGGCGGCCGGAGTCAAGGGCGCGAGCGCGGCTGCCGTCGCTGGTGAGGACAGGCCGCGGCGGCGCGGCGAACTAAGGTGGCGGCGGGCTCCGCGGGGGCGGTTCGGCTGGATCGGGCAGGCGGCGCGGAGGAGATGGGCCGCGGGGGCCGGCTCCGGGCTCCCCGGGCCGCGCGGTGGCGGGCGGCGGTACAGGGCCACGTGGCAAATCCCGATTGGGCGGTGGTGCGGCGGACGTTGTCCGGCGCTGGCAGACGTTGTCCGGCGCGCGGAGGAAGAAGGGACTAGGGTTTGGGGGTGTAGGGATCCGAAATTTTAGAATGGGGTCTATTTATAGAGGTAGAGGGATCTAGGAAGCTCCAAATGAGGTGCGGTTTGCGGCCACGCGATCGTGATTGAACGACCTAGGTGATGCAGAGGGTTTAGGTGGGTTTTGGGCCACTTTGGAGGGGTGTTGGGCTGCAACACACACGAGGCCTTTTTGGTCCCTCAGATAACCCTTGGAGTATCAAACGAGGTTCAAATGGTACGAAACTTGACAGGCGGTCTACGGGTAGTAAACCAAGGCCGCACGGCAAGTCTCGGTCCAATCCGAAACTGTTTAAAAAAGAGGTAGAAAGGGACACCGGAGGACATAGGAGTGCCGGAATGCAAAACGGACAACGGGCAAAATGCTCGGATGCATGAGACGAACACGTATGCAAATGCAATGCACATGATGACATGATATGAGATGCATGACAAAGACAAAACACACGGAGACAAAAACCCGACAACAAGGAAATAGAATAACTTAGTGCTGGAAACGGCAAGAGTTGGAGTACAATTAAGGTAGGTTACAATCGGGGTGTTACAACAGTCCACCACTACGAAAGGATCTCGTCCCGAGATCTAGGACTGGAAAAACTCCGGGTACTCAGAACGGAGGTGATCCTCGCGTTCCCAGGTGGCTTCACAGTCGAAATGATGTGGCCACTTGACTTTGAGGAATTTGATAGACTTGTTGCGAGTTTTGCGCTCAATTTCTTCAAGGATGGCAACGGGGTGCTCACGATAAGACATGTCTTCTTGGAGATCAATGTCTTTGAAGTTGACAGTGCGGTCAGGAGTCTTGAAACACTTGCGGAGCTGAGAGACATGAAACACGTCGTGCACGTTTGCAAAGTTGGAGGGAAGCTCAAGTTGATAGGAGAGATCGCCTCTTTTGCTGACGATCATGAAAGGACCCACGTATCTAGGGGCAAGCTTCCCTTTGATACCGAAGAGACGAGTACCTTTAATTGGAGAGACGCGGAGGTAGACATGGTCTCCGATCTCGAAAGCCAAGTCACGATGTTTGCTATCATAGTAACTCTTCTGGCGCGATTGCGCGGCTTTGAGATTATCACGAATGACTTTGCACATCTCTTCTGCCTCTGTGATCAATTCATTGCCAAGAAGTTGACGTTCACCAGTCTCTGACCAGTTAAGAGGAGTACGACACTTCCTGCCATAGAGAATTTCGAATGGGGCCTTGCTCGAACTCGCTTGGAAGCTGTTGTTGTAGGAGAACTCAGCATATGGAAGACAATCTTCCCACTTCATACCGAAATAGATGACACAAGCCCTGAGCATATCTTCAAGAATTTGATTAACTCGCTCGACTTGGCCACTAGTTCGAGGATGAAAAGCTGTGCTGAAGCAAATGTTGGTGCCCATAGCCTTCTGAAAAGAATCCCAAAACTTGGAGGTAAAGATGCTGCCACGATCTGAAGATATCAACTGCGGAATGCCATGCAGAGAGACAATCCTGGAGGTATATAGCTCTGCCAACTGAGCTGCTGTGATAGATTCTTTGATAGGAAGGAAATGTAACACCCCCTGTGTCATGCTACAGTAATCCCGTGTTAATGGTGCCATGTCATCATGTTACTGTTGCTAATCTTCACTTGATCCAAATCACAATTCAAATTCAAATCCAATCTAAAATCGAAAATTCATATTTGCCAAACCTAAAAACTAAAATGTTCAAAGGGTGGAAAATAATCCTTGGACATTTGTCATGTTGGAACCAACCTCTTTTGAATTCCCAAAATGCCCCTAGAATTTTATTTAGTGGTACAACAGCTATTAAAATTGACATTTACAATTTCTAAAAATAGTTAGACAACTTCTTTGGGCCCCAAACTTTTTTGTGGCATCTAATATTACTGCGCTTGATTTATGTGCAAAGTTTCACAAGTAACAAAACTCATTTGGTACCTCTAATAAATCTAAAACAGGAACTAAAAGCTTTAATAAAAAAAGGAACGAAAAGGCCAGAGACAACACTGCTCACATACAGCCCATAGGTATAGTACGGCCCAGCCCACTCAACGGGCCTTCTCTTTCTCCATGTTCAGGAGGAAGGCAAAGGCAGGGGCGCCATGGCGCACACACGTCGTCCATGCCCGGATTGCCTCGTGTTGTTCATCCGAGCGCTCCTAGAGGTGTATAAGTGTTCCCCCGACTCCGTTGACGAACCCTAGCCCCCGAAATTCCTCTCTCCCACTCGCGTTTCTCCTCTGAACCTCGTGCCCGAGATGTCGTCACCGCGCTTTTGTCGATCCTGAGGCCACCGACTCCCCATCGTTGCATCGCCATGTCCATGAGGTTCTCCGTCGTCTAGTTCATCGTCTCCACCACTGGATCGAGCTCGGGGAGCAACGTCAATGTCGCCCACATCATTTTTCTCCGCCACGGCCACTGTGTCCTCGCCGTCGATCCGCGTCTTCTCGTCCACCCCGGCCCCGTACAAGCATGCCATCGGCCCTCCCGCGGTGAGCAACGCCGATCCCCTGCCTTTCTCCCTAGTTTCCGTCGACGTAGCCGCCGCTCAAGTCCTCCCGAGGCCGCGCCCGAAACTCTGCTTCCGGCGTGAGCACGCGCCCCTGATTGCGCGTTGCCTTGTCCGGCCGCTCCCTTCGACCGCCCCGCCTGCCGTCGCCCTTGCACGTCCGCACACATCCCTGCTGCCCCGCGCAGCCGCCCGCCCGCTAGCCACCGCGCCCGGCCGCGCTGCTGCTGCTCGTTGTCTACTGCTGCTCTGTATCGTTTCTGCGCTGCTGCTTCTCGTTGCCTGCTAATGCTCCTCACGCTGCTGTTGCTGCTTGCTCTGCCTTGCTGCTGCTGCCACGCCAGGCTGCGCCCGCCTCTGCCGCGCTGCTGCTCCAGCGGTGCCGCTGCTTATTACTGCTTCTGCTGCTGGCTTCTGCTACTCACGAGCTGCTGCGCTGCACTATTGCTATTCATTGCTTATTAGCTGTTGCCGCTGTACACTGAAGCTAGCCATGGCCAAGTGCCTCGGCGTGGCGTGTGTGAGCACAACCATGAGGCGTTGTGCCTCTGGCACTTGCCCTTTTTAATTACTAGTAGGTTTAGTTTAGGAGTATTTTAGTGCTAAGTTAGTCTAATTGCTAATGAGATGTTGGCCCACTCTTAGTTTAAGAAGATAAAGCAAACATAAAAATGTCTAAGTGAATGATAAGTAGGCCCCATGGCCACTATTCACACTTTGACCAGGTCAAACATTGACTATGGACTTGCTGACCGTGTATGCTGACTCAGCCACTGGACCCCACCTGTCATTCTAATAGGCTAGCTGTGTGTGTATAAAAAGTATATTCTGTTTTTTTTTCGAATTTAAAGAATTCCAGAAAATGTTTTAAAACTTTGAAAATTCATAGAAAATAAATCGTATCTCAGATGGAAAAACTTTGTACATGGAAGTTGCGCAGAACGACGAGACGAATCCGGTTTCGCAGCCCGTTCGTCCGCCACGCATCCCTAGCATAGCGAACACGCAACTTTCCCCCTCCGGTTCATCTGTCCAAAAACACGAAACACCGGGGATACTTTCCCAGATGTTTCCCCCTTCGCCGGTATCACCTCCTACCGCGTTAGGTCACTTCCGGCACATCTTATTGCCATGTTATGCTTTGTGATGCTTTGTCTGCTTTATATTTATTGTTTCTTCCCCCTCTTCTCTCCGGTAGACCCCGAGACCGATGCCGCCCCTGTGATCGACTACGTCGGCGACGACACTTCTTCCCTTTCAGCGAAGCTTCTAGGCAAGCAGACCCCCCTTGAGCATTCCGATATCATCCATTTCTTTCCTATCATGCTTGCATTAGAACTGCTACTGCTTTCTGTATGATCCTACTCTGATGCATAGCCTGTTATTGTTACCTGCTTTCATACCTTACCTGCTTATCCTAAACTGCTTAGTATAGGTTGGTTAGTGATCCAACAGTGACCCCCCACCTTGTCCCAGTTGCCTCGCTTTATGTTCGATAACTCGATCATCGTGATCGACGTCCAGGTCCCGACACCGCACATCACCCCCTAGTTGTACAACTCTGCAGAGTTACCATCGAGTGCCGAGGGTGGAACCTCTTACATCACTCCTGATGAGATCTCTGTAGTGTAGCTATACGGTCGAGGTCATCGAGGGTGATTTCCTCCTTAACCACGTCCGTTACCGCTCTGTCGTGCAACCCCTCAAGTGTGAACCTCGAGGGTGAATCCTCTTACGTTCACCTTGATGATAAAATCGAGCGTAATTCACCGAGGGTGATTCCTCGGGTTTTCCCCTTGGTGTTAGACACACAGTTACTATGGTTACTATGACTATACACCGAGCCATGATACTAAAGACGGGTCGACCCTGAGGGGTACCCGCACGAGCTTATTAGCGAGTGATGTGGAGTCGGGTTGACCTGGAAGGTGCCCGCGAGATACTTACGAGGCGTGGCCGGGCATTCTTAGCCCTTGCCGCAAGTACTCGAGACGGGGCGATGGGGTCACATCGATCGTGAGTCTCTGCTCGTTACCGCGTGTTCCTAATCCACTACGATTTGGATATTTGATCCGAGGGGCCTCTGGCCTGATAGCACTAACCATCACGTGGGCATAGTATGGGCGTTCTGCGTCATATACATCAGCCGAAGCTTAATAGACGTCAGCGACTGAGCGGCGCGCGCCGGGTTGGACTGGAAAGCACCTACCTTGTTGAAGGAGGTAGCTAGGTCTGCTCACCGGCCGCGTACGCAACGTGCAGGAGTTCCCGGGGAGATGGCCCATGACCCCTGGGGGCATAGGTTTAGTCCGGCGTGCTAGACTCTCTATTAAGCCTAGGTCGGGTTGCGGCGTATTGTTTGGCCAAGGCCGGGCATGACCCAGGAAAGTGTGTCCGGCCGGAGTTAATCGAGCATGGTGGGTAAGTTGGTTTACCCTGCAGGGGAGAAAACATCTATCAATAGCATGTCCTATGGTAACAGACACTTGGAGTTGTATCCCGATCGATACAACTAGAACTTGATACTTGTGATGAGAACTGGATGGTGATGATAAATGGATTGTGATGATAACTTGATAGTATGGCTCTGGGATTGCTTTCTCGCAGGGAGTCGAGAAAGGATCTCTGGCCGAGGTTGATAACACTATTACTACTTTACTTATGTTACTCTACTCCCTCCTGTGCTGCAAGATGGTGGTTTCCAGAAGATGCTAGTCTTCGATAGGACTAGGCTTTCCCTCTATTCTGGCATTTCTGCAGCCCAGTCCACATATACAACCTTCTTTTGATAATGTTGCATATGTAGTGTAAATCCTTGCTTGCGAATACTTTGGATGAGGACTCACGGTTGCTTTGCTCCCCCCTTTCCCCCTTTTCTTCTTTCCGGTTGATGCAACCAGATGTCGGAGCCCAGGAGTCAGATGCCACCGTCGATGCCTACTACTACGTGGAGACCGCCGACGACCAGGAGTAGTTAGGAGGCTCCCAGGCAGGAGGCCTTGCCTTTTCGATCGTTGCTGCTTTTGTGCTAGCCTTCTTAAGGCAATCTTGTTTAACTGATGCCTGTAATCAGATATTGTTGCTTCCGCTGACTCTTGTGTTTTCGAGCTTATGTATTCGAGCCCTCAAGGCCCCTGGCTTGTAATATAAAGCTTGTATTATTTTAATTTGTGTCTAGAGTTGTGTTGTGATATCTTCTCGTGAGTCCTTGATCTTGATCATACACATTTGTGTGTATGATTAGTGTATGATTGAATTGAGGGCGTCACAGGAAATGAGCCACTTTAGTGAGCTTGTCGATGACAACGAAGATAGCATCATTGCCACGCTTGGACTTTGGAAATACAGTCACGAAGTCCATCTCAATATGGTCAAACTTCCATTCTGGAATGGCAAGAGGTTGGAGGAGACCAGCTGGTCGTTGGTGTTCTGCCTTCACTCTTCTGTAGACATCACATTCGTTCACGAACTGAGCAATCTCATGCTTCATTCGAGTCCACCAATACGACTGCTTGATGTCCTGGTACATCTTTGTACTTCTAGGGTGAATAGAGAGGAGTGAATTGTGAGGTTCGTTTAAAATGACTTTGCGAAGGTCACCTTTAGGAACAACAATGCGATCCTCGAAGAATAGAGTATCCTTGTCATCAAGATGATAACACTTGTACTTGGGTTGACTCTTGGCAATCCCAATCTTCACCTTCTTCACCATAGCGTCAAGAAGTTGAGCCTCGCGAATCTGATCTTTCAAAGTAGGAGATACTTGGAGGTTGTCCAGAAATTCTTGAGGAACAACTTGCAGATTGAGTTTGCGGAAAGCTTCACAAAGCTCGTGTTGGTAAGGCTTGATAATCAGACTGTTGCAGTAAGCCTTCCTGCTCAGTGCGTCAGCAATTACATTGGCCTTGCCTGGTGTATATTCAATACTCGGATTATACTCTTGAATCATTTTGACCCAACGAGTCTGCCTGAGGTTGAGATTAGGCTGAGTGAAGATGTACTTGAGACTCTTATGATGAGTGAAGATGTCCACTTTTCTTCCCAATAAGAGATATCTCCAAGTTAAAAGAGCATGGACAACTGCCGCCAACTCGAGGTCATGAGTGGGGTAGTTCTTTTCGTTGGGATTCAACTGGCGAGAGGTATAGGCCACAACTTTCTTCTCTTGCATCAACACTGCACCAAGACCTTGAAGGGAAGCATCACAGAAGACATCAAACGGTTTGGATTCATCAGGAGGAGTCAGAACTGGAGCAGTGACTAACTTCTCTTTCAGGGTGTTTAAAGCGATGTCACATTCAGGAGACCAGACGTACTTGACGTGCTTCTGGAGAAGGTTGGAAAGAGGCTTCGTGATCTTAGAGAAGTTATCAATGAACCTTCAACAATAGCTTGCGAGCCTAAGGAAGCTGCGGAGTTAATTCACATTCTGAGGTGGTTCCCAATTCATAATTGCAGACACCTTCTCAGGATTCACCGTTATGCCCTTGGCAGAGATGATGTGCCCAAGGTAGAGAACCTCATCGAGCCAAAACTCGCACTTTGAAAACTTCGCATAGAACTGATGTTCTCTGAGTTTATCCAGCACCAAACGCAAGTGCTTGGCATGATCCTCCTTGTTCTTGGAAAAGACCAAAATGTCATCGAGGTAGACCAAGACGAAGTCATTTGTGTAGGCGTTGAAGATGAAGTTCATCATGCGAGAGAATGTTGGTGGAGCATTGACGAGGCCGAAAGACATGACAGTGTATTCATATGAACCATAGCTTGTTCTGAATGCTGTCTTGGGGATATCTTCTTCATGAATGCGAATCTGATGATAGCCCATACAGAGATCAAGCTTGGAGAATACTTGAGCACCTTTGAGTTGTTTAAATAGCTCATTGATGTTGGGAAGTGGGTACTTGTTCTTTATAGTCTTCTTGTTCAATGGACGGTAGTCGACACAGAGTCGGTCCGTTCCATCCTTCTTCTTCACAAAAAGAACTCCACAACCCCATGGAGAAGAACTAGGTCGGATGAGACCCATACGCTCTTAAATATCGAGTTGCTTCTTCAGCTCCTTCAACTCCTCAGGTCTAAGCTTGTAAGGACGTTTGCAAACAGGTTCCATGCCAGGCTCAAGATCGATGACGAATTCAACTGGCCGGTGCGGAGGCATTCCTGGAAGCTCTTCTGGAAATACGTCTTGATATTCGTAAATGACTGGAATCTGAGAGATGGCATCCAGCTCGCCCTTCTCATTGAGAGAAAACAGTCGGATGGTATTATCCCGAGCGGCAAAGACGATTACATCCTCAGACGAATGAGTCAATTGAATCTGCCTGGCAGCATAATCAAGCTGAGCCTTGTGCTTAGAAACCAGTCCATTCCAAGAATAAGATCGATATCCGAGTTACCAAGGACCATTGGAGAAGCCAGAAACTTGAAATCACCCATCATGATAGAAATATCCAGGACCATCATGCTAGAACTCAAACGCTTAGCCGGAGAAACAACTTGCAATGCTTTAGGTAAAGCTTTAGTGCCAAAATTATGCTCCGATGCAAATGGGAATGACATGAAAGAATGCGATGCACTAGAGTCAAAAAGAACTTTTGATGGAATATCGTTAACAGGAAGGTCACCCATGATGACATCTGACGAGTCCTCTACCTGAGCTGCATTCATCATGTTGACCTTGGCGTGCTTGGGATTATGCTTGACCACTGCGGTACTAGCAGATCTCACAGGAGGAGGAAGACGCCTCTGATTGAAGCATTTGTTGGCATAGTGACCCTTCTGCTGAGACTTGTTGCACGTGACCTCCGAGAGCGGACGGTGATACGGAGCACTTGATCTTGGAGCTTGAGACGAAGTCTTGTTCTGAAAGCCTGGGTTGGGTGGGTGGGAAGATCCATTGCCACCTGTAACGCCCCGAGACCGATGTGCCAGGTGTCGTCCAATTATTCGCTGTTGTTGCCTTGTCTTTGCTTGCGTGTCATGCATTTCATATCATGTCGTCATGTGCATTTCATTTGCATACATGTTCGTCTTATGCATCCGAGCATTTTCCCTGTTGTCCGTTTTGCAATCCGGTGCTCCTATGTCACTCGGTGCCCCTTTCTACCTCTTTTTGTGTGCGGGTGTTAAACGTTTTTGGATTGGACTAAGACTTGTCATGCGGCCTTGGTTTACTACCGGTAGACCGCCTGTCAAGTTTCCTGTCATTTGGACTTCGTTTGATACTCCAATGGTTAACCGAGGAACCGAAAAGGCCTCGTGTGTGTTGCAGCCCAACACCCCTCCAAAGTGGCCCAAAACCCACCTAAACCTGTTCCATCATCTAGAGCATTCGATCATGATCACGTGGCCGCAAACCGCACCTCATTTGGAACTTCCTAGCTCCCTCTACCTCTACAAATAGACCCCTTCATTTTCGTTTTCGGATCTTTTCCCCGAAACCCTAAAACTCCCCCTCTTGCGCCGCCGGACGCTTCCTCACCGCGTCGGACATGTCCGCTGGCCGCCGCCACGTCGCCCAACCAATCCCCTGCCGCCACGTCATCCCGCCGACGCCCCTCTCCACTCCGCTGCCGCCACATGGGCACCCCGCCGCCCCGCGCCTCCCACCGGCCCGCCGCGGCCCGTTCCCCACCGCCGCGTGCCCGAGGCTCCCGCGCCTCCCGCGAGCGCTGCCCCGCCGCCGTGACTCCCTCCGTCGCCGATCTGCAGCGCCGGTCACCAGACCTTGCCGCGCCCGAGGCGCTCGCCTCCGGAATCCGCGCTCCGCCACCGCCATTGTCCGCCGGCGCGGCCCGCGCCGGCCCCCGGATGCGCCGCCCCGACCCCTCTCCTGCCGGATCCGGCATCCCCGTCCTCCGGCAACCCCTCCCTCTCTTTTTCGGCGAGCTTCCGACAAAGTCCGGCCAGAACCGCCGCCGCCTCGTATTCTGTGCCGCGGTCAACCCTAATCCGCGAGGTGAAATATCTCTAAGTCCCCAGATCCCAGTTTTATTTGGCATTTTTCATCATGTCATAACTCTGCATCCATAGCTCCGATTCGTGCGTGTAGCATATCAAAATGTTCGTCTCGACAAGTACACCAATTCACCGCATTGCATCATTTTCATTTGAGCTCATCTTGATGCCCGAAATGCTGTTGGAAGAGGGCTATGTGAGGAATATTTCAGATCTGTTTCAGCAAATGGCCATTTGTCATTTTTGCCATGATTAATGTGTGCATGCTATGCTCGTGAGCTCTACATGAGTTTTGTAGAGTGCCATGCCATCTTTACAGAGGTGTATGCCATGTGTTTTGTGATCTTTGTGGTGACTAGCACAAGAATGCAAAGTAGCGTAATCGTTGATGCTGATTTCAGGGACTTAGAATTTCACCAAGTCCTTGTCCTGCTCTTGTTGTTATGCCATATGTTCATGTTGTTTCCTAGTGATCCGTGCCTCTTTTGAGGATGATTAGTAAGGATGTTTTGTTAATATTGTTGTGCTCTATCCATATGTGTCTTTGTTTGCAATTATGGAGCAACCTATCTTGAGTCAATCGAGCTCTACTTTTGCTAGAAAATGATCCTGGCAGATTGTTGACATGTTTAGCGATTTTGCCGAGGATGTTGTTATTGATCTGTGCATGCTATATTGTTGTTCTTGCCATGTCTAGCTTCTATGACATGTATTATTGATGGGTGTATGCTTAGTTTGTCATGCCATGCTCTGTAGTGAGTGCATCGAGCTTGTAAACATTGCCTACTCGTTAATCTGTTTGCATGCTCCAGTTTTTCACCAAGTCTGAATCTGTTTATGTTTTTGCTATGTTCACATGCTTGCAATTTTATTTTCTGATCCCTTTTGGCTCAAGGTCACTAAGGGACTTTTGTTATATGCTTAGATTAGCTGCATGCCATGCATTTCTTTGCCATGATATGTTCTTGTAGCATGTAGTTTTCATGCCCTAAAGTTTGCTTCCTGATGATAAATTCCAGACTTGTGTTAATTTCACTAAGTCTGAAACCTGTTATCATTTGCACTTTTGCCATGCTTGTTTGAACCTGTTAATGAGTGAATTAGTCGTACTCAGTGTTCATCTTTTGTCAAGCATCATGAGTGGATCCCTGCCATGTATTTTGTTGCCATGTTTGAGTGCTGTAGCATATTCATCTTGATGCATTTACTAGGCTACTTGCTGTTAATCACAGACTATTTGTTTTGTTTGCCATTTTCAAACCGTGCATCCAATTCCGGTGATCTTTATATCGATTTCAACCGAAATCATCTCCTCTTTCCAGTGGAACTCTTGGATTTCCATGTTGAGGCCAGGTTCAATCATTCCTTTCCAAATCATGCATATGCATCACATATCGCATCCTGCATATCATGCCATGTTCATGTGTTGGTTGTTTACTATGTTGTGTGTTTCTTTCCGGTGTTGCTTCTTCAGGTTGGTTCCGATAACGTCGCGTTTGTGAGGAACCATTCGACTACGTCCGTTAGTCTTCTTCATGGACTTGTTCTTCTTCCTTGCGAGATTTCAGGCAAGATGACCATACCCTCGAAATCACTTCTATCTTTGCTTGCTAGTTGCTCGCTCTTTTGCTATGCCTGTGATGCGATACCTACCACTTGCTTATCATGCCTCCCATATTGTTAAACCAAGCCTCTAACCCACCATGTCCTAGCAAACCGTTGTTTGGCTATGTTACCGCTTTGCTCAGCCCCTCTTATAGAGTTGTTAGTTGGAGGTGATGATTGGAGCTTGTTCCTTGTTTGGAATGTGGATATTTTGTTGGGATATCACAATATCTCTTATTTAATTAATGCATCTATATACTTGCTAAAGGGTGGAAGGCTCGGCCTTATGCCTGGTGTTTTGTTCCACTGTTGCCGCCCTAGTTTCCGTCATATCGGTGTTATGTTCCCGGATTTTGCGTTCCTTACCCGATTGGGTTATAATGGGAACCCCTTGACAGTTCGCCTTGAATAAAACTCCTCCAGCAATGCCCAACATTGGTTTTACCATTCGCCACCTAGCCTTTTCTTTCCCTTGGGTTCTGCAGACTAAAGGGTCATCATTATTTTAACCCCCCGGGCCAGTGCTCCTCTCAGTGTTGGTCCGAAATGGGCAGCCCGCGGGGCCACCTCGGGGAAACTCGAGGGCTGGTTTTACTCGTAGCTTGACCTATCTGAGTGTGCCCTAAGAACGAGATATGTGCAGCTCCTATCAGGATTTGTCGGCACATTCGGGCGGTGTTGCTGGACTTGTTTTACCATTGTTGAGGATGTCCTGTAACCGGGATGCCGAGTCTGATCGGATTGTCTTGGGAGAAGGAATATCCTTCATTGACCGTGAGAGCTTGTGATGGGCTAAGTTGGGACTCCCCTACAGGGATTTGATCTTTCGAAAGTCCTGCCCGCGGTTATGGGTAGATGGGAATTTGTTAATGTCCAGTTGTAGAAAACCTGAAGTTGATCTTAATTAAAATGCATCAACCACGTGTGTAACCGTGATGGTCTCTTCTCGGCGGAGTCCGGGAAGTGAACACGGTGTTGGAGTTATGCTTGACGTAGGTTGTTCTAGGATCACTTCTTGATCATAGATTTCTCGAACGTGCTTTGGCTTCTCTTCCCGCTCTCATTTGCGTATGTTAGCCACCATATAAGCTAGTCGTTTGCTGCAGCTCCACATCATACCTTTACCCTTCCTATAAGCTTAAATAGTCTTGATCACGAGGGTATGAGATTGCTGAGTCCCCGTGACTCACAAATACTTCCAAAACCAGTTTGCAGGTGCCTATGTTACCGAGCGCAACCAAGCTCAACGAGGAGCTCTATGAAGATCGTGTTCTTTATGTTGTTCCGTTTTGCAATTGTTTAGTAGTGGAGCCCAGTTGGGACGATCGGGGATCTGTGTAGCATTTGGGGTAGTCTTCTTTTATATTGGTTCCGTAGATGGACCTTATTTGTATCTGGATGATGTAATGCTTTATTCATGTAATTGTGTGAAGTGGCGATTGTAAGCCAACTATGTATCTCTTTCCCTTATGTATTACATGGGTTGTGTGAAGATTACCTCACTTGCGACATTGCTTTCAATGCGTTTATGCCTCTAAGTCGTGCTTCGACACGTGGGAGATATAGCCGCATCGAGGGCGTTACAAGTTGGTTTTCAGAGCCTTCCCCGACTTAGGAGCCCCCTGCTTGATCGAATCGTTGGCGTTGTTGAGTTTAGAAAAATGTTTTGAGTCATTTAGGATTATATATATCGGAGAGTAGGATTCTTTTTACTCCTCAGTCCCTTCGTCGCTCTGGTGGGGCATCCTGACGTAGAGTTTTGACTCTTCTCTTCTCAAATTTCACAATTTTTTTAGGATCACGCGGGTATCTTGGAATCATTCCGATGGTTTTGTGACGAGAACATTGTTCTTGGTGCCCCCTATCATTTAGGGGTTGTGGAAGTGTCCCGGTGAGTTGAGCTCCGAGGTGTTGTCGTCACAATTTTATCGTTGCAGTTCTAGAATACCTGAGCTCGCCGACATCGAAAATCTCTTTTATGTAGTTGTTGGTGAGATAACCTCGACGCCACCCAATACTGGGGTGGGAGTTCGGGAGTATTGCCATCACTTGTATAACGGATGCTTTTCGAAGGTTGAGGTAAATGATTTCCAAAGGTTTCTTGGTTATGTGTTGAAGGATGGATACAGCTGGATGTAGGATTTGTGTAGTTTTGGGTGAAATATTATGCTTCCCCTGTATCCCCAACACCTGATGGCATAACCAGAAAATTTCGGGAGTTTATAAGTGGGAATTCAAGTAGCTCTTAGGATATCTTTCCGACAGATGTATGATATGAAATTGGGGTTCGACGTCTAGTGGTCCGCCTATCCACGGTTAGTTTTACAGTGGTCTCGTTGTGTCTTAAAGAGTCCTTGGCTATGCTGACTCGGGGACGCTTCGTATGTCATGTGCACTGCCTTGTACATGATGGTGCTGTACGATCGAGCCCGTGTAGGCCCCACCACGAAAACTTCGGACGAAATCTCTATCATATGTTTGTTCCGGCTTATTCTGCAAGCCAATCCTTTGTTTTGTTTTGAGTTGTGGTATTCGATTTGCTTCGAAGTCAAATGTTGATTCCATCCCTTGTCTAAGTGGTGTTCTCATATTCCTATGTGAATACTAATCCTTCTTCATCATCGAGATTGTCATGTCAATTCTTTCAACCGGCGTGTTTCTCTTCAAGTGGATGCGATCATTTCAACATCAGCAAGATCAATTATCATTTCTTCTCAACGGTGTTTGTTTCATTCGTCCCAAGTTGCCTTTGTTTTCCCGCCCACCCACCATTTTTCTTCAAGGACTCGGATTTCTTAATCAAATATCCATTTTATTCTTGTGAAGTCTCTCAATACTTTTCCGTCAATGTTCTTATGCGGTGATTCTCATGAAGATTCTAGTGGAGCTTCAAGCTCATCATTCTGCGTTCTTTTCCTTCTCTGTGGATTCAATTCAAGCTTTGGTATTGAGCATAGTCCTTTCATTTTGGCCAATGCTTTTCTCGTGCCGGTGCACCTCATAACCATTCACTTCTCGCTACTCATTTGTTCCGGAGTGCTCAAGATATCTCGAAGATTCGTGTTTCCACTCTACATTCGTTCAAACTCTTTCGAGGATGTTATCTAATTCAAGCCTTTTATTCAACCGGTGCAATCTCTCCTTCAAATCTTTCAACGGTGTACCTTTTGAGTGGGCCCTAACCCACAGGTTTTACAAGGATCTTACCTGACTCTTCTAATTTTCACGGAGCCCTCAAATTCATCTTAAAGTTTGACGTAAGTATGAGTTGTCGTTAGTCATATGTCTTTCTCCAAGATCTTTCAAATTATTTTCATCGTCGGTTCAACCTTTCTAATATTCATCCCGGAGTATCTCAACAACTCATGTTGGTGTGTCGCATCGTCATTCTCAACATTTGAAGACCGAAGAAGTGTTTCCTCTAAATCTTGCTCCATTCTCTTCAAGATTCTCAGTTCTAGCTTGATGCCATCCTCTCATAATTGTTTGTGAGTATTCTTTTCACCCATCCGGAGCAATTCAGGAGTCTTTTTAGTTTGTGCCTCTGAAGGCCATCATTTCAGATTTATTCATTCTCAACTTTCAGCTCTCTTTCTCTAAATCTTACCAGTGCATCATTCAAGTATTCTCTAATCAGCTCATGATCTCTTCGTTATCATGTGTCTAAATCCTAGCAAGCATCTTCGTTCATTTGCTAATTCTTCCTGGTGTTTCTTTATCTTTTCTTTGTTCATTTGCAATTATTACGGTGGTTCATTCAAGAGTTCCCTTCCTTGGTTATCATATCAATTCATTCGTTGTTTTCCAAATCCCACCGGTGGTTCGTTGAAGACCTTCCTCAAGTTTGCGCTATATCTATATTAATTCTTTCAACGAGAATAAGTAGTTTGCCAAATCCGTGGCTTGTCATCAATCTAAATTTGTGAAGGATGCGCACAACGTAATTCTTATTCTTTGTTTCATCCAAGTGATTAATTCCTTAGTCCGGAGGTTCATCAGAATTCTTGATCTCAGTTGTCCATCTTTCTTTCAGGAGCTGAAAGTTATTTCAATTATTTCATCACGAAGCTCCATCTAAATCATTGCAAGGATTCACCTTGTGTTTTCAACTTCTCTTTCTTTTCGTTTGATCGTTCTTCTATTACCGGAGTTCTTCATGGAGGCTCTACATGGTGGTTCATCAAGGATTTAACTCCCTTTCGAAGTGTTCATCGAGATTCTTTTTAGAGGAGCTCAAGTTTCTTCATCTTGGAATCCGGAGTGCAATCCTTTTTACCGTATCATTGGAGGTGGTATTATGTCATTCTTGATGATTTGAGTTCAGGTTTCATGATTCACATGTTGGTAAGAATGACATATTTTAAACCCATCATCTTCTCTTTGTTCATGAGATCCTTTGCAACCCATCTATCTCTTCTTTGGAGTTATCTTGGGTTATATTTCACCTAAAGATTTCCCTAAGGATTGTTGCTAATTATGGTGCTTATAAATGACCCAAGTTCTTCATTTATCCTCCCAGTGAAATAAGTTTCTCGTCTCCTCGTTGATATCAATCCAATCTTTTTCCATAAGTGGCAGGTTGTCACCTCATAATTTGAGATGTATTTCATAAGACCATATCAAGCTTATTCTTTTCGCTGTTGGTTTTCCAACAACTCTGTTCTAGCCTTTGTTGTAAGCGTGCTCTGCCAAGATCTTGTTTTCTACTTCGTTCACTCCTTTCCATTCTCTCTTTTCTTCCGGAGGCATTATGATTTTGCTCTCTTCTACCCTTCTTCTTGTTCTTGTCAAGATCATGTTCTTTTCGTGCTTATCCATTTAATCGGAGTGTGTGCCCACTGCTCAAGTTCATTCATTTTATCAAGCCTTGCTTATCTTTTCAATCGGAGTGCTGCCCGAATTTGTTCTTCCTTGTTACTCTTCCCTACCGGAGTGCTCTCAACTTTGTTCTTCTTCGTTGCATTCTTTCTTTCAATTGTTCAACCTCTCAAGGTTCGTGGTTTCACTCATTTGTCAAAGAAGCAACTTAGTTTTACCTCTCCTCTTTCTCTTCCGTTTTCCCTCCGGTGCCATTCTAGATCTCGGGACGAGATCCTCTCGTAGTGGTGGAGTGTTGTAACGCCCCGAGACCGATGTGCTAGGTGTCATCCAGTTATTCGCTGTTGTTGCCTTGTATTTGCTTGCGTGTCATGCATTTCATATCATGTCATCATGTGCACTTCATTTGCATACGTGTTCCTCTCATGCATCCGAGCATTTTCCCCGTTGTCCGTTTTGCAATCCGGCGCTCCTATGTCACCCGGTGCCCCTTTCTACCTCTTTTCGTGTGCGGATGTTAAACGTTTTCGGATTGGACCGAGACTTGTCATGTGGACTTGGTTTACTACCGGTAGACCGCCTGTCAAGTTTCGTGTCATTTGGACTTCGTTTGATACTCCAATGGTTAACCGAGGGACCGAAAAGGCCTCGTGTGTGTTACAGCCCAACACCCCTCCAAAGTGGACCAAAACCCACCTAAACCCGTTCCATCATCTAGAGCGTTCGATCACGATCGCGTGGCCGCAAACCGCACCTCATTTGGAGCTTCCTAGCTCCCTCTATCTCTATAAATAGACCCCTTCATTTTCGTTTTCGGATCTTTTCCCCAAAACCCTAAAACTCCTCCTCTCGCGCCGCCGGACGCGTCCTCACCGCATCGGACATGTCCGCCGGCCGCCGCCACGTCGCCCGACCAATCCCCTGCCACCACGTCATCCCGCCTACGCCCCTCTCCACTCCGCCGCCGCCACGTGGGCGCCCCGCCACCCCGCGCCTCCCACCGGCCCGCCGCGGCCCGCATCAGGCCCGCGGGGCCCGTTCCCCGCCGCCGCGCGCCCGAGGCTCCCACGCCTCCCGCGAGCGCTGCCCCGCCGCCGTGACTCCCTCCGCCGCTGATCTGCAGCGCCGGTCGCCGGACCTCGCCGCGCCCGAGGCGCTCGCCTCCGGAATCCGCGCTCCGCCGCCGCCACTGTCCGCCGGCGCGGCCCGCGCCGCCCCGGACCTCGCCGGCCCCTGGTTGCGCCGCCACGACCCCTCTCCGGTCGGATCCGGCGTCCCCATCCTCCGGCGACCCCTCCCTCTCTTTTCCAGCGAGCTTCCGACGAAGTCCGGCCAGATCCGCCGCTGCCTCGTATTCCATGCCGCGGTCAACCCTAATCCGCGAGGTGAAATATCTCTAAGTCCCCAGATCCCAGTTTTATTTGGCATTTTTCATCATGTCATAACTTTGCATCCGTAGCTCCGATTCGTGCATGTAGCATATAAAAATGTTCGTCTCGACGAGTACATCATTTCATCTCATTGCATCATTTTCATTTGATCTCATCTTGATGCCCGAAATGCTGTTGGAAGAGGGCTATGTGAGGAATATTTCAGATCTGTTTCAGCAAATGGCCTTTTGTCATTTTTGCCATGATTAATGTGTGCATGCTATGATCCTGAGCTCTACATGAGTTTTGTAGAGTGCCATTGCGTGTTACAGAGGTGTATGCCATGTATTTTTGTGATCTTTGTGGTGACTAGCACAAGCATGCAAAGTAGCGTAATCATTGATGCTGATTTCAGGGACTTAGAATTTCACGAAGTCCTTGTCCAGCTTTTGTTGTTATGCCATATGTTCATGTTGTTTCCTAGTGATCCGTGCCTCTTTTGAGGATGATCAGTAAGGATGTTTTGTTAATATTGTTGTGCTATATCCATCCATGTCTTTGTTTGCAATTATGGAGCACCCTAGCTTGAGTCAATCAAGCTCTACTTTTGCTAGAAAATGATCCTGACAGATTGTTGACATGTTTAGCGATTTTGCCGAGGATGTTATTATTGATCCGTGCATGCTATGTTGTTTTTCTTGCCATGTCTAGCTTCTATGCCATGTATTCTTGATGGGTGTATGCTTAGTTTGTCATGCCATGCTCTGTAGTGAGTGCATCGAGCTCGTAAACATTGCCTACTCGTTAATCTGTTTGCATGCTCCAGTTTTTCAGAAAGTCTGAATCTGTTTATGTTTTTGCTATGTTCACATGCTTGCAATTGTATTTTCTGTTCCCTTTTGGCTCAAGGTCACTAAGGGAATTTTGTTATATGCTTAGAGTAGCTGCATGCCATGCCTTTCTTTGCCATGATATGTTCCGGTAGCATGTAGTTTTCATGCCCTAAAGTTTGCTTCCTGATGATAAATTCCAGACTTGTGTTAACTTCACTAAGTCTGAAACCTGTTATCATTTGCACTTTTGCCATGCTTGTTTGAACCTGTTAATGAGTGAATTAGCCGTAGCTCAGTGTTCATCTTTTGTCAAGCATCATGAGTGGATCCCTGCCATGTATTTTGTTGCCATGTTTGAGTGCTGTAGCATATTCATCTTGATGCATTTATTAGGCTACTTGCTGTTAATCGCAGACCGGTGCCATATTTGTTTTGCTTGCCATTTCCAAACTGTGCATCCGATTCCGGTGATCTTTATATCGATTTCAACCGAAATAATCTCCTCTTTCCAGTGCCACTCTTGGATTTCCATGTTGAGGCCAGGTTCAATCATTCCTTTCCAAATCATGCATATGCATCACATATCGCATCCTACATATCATGCCATGTTCATGTGTTGGTTGTTTACTATGTTGCGTGTTTCTTTCCGGGGTTGCTTCTTCGGGTTGGTTCCGATAAGTTCGTGTTTGTGAGGAACCGTTCGACTACGTCCGTTTGTCTTCTTCATGGACTCGTTCTTCTCCCTTGCGGGATTTCAGGCAAGATGACCATACCCTCGAAATCACTTCTATCTTTGCTTGCTAGTTGCTCGCTCTTTTGCTATGCCTATGCTGCGATACTTACCACTTGCTTATCATGCCTCCCATATTGTTAAACCAAGCCTCTAACCCACCATGTCCTAGCAAACCGTTGTTTGGCTATGTTACCGCTTTGCTCAGCCCCTCTTATAGCGTTGTTAGTTGCAGGTGAAGATTGGAGCTTGTTCCATGTTTGCAATATGGATATTTTGTTGGGATATCACAATATCTCTTATTTAATTAATGCATCTATATACTTAGTAAAGGGTGGAAGGCTCGGCCTTATGCTTGGTGTTTTGTTCCACTCTTGCCGCCCTAGTTTTCGTCATATCGGTGTTATATTCCCGGATTTTGCGTTCCATACACGGTTGGGTTATAATGGGAATCCCTTGATAGTTCGCCTTGAATAAAACTCCTCCAGCAATGCCCAATATTGGTTTTACCATTCGCCACCTAGACTTTTCTTTCCCTTGGGTTCTGCAGACTCAAGGGTCATCATTATTTTAACCCACCCGGGCCAATGCTCCTCTGAGTGTTGGTCCGAAATGGGCAGCCTGCGGGGCCACCTTGGGGAAACTCGAGGGCTGGTTTTACTTGTAGATTGACCTATCTGAGTGTGCCCTAAGAACAAGATATGTGCAGCTCCTATCGGGATTTGTCGGCACATTCAGGCAGTGTTGCTGGACTTGTTTTACCATTGTTGAGGATGTCTTGTAACCGAGATGCCGAGTCTGATCGGATTGTCTTGGGAGAAGGAATATCCTTCGTTGACCGTGAGAGCTTGTGATGGGCTAAGTTGGGACTCCCCTGCAGGGATTTGATCTTTCAAAAGCCGTGCCCACGGTTATGGGAAGATGGGAATTTGTTAATGTCCGGTTGTAGAAAACCTGAAGTTGATCTTAATTAAAATGCATCTACCGCGTGTGTAACCTTGATGGTCTCTTCTCGGCAGAGTCCGGGAAGTGAACACGGTGTTGGAGTTATGGTTGACGTTGGTTGTTCTAGGATCACTTCTTGATCATAGATTTCTCGAACGTGCTTTGCCTTCTCTTCTCGCTCTCATTTGCGTATGTTAGCCACCATATATGCTAGTCGGTTGCTACAGCTCCACATCATACCTTTACCCTTCCTATAAGCTTAAATAGTCTCGATCGCGAGGGTACGAGATTGCTGAGTCCCCGTGACTCACAGATACTTCCAAAACCAGTTTGCAGGTGCCTATGTTACCGAGCAGGTGACGCAACCAAGCTCAACGAGGAGCTCTATGAAGATCGTGTTCTTTATGTTGTTCCGTTTTCCAATTGATCAGTAGTGGAGCCCAGTTGGGACGATCGGGGATCTGTGTAGCATTTGGGGTAGTCTTCTTTTATTTTTGTTCCGTAGACGGACCTTGTTTGTATCTGGATGATGTAATGCTTTATTCATGTAATTGTGTCAAGTGGCGATTGTAAGCCAACTATGTATCTCTTTCCCTTATGTATTACATGGGTTGTGTGAAGATTACCTCACTTGTGACATTGCTTTCAATGCGGTTATGCCTCTAAGTCGTGCTTCGACACGTGGGAGATATAGCCGCATCGAGGGCGTTACACCACCTTTGCTCTTCTGCTGATAAGGGTGACGGAACGGAGGAGGAGGCAGCCAAAACTTTTGCTGCTTAGAAGCCACTTGAGTTGAGGAAGAAGGAGTTGCATCTCTAACTCGCTTCTTGGAAGCATCACACTTGAGTTGAGCAGTCTCTTGCTTCATTGCCATATTGTAGAACTCATCGTACTTCTTCGGCTCAAAAAGGACGAGAGCTAGTTGGAGATCTTCTCAGAGGCCACCCCTGAACTGATAAATCATGCTCTTCTCGCCAGGGATGTCTTGCTTGGCGAAACGAGCGAGCCTCTGGAATAGAATGTTATACTGGTAAACAGACAAGCTGCCTTGCTTCAGGTTGCGGAATTCCTCACGCTTGCTTTCAACAACACTCTGAGGAATGTGATGAGCTTTGAAGTCTTGACGGAATTCATCCCAGGTAATCACACGGCCTCCTCTGGAATCTTTGTATTGCTGAAACCATTCTGCAGCTTGGTCTTTGAGTTGGAAGGAGGCAAACTTGACAAAGTCCTCAAGCCTGACGTTGCTGCACTCGAAATGCTTGCAGATATCCACGAGCCAATCATCAGCGTCTGAGGCCTCGACACAGTTGCTGAAGGTCTTTGGCTAGTTAGCGAGGAACTGGTTGAGTGTAGCAAACTGATTCTGATTGTTGCCATGGCCATGATTCCCTTGGTTGCGCTCTTGCAAGAGCTGCATGATCAGTTGCGTGTTTGCATTGGTAGCGGCCATCACATCTTGCCATGCCTCCGGAGGTGGAGGTGGTGGAGGCGGATCAGGATTCGGAGTCGTGCGTGTTGGAGGAGCCATCCTGAAGAGGGTGACATCTGTTAGCATCTTGACAGACAAATATTCAAGCTGAATCAAATGGATCGAAATTGCAACATATAGTCTTCACATCCGAACAAAATGAACGAATGAATCCCAATAGAAATGGTCACACTTCCATAAATTGAGAAGCCACTTAGATAGAGGTAGAAGAATAAAACAACAAGGTACGGACAAGAGCAAATACTTGGTAAGGATTACCCAATCACAAACCAAATATCCGCGGAAGAAGAACTAGAGCTACATGAATTCCCACCTATGAAACTCCCGAACCTTTCCGGTTATGCAATCAGGTGTTGGGGATACAGGGGAAGCATAATATCTCACCCAAAGCTAGCAAATCCTACATTCAGCTGTATCCATCCTTCAACACATAACCAAGAAACCTTCAGAAATCATTTACCTAAACCTTCGAAAAGCATCCGTTATACGAGTTATGGCAATACTCCCGAACTCCCGCCCCAGTACTGGGTGGCGTCGAGGTTATCTCACCAACAACTGCATAAAAGAGATTTTCGATGTCGGCGAAACTCAGGTATTCCAGAATTGCAATGATAAAATTGTGACGACAACACCTCGGAGCTCAACTCCCCGGGACACTACCACAACCCCTAAATGTCAGGAGGCACTAAGAACAATGTTCTCGTCACAAAACCATCAGAACGATTCCAAGATACCCGCGTGATCCTAAATTTTTTTAGTGAAATTTGAGAAGAGAAGAGTCAAAACTCTACGTCAGGATGCCTCACCAGAGCGACGAAGGGACTGAGGAGTAAAAAGAAGTCCTACTCTCCGATATATAATTCCTAAATGACACAAAACATTTTTCTAGACTCAACAACGCCAACGATTCGATCAAGCAGGGGGCTCCTAAGGTCGGGGAAGGCTCTGATTACCAACTTGTAACGCCCTCGATGCGGCTATATCTCCCATGTGTCGAAGCACGACTTAGAGGCATAACCGCATTGAAAGCAATGTCACAAGTGAGGTAATCTTCACAACAACCCATGTAATACAATAAGGGAACAAGAGTAACATAGTTGGCTTACACTCGCCACGTCACACAAATGGCATAAATAACATTACATTCATCCAAATACACTCAAGGTTCGACTACGGAACCAAAATAAAGATCAACCCCAAATGCAACATAGTCCCCGATCGCCCCAACTGGGCACCACTACTGATCATCTGGGAAAGACACGTAGTATCATCCTGAGTCCTCATCGAACAGCCACTTGAGCTCAGTTGAATCACCTGGAGCGGTATCATCGGTCCCTGCATCTGGTTTTGGAAGTAATCTGTGAGTCACGGGGACTCAGCAATCTCACACCCTCCCGATCAAGACTATTTAAGCTTATAGGAAGGGTAAAGGTATGATGTGGAGCTGCAGCAAGCGACTAGCATATCTGGTGGCTAACATACGCAAATGAGAGCGAGAAGAGAAGGCAAAGGAACGGTCGATGAACTATGATCAAGAAGTGATCCTAGAACAACCTACGACAAGCATAACTCCAACACCGTGTTCACTTCCCGGACTCCGCCGAGAAGAGACTATCACGGTTACACACACGGTTGATGCATTTAATTAAGTTAGGTGTCAGGTTATCTACAACCGGACATTAACAAATTCCCATCTGCCCATAACCGCGGGCACGGCTTTCGAAAGTTCAAATCCCTGCAGGGGAGTCTCAACTTAGCCCATCACAAGCTCTCACGGTCAACGAAGGATATTCCTTCTCCCAAGAAAATCCGATCAGACTCGGCATCCCGGTTACAAGACATCTCGACAATGGTAAAACAAGTCCAGCAACACCGCCCGAATGTGCCGACAAATCCCGATAGGAGATGCACATATCTCGTTCTCAGGGCACACTCAGATGAGACTAGCTACGAGTAAAACCAACCCTCAAGTTTCCCCGAGGTGGCCCCGTAGGCAGCTCAGTTTGGACCAACACTCAGAGGAGCACTGGCCCCGGGGGGTTTAATAAAGATGACCCTCGGGCTCCGGAAACCCATGGGAAAAATAGGCTAGGTGGCGAATGGTAAAACCAATGTTGGGCATTGCTTGAGGATTTTTATTCAAGGTGAACTGTCAAGGGGTTCCCATTATAACCCAACCGTGTAAGGAACGCAAAATCCGGGAACATAACACCGATATGACGGAAACTAGGGCGGCAAGAGTGGAACAAAACACCAGGCATAAGGCCGAGTCTTCCACCCTTTACCAAGTACATAGGTGCATTAAGATAAACAAGATAATATGATGATATCCCAACAATAAACATGTACCAACAAGAAACAATCTCCAATCTTCACCTGCAACTAGCAACGCTATAAGAGGGGCTGAGCAAAGCGGTAACATAGCCAAACAACAGTTTGCTAGGACAAGATGGGTTAGAGGTTTGACATGGCAATGTGGGAGGCATGATAAGCAAGTGGTAGGTATCGTAGCATAGACATAGCAAAAGAGTGAGCATCTAGCAAGCAAAGATAGAAGTGATTTCGAGGGGATGGTCATCTTGCCTGCGAAGTTCTCTGAGTTGACTTGATCCTCGTAAGCATACTCAACGGGCTCCTCGATCACGTACTCGTCTCCTGGCTCTACCCAAGCAAGAACAACAAGCAAAAGGGAACACAATCAACCACGTGCAATGCTCAAGCAACATGATGCAAACATGGTATGATATGCGGGATGCGATATGTGATGCATATGCAAAATTTGGAAAATAATGATTGAACCTGGCCTCAACTTGGAAAACCAAGAGTGCCACTGGAAAGAGTAGTTGATTTCGGTTGAAATCGATATAAAGATCACCGGAATCGGATGCACGGTTTGGAAATGGCAAGCAAAACAAATATGGCACCGATCTGCGATTAACAGCACGAGACCATCTAAATGCATCAAGATAAATAAGCTACTGCACTCAAACATGGCAAAAAAATACATGGCAGGGTTCCACTCATGATGCTTGACAAAAGATGAACACTGAGCTACGGCTAACTCAATCGATAGCAGGTTCAAACAAGCATGGCAAAAGTGCAAAAGGTAACAGGTTCCAGACTTTGTGAAATTATCAACAAGTCAGGAATTTAACATCAGGAAGCAATGTTTAGAGCACGAAAACTACATGCTACGGGAACATATCATGGCAAAGCAAGGCATAGCAGGAAGCTACTCAAAGCATACAACAAAAGTCCCTTAGTGACAATGAGCCAAAAGGGAACAGAAAATACAATTGCAAGCATGTGAACATAGCAAAAACATAAACAGATTCAGACTTAGTGAAAACTGGAGCATGGCGAAACAGATAACGAGTAGGCACGTTTACGGGCTCGATGCACTCACTACGAGGCATTGCTTGACAATCTAAGCATACACCCAGCAAGTAGACATAGCATAGAAGCTAAACATGGCAAGAACAACAACATAGCATGCACAGATCAACAACAACAAGCTCGACAAAATTGCTAAACATGTTAACAATCTTCCAGGAACATTTTATAGCAAAAGTAGAGCTCGATTGACTCAAGATAGGTTGCTCCATAATTGCAAACAAAGACATGGATGGATAAAGCACAACATTATCTACAAAACATCCTTACTGATCATGCTCAAAAGTGGCACGGATCACTAGGAAACAACATGAACATATGGCATAAAAATAATGATAGGGCAAGGACTGAAATTCTAAGTCCCTGAAATCAGCATCATTGAGTAAGCTACTTTGCATGCTTGTGCTAGTCACCACAAAGATCACAAAAATACATGGCATACACCCCTGTAAAGATGGCATGACATACTTCAAAACACATGTAGAGCTCAGGATCATAGCATGCACACATTAATAATGGCAAAAATGACAAAAGTTCATTTGCTGAATCAGATCTGAAACTAACATCACATAGCCCTCTTCCAACAGCATTTCGGGCATCAAGATGCACTCAAATGAAAATGATGCAATGAGATGAAATGAAGTACTCGTCGAGACAAACATTTTGATATGCTACACGCACGAATCGGAGTCACGATGAGGAAGTTATGATGCGTCAAAGATTGCAAAATATCTAGGGTTTCGGGGAGAAAAAGTCAACCGGAGGACTAGATCCAGATCGGATCTCGCTGGAGCACTGTAGTTGCTCGCGACTCCCGTGGTTCACCAGCCGGAGATGGAGTGGGACGTCACCGGAGTCGTCGGGGTTCGTTGGGGTTCGGCCGGAGATGGACTTGGGGACACCGGAGGAGGTCGCCTGAGCTCCGGGCGGCGAGGTGTGAAGTCGGCGGCGGCCGAAGTCGAGGAAGTGGGCGCGGCTGCCGTCGCCGGTGAGGACAGGCCGCGGCGGCATGGCGAACTAAGGTGTCGGCGGGCTCCGCAGGGGCGACTCGGCTGGATCAGGCAGGCGGCGCGGAGGAGATGGGCCGCGGGGGCCGGCTCCGGGCTGCCCGGGCCACGCGGCGGCAGGCGGCGGTACAGGGCCACGTGGCAGATCCCGATTGGGCGGTGGTGCGGTGGACGTTGTCCGGCGCCGGTGGACTTTGTCCGGCGCGCGGAGGAAGAAGGGACTAGGGTTTGGGGGTGTAGGGATCGAGAATTTTAGAATGGGGGTCTATTTATAGAGGTAGAGGGAGCTAGGAAGCTCAAAATGAGGTGCGGTTTGCGGCCACGCGATCGTGATCCAATGGCCTAGGTGATGGAGAGGGTTTAGGTGGGTTTTGGGCCACTTTGGAGGGGTGTTGGGCTGCAACACACACGAGGCCTTTTCGGTCCCTCGGTTAACCGTAGGAGTATCAAACGAGGTTCAAATGGTACGAAACTTGACAGGCAGAATACCGGTAGTAAACCAAGGCCGCATGGCAAGTCTCGGTCCAATCCGAAACCATTTAACACCCGCACACGAAAAAGAGGTAGAAAGGGACACCAGAGGACATAGGAGTGCCGGAATGTAAAACAGACAACGGGGAAAATGCTCGGATGCATGAGACGAACACGTACGCAAATGCAATGCACATGATGACATGATATGAGATGCATGACAAAGACAAAACACACAGAGACGAAAACCCGACAACGAGGAAATAGAATAACTTAGTGCCGGAAATGGCAAGAGTTGGAGTACAATTAAGGTAGGTTACATCCGGGGTGTTACATTCCCATTATAACCCAACCGTGTAAGGAACGCAAAATCAAAGAACATAACACCGGTATGACAGAAACTAGAGCGGTAAGAGTGGAACAAAACACCAGGCATAAGGCCGAGCCGTCCACCCTTTACCAAGTATATAGGTGCATTAAAATAGACAAGATATAATAATGATATCCCAACAATAAACATGTTCCAACGAGGAACACACTCCAATCTTCACCTGCAACTAGCAACGCTATAAGAGGGGCTGAGCAAAGCGGTAACATAGCCAAACAACGATTTGCTAGTTCAAGGTGGGTTAGAGGTTTGACATGGCAATATGGGAGGCATGATAAGAAAGTGGTAGGTATCGTAGCATAGGCATAGCAAAAGAGCGAGCATCTAGCAAGCAAAGATAGAACTGATTTCGAGGGTATAGTCATCTTGCCTGCAAAGTTCTCCGAGTTGACATAAGCTTGATCCTCGTAAGCGTACTCAACGGGTTCCTCATTCATGTACTCGTCTCCCGGCTCTACCCAAAGCAAGAACAACAAGCAAAGGGAACGACGATCAACCACGGTGCAATGCGCAAGCAACATGATGCAAAACATGGCATGATATGCGGGATGTGATATGCAATGCATATGCATGCTTCGAAAGGGATTGATTGAACCTGGCCTCAACTTGGAAAACCAAGAGTGCCACTGGAAAGATGAGTTGATTTCGGTCGAAATCGATATAAAGATCACCTGAATCGGATGCACGGTTTGCAAATGGCAAGCAAAACAAATATGGCACCGATCTGCGATTAACAGCACGAGGCCATCTGAATGCATCAAGAACAATAAGCTATTGCACTCTAACATAACAACAAAGCACATGGAAGGGATCCACTCAAGATGCTTGCCAAAAGATGAACACTGAGCTACGGATAATTCACTCAATAGCAGGTTCAAACAAGCATGGCAAAAGAGCAAAAGATATCAGGTTACAGACTTGGTGAAATTAACAACATGCCAGGAATTTAACATCAGGAAGCAATGTTTAGAGCAAGATAACAACATGCCACAGGAACATATCATGGCAAAGCAAGGCATGGCATGAAGCTACTCAAAGCATACAACAAAAGTCCCTTACTAACCATGAGCCAAAAGGGATCAGAAAATACAATGGCAACCATGTGAACATAGCAAGTTTCGTTAACAGATTCAGACATAGTAGAAAAACTAGAAATGGCAAAACAGATTCACGTAGGCATGTTTACGAGCTCGATGCACTCACCACAAGGCATTGCATGACAAACTAAGCATACACCCAGCAAGTAGACATGGCATAGAAGCTAAACATGGCAAGTACAACCTCATAGCATGCACGGATAGTCTACAACAACCTCGGCAAAATTGCTTAACACGTAAACAATATGCCAGGATCATTTTATAGCAAAAGTAGAGCTCGATTGAGTCATGCTAGGGTGCTCCATAATTGCATAGCACAACGTTATCTCGAAATCATCCTTACTGGTCATGCTCAAAAGAGGCATGGATCACTCTGTAGCAACAAGAATACATGGCATAAAAATATTAACAGGGCAAAGACTTAGAAGATTTCTAAGTCCCCGAAATCAGCAACATTACGAGAGCTACTTTGCATGCTTGTGCTAGTCACCACAAAGATCACAAAAATACATGGCATACACCCCTGTAAAGATGGCATGGCATACTTCAAAACACATGTAGGGCTCAAGTTCATAGGAGGCACACATTAATCATGGCAAAAATGACAAATGTCCAATTACTGATAAGAATCTGAAACTAACATTGCATATTACTCTTGCAACAGCACCTAGGGCATCAATATGAGCTCAAATGAACATAGTGCAATGGAATGAAATCAAGTACTCGTCGAGACGAACAATTTGACATGCTACACGCCCAAAACGGAGCCACGGATGCAGAGATATGATGTGATGAAAAACGCTAAAAATACCGGGGTTAGGGCAAAAGTCAACCCTAGGGTTTTGGATCCAGATCTGCACGCTTCCCGAGGTTCATCGCTGGAGCAGTACACGAGTCCGCCGGAGTTGAGGAAGCTCGCCGGCGCGAGGGGGACTGGTCGGATTGGAGGAGGCGGTGGCCGGAGCGGGTCCCGAGCGACGTGGCGAGGACGGCGGCTCCGGCGCGAGCGCGAGGCGGCGCGGCGTCGGAGGTCGACGGCGGGGCGGAGACCGGGCGAGGAGGTCGACGGCGGCGGCGGCAGGGCGCGCGGTGGAGGCGGCGGGGCCGGCGAGCGGCGCAGTGCGGTGGAGCGGGCGGCTCACGATGCGGGAGGCGTCGGGCGTCGGTGCTGGGCCGGGAGGGCCCGCGGCGGGCTTCGGCGGGCCAGCGCGGTTGGCTACGAAGTGGGGCTCCGCAGCGGCCACATGGCGAGCGGTGGTTGGACGGGGGGAGCGGGGCAGACGTGTCTGGCCCGGTCGGACACGTCCGGCGGCTCGAGAAGGAAGGAGACTAGGGTTAGGGTAGGAAGAGATCCGAGATTTTCGGGGGAAGTGCCTTTTTATAGGTAGAGGGAGTTAGGAGGCTCCAAATTGAGCATGGTTTGCGGCCACGCGATCGTGATCGAATGACCTAGATGATGGAGGGGGTTTAGGTGGGTTTTGGGCCACTTTGGAGGGGTGTTGGGCTGCAACACACATGAGGCCTTCTCGGTTCCTCGGTTAACCGTTGGAGTATCAAACGAAGTTCAAATGGCATGAAACTTGACAGGCGGTCTACCGGTAGTAAACCAAGGTCGCTTGGCAAGTCTCGGTCCAATCCGAGAACGTTTAACATCCACACACGAAAAGAGGTAAAAGGGGACACCGGAGGACATAGGAGCGTCTGAATGCAAAACAGACAACGGGGAAAATGCTCGGATGCTTGAGACGAACACGTATGCAAATGCGATGCACATGATGACATGATATGAGATGCATGAAAAGACAAAAGCTCACAGAGACAAAACCCGACAACGAGGAAATATCATAACTTAGTGCCAGAAATGGCAAGAGTTGGAATACAAATATGGCAGGTTACATATGGGGCGTTACAAGGCGGGCGCCAGGCGGGTGCCAGCGTGCGCAGTGTCCTTATTTCCTCTTTGGTGCTAAGGTGGCAAGCGCAGGCATGGAGTACCGAGGCATCAAGCAAAGGTTTCCATATTGGTGCAACAAGACCAAGAACAGAAGGACGACAAGACGAAGGTCACCATGGAGCCCAGGGCGGCATCACCACCAGAGCCTTTGGCAGGCAAAGACCACTTTTTTAGGATAGCTTGTACTAGCTGTCCCCTTTAAAATTGGCCGTTGTTGGCTCCCTTCCCGCTCAATATTGGGGGAGAGGACCAGGGCCTATATAAGTAGAACTAGCCACCACAGTAGAGGGGACAGATTGGGAGAGAGACGAGAGAAAGAGAGAAAGAGAGAGAGAACTCGTTTAGAGGCATCTCACCCACACAAGTTCACCAAGCACAAGAACACCTCAACCTCAGGAGGCTGTTCTTCCCCTTGTACTGTTCATCATCAGCCCAAGAGGCAATCCACCACCACCACACTGGAGTAGGGTATTACACCACAATGGTGGCCCGAACCAGTATAAATCTTGTGTCTTTGTGTTGCAAGTTCGTCTAGTTCGTCCGCGAGATCTTAGAGAGCTAGGGGGCGGATCGATGGGGAGAAAACCTTCACGCGCACCCCAGTGTTCGAACCTCGAGGGTTTTGCCGGAACCAGTGATCCGAGATTTGGCGCGCCAGGTAGGGGTGCACCGGAGCCTCTTCCCCGCCAATTGACCCGCCGACGCTCCGCGACCCCGATGTCCGGCGACCCAAGGGCCGACTCCGACCGCTGGGCAGCCTAGCCAGCCCGAGCGGCGCCACCTTCCCCCGAAGACCTCAGTCCTGCGCTCCAGGCGGTGTGAGCGCCGCCTAGCACTGCGGGGCGCGGGCGGCGCGGCCAGGCGTCATCCACCATCACTCCATGACAAGCGCGAGACACTGCAAGGGCCGCAAGCCACGCCACAACAACGGCACCACAAACTCGGCGGGAGCAGGCGAACATGCGGGCCGCGCTCATGGTGGCGCGGGAGTTGCTGCGGTGCTGGCTGATGGAGAGGGGCCGCGACACACTGCTGGAACGTGTCGTTGAGCTGCTGGATGCGGTGGCATCAGGAGCGCCGGCTTTCTGCTATCTGCTCCCTTCCCAAGCCGCTACTGGACCTCATGACGGGCCTTGCCGCAACCACGCGCCCTCGAGGTGCGCCCGGGGGCTTCATCGACACCAGGATGGCCGGCGGCGCCGGGGGCCCCGTTGCCCCCACACCGCCTCTGATGAGCATGGGCACGAGCATTGCCCCCCATGGCCCCAGCGAGGTGTTGTGCTATCATCCTCAGGACGCCGCGCTGGGCCGGGCGATGTGGAGTGTGGGGCACTATGGCGGGGTGTTTGGGGTGACATCCCCGGAAGCCTATGTGCCCCACATGATGGACCAGGAGTACATGCCGAAGGATGACCCCGGCTCGTTTCTCAAGCCAGGTTGGGAGGAGGAGGCATTAGGAGCTGAAGCCTTCCAGGAGCCGCCGGAGAGCCCTGCCAACCGCGCCGTCGACAAAAGATACATGGTACCACTAATCCCTCAGGAGCAAGCTTACGCTAACCATGGGTCGCAGGAGAATTAGGTAGGCCCTCTGCCGGGGTGGCGATGGCGACCTTTCCCCCGACAGAGGACCCGTGGTCGCCGAGGGCGCCGCTGGCGTCCCCTTTCCCCCCTTTGTGTCGTCTTGGTTGCCGGTCGGCTCAAAGGTGGTCGAGGGCGATGCAAGGCGGGGCCCTCGCCCGGCGATATGAAGCAAGGCCGGTACCTGTGAAAAAGGCCCAGTGCCTGTGAAGATCGCCGCCCGTGACACTCTCATGTAATAATGAGTGGGGCTGTACATGTCCCGGAGTCTCCGGAGAGCCGCCCTCGGGCCTTGGGGGCTCCCTCCCACGCCTAGTGGCAACACTTAGCTCCATGTTGGTGAGAAGACGTCGAAGACTAGACTAGGAGCCGGACGCGGCCATTTTCTTTGGATCTCTTTTTTGTAACCCTGCCTTCTGGATTTGGATTTAAGTTGAAGTTGAATTTTCATTTGATGCGCGTGGGGGGCATGCCTTTTCTCGTTCAAGCTATTTCTCGTAGTCTAGTTCTTGCCTTATTTCAGAGCTCGCGCCAGTCGCTCCCCCCTCGCGAGCCGGGCTGGGCATGAAGCACACGAGATATGCGCATACCGAGCCGTGGCAGTCGCTCGCTTATCACATGGCCCTCTCGAGCGTGGCGATGAATTCCTTAGGAGCTTCTCAGAAACCCACAATCTCTTGAGCCGGTTTTGGGCTCGCCCAGGCTAAGGTAAACCGTAGCAACAACCCTGCTCCAGGATACGTAAAGCTCGTGAAGACGGGTACTCAATTTGACACAGAAGGGTGAAAGCAACGATTTGTTTACATGAGGGGCTCCCCCTCTCAAAATGCTCTTACAGTCTTCCGGGGCCACCCCCAAGTTTTTACAGGGTAAATAGCAGGGAAACGAGGAATCAGCCAGATACGTCGCTCGCCGCATCCCCCATGTCATCTTCAGACGCGCCGCTGGCGTCGCCGTCACCATCGTTGGCGTTGCCTCCACCTTCGCCGGTGCCGACGTAGCCGTCATCAACCACATCGCCTTTGTCCGCCACAACCACTACGCCATCATCGTTAGAAGCAAAGGCCCTGACTAGCGCATCCACGTGGTCTTCAACCCATCACGCCAAGTCGCCCCGGATGGCTTCGGGCATGGGAGCAATGGCGGCGTCAAAATCGAAGTTGGGATCAATGTTCCGGAGGTGGCTGAAGATGCGGGCGAACGCACGCCCAAGAAGACTGCGACTTCTCTCTTCCACAAGCTGGCGAGCCCTATCAGACCGGGCTGCCAGGCACGTCACCACGTTGGTGAAGAAGTTCAGGTGACTGGCATAGTCATGCGAGTGGGGGTGCAGTGCAATCTCGTCACAGATGAAGCCCAGGGCGGTATTAGCCCTATTCCGGAGGCCCCGAAGCATGGGGGTGTGCTCGCGCTCCAGCGTCCGCCGTTGAAGCACTTCCTCCCTGTTTTGCCGCGCGACGGCCTCGACGTCATCAACCCGTTTCCGAAGAGAAAGCAGCTCGGCGCGGGCGGAGGCCAAGTCCGCCTGCACCATGACCAGGGCGGCAGCCGTGGCCTCCTCACGCCTCCCCGCCTCATCTAACCTGGGCCTAAGAGTAGCGGTCCTGCCCGCTGCCTCAGTTCCCACAAGCTTCAGCTTCAGGTCGTGCCGACCTTTAAGATCCGCGTGAACCTCGGCCACCCGGCGGTCAACTTCCTCCTGGACCTTGGCCTCGCGAGCCCCGACGACATCTTCCGCTTGGGCAACTTGACGCTCCCTCGTCTCCAGTTGCTCAAGCTCGAGGCTACGCTCCACGGCTTCCAGAGCCAACGCCTCCTCGCGCTTTCGGACCTCCTCTTCCTTGGCAGGCATCCCCCTCAGCGACGCGAGGGCGGCTTTACGCGCCTCCACTTGCGCTCCAAGGACGCACTCCTGGCGTGGAGCTCCCACACGCGCTTCTCTACAGCCTGGCAACGGCGGTTAGCTTCATGAGCCTCCTCCAGAGCTCGGGAGTAGGCCTCATGGGAGGACGCAAGGGAGGCCTCAACCTTCATGCTATCTAGCTCGCGCTGGTGGCGCTCGAGGTTGATGGCCACTTTCAGCCTGTGCCACTCCTCCGCCAACCGAAGACCCTCGGCCTCAAGGCCCGTGTTGACACCCTCAAGTTCTTCGCCGAGTCGGTTCATCGCGTCCACCGCCTCCTGGAAGAGCTCATGACGAACGACACTCCGCCCGTGCTTGAACTCGAGTGCACGGCCCATCTCGCCCTCTGCTATGGGGGCTGTGGGCGACGCCCGGCGCGGCGCGCCCCCTCTCAGCAGGGGCGGCGGGCTGGCGCGGCCCCAGGCGCCAGCCGGCCCTCGCGAGGGGCCCGAACTGAACAAGGCCTGCTGCTTGAAGAAGACCCCAGGGTCGAGGCCAGCCAGCTACCAACCGTAATCAGGGGAGGAGCCCTTTGCACGCCCGCTGCGCTCCGAGCAATGTCGCGAAGAAAGGACGACCAAGGCGCAAGCTCGGGGCGCCTTGATGATGGACCAACCCCCACGGCTGACCCCACGCCATGGGTAGCGCCCGAGCCTGCAACGCTGGAGCTTGGCGGGTGCGACGGGATGAGAGGGAGCTGCTTCTCAGGAGATCTCACGGCCTTGGCAAAAGGGGTCCTGAGGGGACAATCGTCAGGAAAGGAAGGCGGTACACAGAAGATCACCAAGATAAGGTACTTACTCGTCAACGACAATGTACTTTCATTGCTTCAACGGCACGAAGATACCGCTGCCACTCGGAGATGCTTTCCTCTTGCGGAGCTCCTCGAAGTCCATGCAAAGCTGACTGAAGCGCTGAACGTGGCGGCCAGTACGGGGTGTAGCCGGAGAAGTGCTCGAGAGAACAACTTCAGGGGTGCCTAGCTACGGAGAACAGTCGGGAGCCATCTCACCGCGACTCCCCGAGGCCTTCGGAGTTTCGGCCTCGGGAGCCGCGTGCTGCATCGTCTCAGCGACCGACGTCCCAGAATCACGGGATCCTGAGGACGACGCCCCAGGAGCCCCAGGCGGCGTCCGCACATCAGCACTCGTTCCGCCAGCCTCTGGCAGCGCTCGTCCCCCTGCACCCACATTCAGGACGAGCTCGGTGCCAACGATGAAGAGGGGAACCACGCTGATAGGGTTCTCGTGGGACCCCACCAGGCCGTCCGGACGCAGCCCCCACTCGTCAAAGGGAGGCATGCTCCTTGTGAATTCAGCCTTGTTCTTGCGGCGGTACAACAAACAGTTCTTCCCAGGCAAGTCGTCCGGCGAAGAGACACCTGTCAGGACCTTGAGCACCGTTTGCCGTGTCCCAAGGGGGAGCCCGGACTCCTTAAACCTCATACGGTCCTGACTGCTGAGCAAGGTCCACATCGGACGAGAATGGCGCTGAAGCGGAGCAACCCGGCGCTTGATGAACTCCTTCACCACCATCGGTGCAGTCACACCGTGGTCCTTCAGCATCCTTAGCCTGAACCAGACGGGGACAAGACAGGGGTTCGCGAGCCTCTCGTGGCCCCAGCTGGAGTGGGAAACGGCAGGCGCTGACGGGGCGTGGAGTAGAGGGCTGAGCACACCGGCGTCGACAAATACATACCGTGTCCGAAACTCGCTCGTGGAGGGAGGAAGCTCGAAGTTGATCCCCACTCCCGCCGTCGCGGCCACGGCCTGGAAGCTCACGCACCCCGAGCTTTGCCGGGGATCAGTCAGATGTAATGAGAAGAAATGGCGGAGAAGGGCCACAGAAGGAGCGATGCCCACCATGGCTTCACACATGAAGGCGAAGATAGCGAGGAGAGTCACGGATTGGGGGTCGAGATGCAGCATATGGATCTAGTGATGTTCAAGCACCGCGTTGAAGAAGGCAGAGAAAGGGGGAATCAGGCCTCCCCAAAGGGCATCAATGAAGATTGGGACCTCGGTGACCGCCCGAGCAATGCGAGCGCGAGACGCAGGCCAAGCCACTGTATCCCCCACTCGTTGAAACTGGTGGTGAGCATGGGACGCACCTTGTCCATGGCCTCATCGTTGAGCACCAAGGATTGGTCGACTGCAGGGTCGGCGGCTGGAGGCACACTTGGCGAAGACAGAGGCTTCTTCCCCTTGTCTGCTTGTTTCGGCGCCATGGCGATGAAGCAGGCGGAGTGCAGGTCAGATTGGAGAGGAGGAGCAGAGTCTCGGGGAAGCAGAGGGACTGGGGAAGCAAGGCGTGGGCGATGGGAGAATAACTGTGTAGGTTGCGAGGGCCGCATAGCCAGGCGGATTCCAAGGCAGCATGGGGAAGCGGAGACGCCCACGTACAATCAACCGCCACATGTCAACCGAGGCCGCAAACTTTTGGGGCCCGCGGCACTCCGCGCTTGACCTTCGGCTTCGCCTCGAAGCCAAGCCCGAGCGCGCCTTGGGCCGGGGGGCTACTGTCGGTTTTCTGGGAATGGGGGTCCCCAGACTTGCCTGCCTGCGGCCCACGGCGTGGCTGAGCCAGCGGGCCCGTACGTCCCATCTTCATCAATGAGGTATTCAAGACCCTCGCGAGGGGCCAAGCCTCGCGAGGCGGACGATGCAAGACCTCCTCAGGAGCGGCCTCGCCAGGCAGGCTCACGAGGGGCAGAGAGATCAATGCAAGGCAAACCTCGTGAGGTCCTCATGACATGAGCCATGACGATCGAGACCAGGCGGGTGCCAGCGCGCAGTGTCCTTGCTTCCTCTTTGGTGCTAAGTGGGCAAGCGCAGACGTGGAGTAGCGAGGCATCAAGAAAAGGTTTCCATATTGGTGCAATGAGACCAAGACAAGAAGGACGACAAGACGAAGGTCACCATGGAGGCCAGGGCGGCGTCACCACCAGAGCCTTTGGCAGGCGAAGACCACCTTTTGTCAGGATAGCTTGTACTAACTGCCCCCTTTCAAATTCGCTGTTGTTGGCTCCCTTCCCGCTCAATATTGGGGGAGAGGACCAGGGCCTATATAAGTAGAACTAGCCACCACAGTAGAGGGGACGGATTGGGAAAGAGACGAGAGAAAGAGAGAGAGAACTCGTTCAGAGGCATCTCACCCACACAAGTTCACCAAGCACAAGAACACCTCAACCTCAGGAGGCTGTTCTTCCCCTTGTACTGTTCATCATTAGCCCAAGAGGCAATCCGCCACCACCACACTGGAGCAGGGTATTACACCACAACGGTGGCCTGAACTAGTATAAATCGTGTGTCTTTGTGTTGCAAGTTCGTCTAGTTCGTCCGCGAGATCTTAGAGAGCTAGGGTGCGGATTGATAGGGAGAAAACCTTCACGGGCACCCTAGTGTTCGAACCTCGAGGGTTTTGCCGGAACCCGTGATCCGACAGCGAAGCACATATTGTATTGTTGCCATCAAGGGTAAAAAGATGGGGTTTTCATCATATTGCTTGAGTCTATCCGTCTACATCATGTCATCTTAATTAAGGTGTTACTCCGTTCTTATGAACTTAATACTGTAGATGCATGCTGGATATCGGTCGATGCGTGGAGTAGTAGTAGTAGATGCAGGCAGGAGTTGGTCTACTTGACACGGACATGATGCCTATATTCATAATCATTCCCTTGGATATCGTCATAACTTTGCGCTTTTCTATCAATTGCTCGACAGTAATTTGTTTACCCACCGTATGTTTTCTTTCAAGAGAGAAGCCTCTAGTGAAACATATGGCGTCCGGATCTATTTTCCGTCATATATTTTCAGATCTATAAACCAAAAAACCCAAAAATACCTTGCTGCAATTTATTTATATTTACTTTAGTTCGCCTTTTTATTTATCGTTTATACCTATCTCTATTAGATCTCACTCTTGTTCGAGACCGTGAAGGGATTGCCAACCCCTTTTTCGCGTTGAGTGCAAGTGTTTTTTAGTTTGTGCAGGTGCATAGATTGGAGACTTTCTTGTGCCTCCTACTGGATTGATACCTTGGTTCTTAACTGAGGGAAATACTTATCTCTACTTTGCTGCATCACCATTTCCTCTTCAAGGGAAAGTCAACGCAAGCTCAAGAAGTAGCAGGGGATTGGCTGGGCCAGCACGGGCATGTCCCTGTGGAATAAGGCCCAGGGGGACAGGTGGGTTTTTCTTTTTTATTTTTCATTTCTGTTTGTATTTATTTTAAGTAGTAAATGATTTTTATAAAATGTGGAACTTGGCCCATAATTTACATTGCAATTTAGGAACCGCCACAAAAAGTTTAGGAGGCATTTGAAATATTTTGGATTTTTCATAATTTGGAATAGCATTTAAAAATGCTCATTTAGCACTGTTTTATTGCTACAACCCAAACAAGCAAACAAGTGATGTTGTTTTCCTCAACCATTATTTGTTTTGGAATATTTGCTAAATGGTGAACTATTTTCCCACCATGTTTGTGAATTTAAATTCTAACTTTAAATTTGAATTGAATTCAGAGGTGAAATTTAAAATGAGGTTTGAACCCAAGTGATCAAGCATTGCAAATCAAAATGACTTAGCATAATCCTGAAGGATTACTGTAGCTTAATACATGGGGGTGTTACAACTCTCCTCTAAAAGAAATTCTCTTCCCTAGAATTAACTATAAATAGTAGGGAAAATCCCCACTCCAATTTTTTAAAATAAATAAAAGGCCCCTAAAGGGTAGGTTTTACAGGCTTGAGGTAAGCCAACAGACCAAAAAAAGAACCTAAAATAAAATAAAATGAAAGCTATCTAAAAAGGTCAAACAGAGAGAAGAAGTAAAAGAAAAGAAAAGAAAAACCCAGAAAATTACAATACAACGTCCAACCATGATTGATACAAAGTGGGGTACTTGTTCTTCATTTTGAATTTAATAGATTGAGTTCTATGAAGTAGGTGTCCTTCCATCTTTGAAATGAAGGGGGGATCTGTTGGAATATCCAGTTGTTTCTAGTTATCCAGATGGACCAAGAAGCCAAAATAATAATGTCCATAGAAAAAGCAAGGCCAGACTCTGCTTCATATCTTCAATGGTCTGTAAGACTGACAGAGCTACATTTCTATTGGGGAAAACAAAGTTCCAACACAAAGCAACAAAAGGGCATCCCCCGAATATGTGAAATAAGGTTTCTTCCTGTTGACAATCCATCACAGCACAGTTGTATGTGTCCAATTGAAATGTTTTTCTTCTGAGTAGGTTTCTTGTGTTTACTCTATCATGAAGCACCATCCAGAAAAAACTTTGTGCTTAGGTTGACATGATGTGTTCCAAACCCACCAGAAGTGAGGTGGTACAATTTTAACTCCAATCCTACAGGTATATGCTTTTGAAGAAAGGAAATTAGTAGACCCCCATAAATAGCTCAATGTGTCATTACAATCCATGTATTCAGATGATCTCAAGTTGTTGGAATTCCTCATAAGCTTGTGTAGACAGGGGAAGGTGAAATAGGTCTTCCAAATATTCCAAGTTGATAGCTTCCTAAACTGATAATAGAGTATTCTTTGTAAAAGAGAATAAGTGAGGTAGGCATTGAAATAGACATATAGAGTGCCATTGATCAGTCCAGAATAGAGCAGACTTCCCATCACCAATATTGCATATGGTGATGGATTTGAATAAGTTAAGCAGTTTCAAGTTTGCCTTCCACCAAAAAGATCCAACCATGTTCTGACCAGGCAACATGCCATTACTATAATAAGTTTCCCAAATCAAATTTACCCATGGAATGTTGTGTCAGTTAAAGAATTTGTGCAAGTTTTTCAGCATAAGAGCATTGTTTTGCACACTTAAGTTACAAATTCCCAAGCCTCCTTTATTATTGGGTCTACACAACACACTCCAAGCAACCATTGCTGGCCTATGGTCTTCCATGCCTGATCCTCTCCAAAGAAAGTGTCTAAGATATTTTGCAATTTTTTTTGATGGTCTCTGGTATATCCAAGCAACACATGCAAAAGATTGGTAAAGATGCTAGAATAGATTTGACCAGTAGCAGTCTCCCAGCTTGTGTCATGAATGTTACCAAACTTGCTCTACAGTGGGTTTCACTAGTCCAAGTGGTAATCCAAGATATGTGAATGGAAAATAACCTATTTTGCATCCCAAGGTGTTAATCATGATGTCAGATCCGTCTTCAGATAAGTTGACGGGAATCAAATTTGATTTGGGATAATTTAACTTGAGACCTGTAGCTGTAGCAAAAGTATTGAGTAGAGCCTTGATATTGAACAAATGAACTGGGTCTACCTTCATAATGATCAGAGTATCATAAGCACATTGCACAACAGGGAAATCAGAACAACTACCTACATTTAAAGGGGGTGTAACTAAGTTTCTGATCATTGCTTTGTTTAGAATGGATTGAACTAGGTCTGTAGCATGGAAAAACAGTAGAGGGGAGAGGGGATCACCTTTCCTGACTCCTCTCTTACTATAAAATTTCTTTCATGGCACCCCATTGAGTATCACAGAAGATGAGGCAGAATTACATAGCATTTTCATCTAGTGAATCCATTTACTACCGGAACCTTTAGCCTTGAGAATCTCTAAAATTGCTTGGTGTTCAATTTTGTCAAAGCCTTTTCAAAATCCAATTTTAACACAACCACTTGCTCTTTAGAGGCATGGCACTAATGCAGGTATTCATATGCCCAACCCAAGCAATCTTGGATTGCTTTTTCCTTGATAAACCCATATTAATTAATGTGCACAATCTTCAATATGATTTTTTATAAACTGTTTGCCAATATCTTGGTGATGATTTTGAGGCAACTATTTAGCAAGGATATAGGCCTGAAGTCATTTGGTGATATGGGGCAATCCAACTTTGGAATGAGAGTGATGTATGAGGAATTGATGCTTTCCAAATTGATGTTCCCTGCATGGAAATCATGAACTAGTTGCCTGATGTCTGGACCAATGATATCCCAACAAGCTTTGTAGAACTAAATATTGAAACCATCAGGACCAGGAGATTTGTCATCGGGTAGTTCCTTAATTACATCATTTATCTGGTTAGTAAAAGGAGTTTCCAAACTTTCAAAGAGGGGAGAATTAAGAGGTAGAAGGGAAAATATCGGGGTATTCTTCATGAAGATGATCCTCGCATTTCCAAGTGTCTTCTTCTTCAGTATGATTCGGCCACTGCACTTTAAGGAACTCTACAACTTTCTGAAGGGTTCAATGTTTAACTTGATCAAGGATGCAAATCTGATGCTCTTTGTAAGAGAGATCATCTTGCACTTCGATCATTTCATGATCCACTTCACGGTGCGGATCCTTGAAGCAACAACGAAGTTCTGACACATGGAAGACATCATGGACGTCAGAGAAGCACGGTGGCAATTCCAATTTATAAGCCACACATCTACGTTGGGCGGGAATGCGGAAGGGATAATGTAGCGAGGAGCTAACTTGACCTTGACTCCGAAACAAGGAGTGCCCCTCATAGGAGTGACATGTAGATAAGCTGGACCACTAGGCTGGTAGGTAGATCCCTAGTTTTTCTATCATAGTGGCTCTTCTGGCGGGACTGGGCTGCCTTGATATTTTCTCGGATAATACGAACTTGCTCTTCAACTTATTGGATGATATTTGGACTGATGAGGGACTGTTCCCCAGTTTCTGACCAATTCAGAGGGTTTTGACACTTACGTCCATACAGTATCTCGAAGGGCGCCATCTTGAAGCTAGCTTGATAGTTGTTGTTGTACGAGAATTTAGCATATGGGAGAGATTCTTCCCACTTCTTGCCAAATGACATGACACAAACACGCAACATATCTTCAAGAACTTGGTTGACTCGCTCAGCTTGACCTTGGGACTAGGGGTGATAAGCAGTGCTCTAGGTTATATGAGTTCCCATAGCTTCTTGGAAACTTACCCAAAACTCCAAGGTGAAAATGCTGCCACGGTCTAAACTGATCTCCTTTGGAATGCCATGGAGTGTCACAATTCCGGGGATATACAAGTTCGCTAACTGACTAGCAGTGATTGTATCCTTGACTTGCAGAAAGTGTGCAACTTTGGAGAATTGGTCAATGACGACAAAGGTAGCATCGTGACCCTTATGTGATTTGGGGAGACCTGTGATGAAATCCAGTTGAACCTTATCCCGTTTCCATTCAATAATAGGAAGCGGTTGCAGAAATCCAGTAGGTTTCTGATGTTTTGCTTTGACGCGACGACAAACTCCACATTCTCCAATATATAGAGCAATGTCTTGCTTCATCTTAGACCACCAGTATTTCTGACAAATGTCTAGATACATCTTGGTACTTCCCGAATGAATAGATGGAGGTGTGTCATGTGCTAATTTCATAACTTTCTCTATCATAAGGTCGAGTTGGGGTACCATAAGGTGATATCCGAAGTACAAAGCTCCATCTTCATCCAGTGAGAAGTCTTTGGCCTTTTCAGAGGCAAGATCACTCTTAATCTGAATAATTTTAGGGTCTTTATCTTGAGCGGACTTGATAGCTCTCTGGAGAGTTGGTTCCACGACAAGGTTATTAAGGGAACCCTATGGAACAATGTGAAGGTTCAACTTGTGAAGTTCTTCATGAAGGAGGGATTGAGCTTTCTGAACCATGTGGTTATTGCAATAAGATTTGCAAATCAAGGAATCGACCATGACATTAGCCTTGCTAGGGGTATAAGAAATACTGCAGTCACAGTCTATAATTGCTTCCATCCATCGTTGCTGACGAAGATTCAGATCTGGCTGAGTAAACATATACTTCAGACTTTGATGATCGGTGAAGATCTCGTAATGGTTACCGAGAAGGTAATGTCGCCACAACTTTAGTGCATAAATAACTATAGAAAGTTTGAGGTAATGAACTGGGTAGTTCTGTTCATGAGGACGCAATTGTCGAGAGGCATAAGAAATCACCTTGCATTCTTGCATTAGGACACAACCTAATCCTTGACAGGAAGTGTCGCAATAAATGACGAATTATTTGCGAGAATCTAGAGGATCAAGCACTGGGGCAGATGTCAGCTTGTCCTTGAGTGCCTGGAAACATTCCTGACATTTTTCCATCCACTCAAACTTAACGCCCTTGTGAAGCAGATTAGTCAAAGGCTTGTAAATCTTGGAGAAGTTCTCGATAAAATGGCGGCAATAGCCGGTGAGTCTGAGAAAACTTCTGACTTGTTTGACATTCTTCGAGGGAGTCCAGTCAAGAATGGCCTGAACTCATTCTGGGTTGACAGCAATACCATCCTTGGAGATCACATGACCAAGCTAGGTCACTTCGGGCTACCAGAATTCACACTAGGAGTATTTAGCATATAGCTAATGCTCTCAAAGCTTTTCCAGTACAAGACGAAGATATTCATCATGTTCTTCTTTATTCTTGGAATACACAAGGATATCATCGAGAAGATATAGTTCATCAAACGAGGGAATGTTGCCGGAGCATTGGTTAAGCCGAAAGACATGACGGTGTACTCGTATGAACCATATCGAGTAACGAATGCGGTCTTTGGGATATCCTCTTCACGAACCCAAATCTGGTGGTTACTGTTGGGACCTATGGTAAGGTGCGGCGACTACAAATTAAAATTTTCCTACACGCAGAACAACCAAGATCATGCTACAGGAGATGGATCATAGATCGTTACCACCAGACGCGCAGTGCCGTGCAACGGAAGAAGAGTAGGGGAAACGCGTACGCGTGGATCGTCCGCTCCTCATCCGATCTCCCTCGAACAGCCGGTCGTCGGATACCATGTACAGGTTCGCCAGAGTGGAGCAAGTGCACTGCCTCTTATGGTATCCGGGCGTGTAGGAGGAACATCATGCGGTGAGTTGCTAGGTCCGATCACACAGTCGGCGGTGACTGGAGGTGCCTAGTTGCAACACATGCAAAGCCCTAGTGACGGCGCCAAAGTGATCAACCTAATGAGTGTGCTGCACCCCCACTATATATGAGCATCCACCGCGGGCTCAACACTTGGGCCTTACACGGATCCTAAAGCCAAAAGTCTATTCGGCCTAGATCCGAGTCCGAGTAGGATCACATCTAACTCGTGGAGTCGGATCGGGCCTCAGTGGTTCCTTCCCTTAAGCACGCGACCCCTTTGGTTCTCATTCACTTGGTTGTGAGTTAGATCACATCCGACTCGGCTAGTCGGTAGCAGCCTCTAGCAAAGCGTGCCAACTCCAAGTGTCCGATGAAGCTGGTTAGGCGAACCTGTACAACATGTCACACTTCTATTCCCTTTGCCACATGATATATGTTGTTGGGCTCAAGGTGAGTCTGTCATCCTTGTGCTAGCCCGACCTCTTTCTCGTTCCAGTGATGCCGATCACAAACCGTATTATCTAATAATCCTTGTCGCATGGCCATGCTTATCTTGGTCGGATCACACGCGGGCCCAGATTATATCTCTCATGATCGGAGGGAGAAATCCCATCTTGCTCGACCATGTCTCATAGCATGGGTCTGGACAGGCCTGAAACCTACCTTTGAACGACCCAGTCACGAAGTAGCATTTGGTCGGCCCAAAGCAGGTTTGTCGCCATCCTGGGTACATGCGTTAGCTTAGGTCTTAGGACATAGAACGTATGTTGTACTAGAGACTCACATATGACATATCGCTACGTCTCATAGTTGGGCCTATCCGACTCGGATCTTATCTCGACTCGGAACCGACTATGTCGAATTTGACCAGATCATTCCGAGTCCATATTATCCGGTTAGCATCCAATGCTCCATGGCAGTGAGACCGAGCCATCCACCGTGTCATATGCTAGTCTAGTTGGCTGCGCATCCACATAGCCCTTTCGACTAGGGACCTTTTAGGACAGTCATCATTCAATGCATAGTCCCGCAAACAAGTCACGTACTTGCTGATACATGATACATCTCCAACGTATCTACTTTTTCTCACACTTTTCCTCTTGCTTTGGACTCTAATTTGCATGATTTGAATGAAACTAACCCCGGACTGATGCTGTTTTCAGCAGAACTACCATGGTGTTGTTTTTGTGCAGAAATAAAAGTTCTTGGAATGGAACGAAACTTTTTGAGGATTTTTATACCAATAATAAGAATTTCTGGAGCAAAGACCCACTAGAGAGGGGCCCTGGGTGGGCACAACCCACTAGGGCGCGCCCCTCTCCTGGCACGCCCAGGTGGGTTGTACCCACCTGGTGGCCCCGCTGATGACCCCCTGATACTATAAATTCACATTATTCCAGAAAAAAATCAGGGAGAAAGAATTATCACGATCCACGAGACAGAGCCGCCATCGAGCCTTGTTCTTCCTCGGGAGGGCAGATCTGGAGTCCGTTTGGGGCTCCAGAGAGGGGGATCATCGTTCTTTGTCATCACCAACCGATCTCCATCGCCAATTGCATGATGCTCCTCATCGGGAGTGAGTAATTCCTTCGTAGGCTCGTTGGTCGGTGAGGAGTTAGATGAGATTCATCATGTCATAGAGTTAGTTTTGTTAGGGCCTGATCTGTAGTATCCACTATGTTCTTAGATTGATGTTGCTATGACTTTTCCATGCTTAATGCTTGTCACTTTGGGCCCGGGTGCCATGATTTCAGATTTGAACTGTTTATGAATTGATCATTATATCCATGTTTTAGAAACGATCTTGCAAGTTATAGTCACCTACTATGGTTATGATCCGGCAACCCCGGAGTGACTACAACCGGGCCCACTCCCGGTGATGACCGTAGTTTGAGGAGTTCATGTATTCACTATGTGTTAATGCTTTGTTATAGTTCTCTATTAAAAGGAGGCCTTAATATCCCTTAGTTTCCAATATGGACCCTGCTGCCACGGGAGGGTAGGACAAAAGATGTCATGCAAGTTCTTTTAATAAAGCACGTATGACTATTTACGGAATACATGCCTACATTATATTGGTGAACTGGAGCTAGAGCCGTATTGCCCTAGGTTATAACTGTCTCATGATGAATATCATCCAACAAGTCACCGATCCAATGCCTACGAATTCATCCTTATTGACCTTGCTAAGTTACTACTACTATCATCACTATTACACTTGTTACAAACTACTGCTATCACTGTTACTGTTACCGTTGCTACTGTCACTACTATCAAAACTATCAAACTACTTTGCTACTGATCATATTGTTGCAGATAATTAATCTCCAGGTGTGGTTGAATTGACAACTCAGCTGCTAATACCTTCAAATATTCTTTGGCTCCCTTGTGCCAAATCTATAAATTTGGGTTGAATACTCTACCCTCGAAAACCGTTGCGATCCCCTATACTTGTGGGTTATGAAGACCTTTTTCTGGCACCGTTGCCAGGGAGCATAGCTATATTTGTTGAGTCACTTGGGATTATTATCATATTATCACTATGAAGAATCTAAAGGATCCAAAGACTAAGATTTATCCCTCTAAGAAGAGGGGAGGTAAGGAACTGCCATCCAGTTCTGCTTTAGATTCACCTTTTTTTATGAGTAAACTTGCAACACCACCACATGCTATTAATTCTGATATGTTGCAAGTTATTGATGATGATACTTCTACTATGAATGATGCTGGTACCTTTCTTGATAATGATGATGTACCACTTGGTGAATTTCTTGATAGACAAATTGCTAGAGTTATACAACATGATGTTGTTGAATCTGATGATGAGCTTGAAACTGAAACTCCTGAAACACCTGCTAGAACTAGCCTTCCTAGATATGAATTGCCTAAGATACCAGAAGGTTATGTTATGAGTGAAGAAGCAAATAGAGATATTCTTGCTTGCAATGATAGAGATGATCTAGAGAAATTACTACACAAGTATAAATAAAAATATCTGAATGCTAGAATGAAATGTGATCCTAAGTTTGCTACTTCACCTATCTGTATTGATGATAAGGATTATGAATTCTTTGTCAACCCAGAGTTAATTACTCTGGTTGAATCTGATCCTTTCCACTGTTATGAAACTGAAACTGTTGTGGCACATCTCACTAAGTTGAATGACATAGCCACCCTTTTTACACATGATGAGAAAACTTGTTATTACTTTATTCCCAAATTATTTCCTTTCTCATTAAAGGGTGATGCTAAAGCTTGGTACAATACTCTTGCTCCTGGTTATGTGCGTAGTCCCCAGGATATGGCTTATTACTTCTCTAAAAAATATTTTCCTGCTCATATGGAACAAGCTTCCTTACAGGAAATATTTAACTTTGTGCAAACTAAAGAAGAGAGTCTCCCACAAGCTTGGGGGAGGCTTTGCCTAATCATCCTCTTAAGAAAAATGAAATACTTGATATGTTCTATAATGGACTAACCGATGCTTCTAGGGACTTCCTAGATAGTTGTGCTGGTTGTGTTTTCAGGGAACGAACTATTGCTCAAGCTGAAGAATTATTGAATAACATATTGAAAAATTATGATGATTGGACTATTCCCGAACCACCGCCTAAACCCACTCCGAAGAAGAGGGGTATATTATATCTCAGTCCTAAAGATATGCAAGAGGCAAAGAAATCTATGAAGGAAAAAGGTATTAAAGCTGAGGATGTTAAAAATTTACCTCCTATTGAAGAAATACATGGTCTTAATACACCACCAATGCCTAAGTTGGTAGAGGTAAATTCTCTTATGAAGTTCAATGATAGTGATAATCCTCACAATATGCATCCTAGTAAATGCCTTTAGGAGTTTCAAAACTACATTAGGAAACAAGATCACTTCAATGCAAATGTTATGAAACAATTCAAATATAATTCTGATATGATTGCTCGCTTGAGTGACTTGTTATTTAGAATATAAAATGATGTTAGAAGTGTTGGAAAACATGCTTCTATTGTTCAAACTCAATTAGAACAAGTTGTTAAATCTCAAAGGGAATTGCTTGATGAAATGAATCATAATATGCATGACTTTGATGTTAGAGTTGCAACTAGAGGAGGTACAATGACTCAGGAACAACTTTATCCTGAGGGTAACCCTAGAAGAATTGAACAAGATTCAGAAAGAGCTAACACTAGTGCACCTAGTCCTTCTAGAAAGAAAAATAAAAGGAAACATGATAGGGCTCTGCACACTTCTAGTGAACCTGAAATAGAAAAACCTCCTGATAATGAAAATGAAATTTCTATCTCTGATGCTGAAACTCAATATGGTAATGAGCACTCACCTAATGACAATGAAAAAGATAATGATGAGGTTCATGAAGACTCTCAACCAACCAATGAAAAAGATCCAGATAATGATGTTGAGATAGAACCACCTATTGATCTTGATAACCCACAACCTAAAAATAAAGATATGACAAAAGAGACTTTGCTGCTAGAAAACACTATAAAGAAAGAGAACCGTGGGTTCAAAAACCTATGCCTTTTCCACCCACGTCAACTAAAAAGAATGATGATGAAGAATTTGAATGCTTTGCTGAAATGCTGAGGCCAGTCTTTTTTGCGTACTCGCTTGACTGATATCCTGAAAATGCCTCCTTATGCAAAGTATATGAAAGACATCATCACAAATAAGAGAAAAATACCGGAAGCTAAAATCTCCACTATGCTTGCTAATTATACTTTTAAAGATGGAGTACCTAAAAATTTTGGAGATCCGGGTATACCAACTATACCTTGCTCTATCAAAAAGAATTATGTGAAAACTGCTTTGTGTGATTTAGGAGGTGGTGTTAGTGTTATGCCTTTCTCTTTGTATAAAAGACTTGACTTGAATAAACTCACACCTACTGAAATATCTTTGCAAATGGCTGATAAATCAACTGCCATACCTATCGGTATTTGTGAGGATGAGCCCGTTGTTGTTGCTAATGTTACTATTTTGACTGACTTTGTTATACTTGAGATGCCCGAGGATGACAACATGTCGATTATCCTTGGTAGACCCTTCTTGAATACTCCAGGGGCAGTTAATGATTGCAATAAAAGCAAGGTCACTTTTCATATCAATGGTAATGAGCATACGGTGCACTTTCCGGAGAAACAATTCCAAGTGAATGGTATTAATGTTATTGAAAAATCTTCGACAATCACTATTGGAAGTTTTCAAATACCTCTACCTACTATCAAAAAGAAATATGAAATGCTTATTGTTGGGGAAATGCATATCCCCATTGAGGTAACTTAGTGATTTACAAAAGTTCTTCGGTTTCATACTAATCGAAAATGGTTGTTAATAAGACTTGATCAACCTTATTAATGAATCATTTTTGAACGGTATGAAGTTGATGAATTTAGTAAGCACTACTTTCTGTCCCTACTTTTTATTCTCTGTTTTTATTAGTTAAATATAATAAAATGCCATGTTCTGTCTATTTTCTGAATTTCCCATGCAATAAAAAATGACCCAAAAATAAAAGTCTTTAGAATGCCCCAAAAATTATATATGATTTTTTCCTGAATATTTAAGAATTTTTGGTGCAAAAATAACCAAGAGGGGGGTGCACCAGGTGGGCACAACCCACCTGGGCGTGCCAGCACCCCCTAGCATGCCCTGGGGGGTTGTGGTCCCCACGTGGGCCCCTTCACTTATCTCTTTAGCCCGCATTGTCACCTACCTCTAGAAAAAATCACTCTTGCTCTCTCTCTCTAGTGTTCTTGCTCATTTTGCTGCCAATTTCGATCTCTTTGCTCGAATCTCCATTTCCAAAACTGTTTCGGGAGATAGTTGCTTGGTATGTGACTCCACCATTTGTCCAATTAGTTTTTGTTTTAGTGGTTTATACTTCGAATAATTAGCTACTCTTGGTGCTACTGTAGATGTGCTTGCATGTTGAATTCTTAGTGTTCTAAGTAGTTTGAATGCTTGCTATGGCCTCTATGTATCCCTATGAGTAGTTGCTATTAGTTTTGTGAAGTTTTGTTGGAAAAATTTGGTGAACTAAAAATTCAGATTTTTGTTCATAGGAAAAATTGTACACAGACATGAATATCTTCAGGAAATATGGCTCAAGGAAGAACTCCAAGGGTATTATTGGGGAGTCTTCTGACAATGATCTCCACCCTCGGAGGTTGGCAGAGGTACGACCATGCGAATGGCCGCACATCCCATTCCTGCAAGAAGCTGGAATTCATGAGGAGTTCTTGCAATTCATTGCCAATGCCGGTCTCACCGACTTCATCGCATATGAGTTTGACCAGCACCAAATCCTCACAAATATGTTTGTTCAAAGCTTTACTTTCTTTCCTAGAAATAATCCTCCTGAAGTAAGCTTTGATTTATATGCTGAAAATCATCAGATACCATTTACGGAGTTTTGTGACATATGCTTGATCCCTTCTGACGGGAGCTTGACCGAGCCTAGGCCGGCTGAGTTTGAGGATTATTCTCGCACTTTGACAGTGGGTGATGAGAGGAGAGTGTCAGCCATCACTACCGGTGGTTTACATTTCCCTACTGTCCGTTACTTTGCATATTTAATTACCAAATGCTTGCTTGCCAGGGAGAAGGTGGGTGCACTTAGTTCACTAGACCTTGCTGTTTTACGTTGTGCAATTGAGGGCGACAACACATATAGCTTGGGAGCTATCGTGGCTCGTCGCCTGCACCTTAATAAATCCCAGGGTAAAATACATGGTGGGATTTTGCTACTCGTTTGGCGGCTCACTTCAAAGTTGAGATGCGCCCTCATGATTTCCCTTTGACCAAAGTTTACCTAGACCATGCAACCATGGATCACCATCACTTTCTTGCACATGATCGTCCTGATATTGCCATTCCTTATAACTTGGTCTATAATGTTGACACTCATGATGTTATCCCCTTGCCTACACCTGCTTTGTTTTATTCTGTTGCCAGGGGCGGATACCGGATTATGCCTGCAGACATCCTCGCCTACTGGAACGCTCACGCTGCTGCAGAGGCTGCACAGGCACCTCCATAGTGGGATCAGTGGATGCCCGCTCCTGTGCAGTGGGATGAGTGGGCCCGGTCCTCAGGATCCATACTACCCTCCAAGCTACTGATTTACTACCAACTTAGGCCAAAAGCCTAAGCTTGGGGGAGTACGTGTTTCTCACCGACATTATATTCATGTTCACATATCATTCCATTTGTCGGTGTTCACACTTTTTCATTGTATCATCCATGCTTAGATTTATTTTCTTGCTTTCTTCTTGTGTGTTTCAAAAACTTTAGAAAAACCAAAAAAATTAGTTGTAGTTAATTTACTTTCTATGCATGCTTAGTAGTAGTACTAAAAAGAAAATCCAAAAAGATTTCCTTATTCTTCTTTTGCTTGTTGGGAGCTTTCCCTGTAAATAGTTTTTCTCGGTTTTGCTTTTTATTTGCTTGCTTAAGAAAACCAAAAACTCCAAAAATATTTCAGTGTGTTTCTCTGAATTTCTTTTCTTTTATTCAAGTTGTACCGAGGAGAAGACCACGATGAAAATGTTGAGTGGCTCTCATATGAATAACTGTTGAACTAATAAGAGCCCATTTTACCTTGTCTTCTCCTGTTGAATAAAATGTTTTGCAGATTCCAGCTTAGTCCATGGCACTCTTGCACTATTATTATTTTGATATCATGTGGTCATGCAAGTGAAAGACAATAATGATGATGAGAAACTGGTATGAACTCAACTTGTCTTGTCTGTGTAAATATGTTTAACATAGTGCCCATGATTTAGCTCGTTATGATTAAACATGTTTGCAATGACAATTAGAGATTATAGTTTCTCATGCCATGCATAAGTAGCTGGGAGTGGATAATGATTTATCTTGGATATCCACATAGCGTTAAAATGATTGTGATGTAGTATGATGATATGGTATCCTCCTCTGAATGTTCGATTGGATTGACTTGGTACATGTTCATGCATGTAGTTGAATCAAAACGAACATAGCCTCTATAATGTTTATGTTCACGGTGTTCATATCCTACTCATGCTAGTGTCCAATGTTACTTATGCATAATGCCTGGTTATGATCGTTGTTGCTCTCTAGCTGGCCGCTTCCCAATCTTAAATTGCTAGCCTTCGCCTGTACTAAGTGGGGATTCTGCTTGTACATCAAAAACCTTGAACCCAAAGTTATTCCAGATGAGTCCACCATACCCTGCCGTCCTAAGTAAATTTGCATGTGCCACCTCTAAAAACTTCTAAAAAATTTATCCGTGTTGTGTGTCTGGATCGTTCATGGAACGACAGGAGGTGGTCGATATCCTCCGTGCTAAGCATGTTATCCTCAGGTCGAGTGTTTATTCACTCGCTATCGCATGAGGAAATGGGCGGTAATAGGGATGCCTAGTCCCAAACTTCAAAATACAAAAAGAGTTCATCTCTTACATAATCAATCAAAAACTCCCAATGGAGTCAAAACCTCTACTTTCTTCTTGGGGACCGCCACTAGCGTGCTTAGCATGGAAGATGTTGATAATTGATGGTCGTGAAGTGAATAAGAAGGGTGCATGTATCAAAATATCATTTATCTCTGTTTTTAAAACGGAGCTCTGTCACCTCTGCAAATCACTTCTTCCCTCTACGAAGGGACTTTCTATTTACTTTTTGTTGTGTCATCACCTTCTATAAACAAGCGCGAGAAACTGAGTAGAGCATAGCGGTCATGATTTATGCATTGTGTATAGCTAATGTTGGGTGCATCATGACTGGATCTTTTCTACCATGAATTACAATGTTTAGTCATTGCTTGAACTTCGGTGGTGCTCTGCATTTATGTTTTGCGGTCTCAGAAAGGGCTAGTGAGATACCATTATTGTCATATTATATCATGGTTGTTTTGACAACGTGTTGCTGTTTGAGATATCTTATTATTGCTTGCTAGTTGATTATGTCATCGATATGAGTCATTATAATCTTTAAGAGTTATTGTTGACATGGTTAGTTATAATGTTGGCTAAAAACCTGGGTGCTATTCAAGCTTATTTATGCAAACAAGAGCAAAAGAGTTCGTAAAAGTATTTCACTTTCAGTTTATCAATTGAATTGCTTGAGGACAAGAAAAGGTTTAAGCTTGGGGGAGTTGATACGTCTCCAACGTATCTACTTTTTCTCACGCTTTTCCTCTTGTTTTGGACTCTAATTTGAATGATTTGAATGAAACAAACCCCGGACTGACACTGTTTTCAGCAGAACTACCATCATGTTGTTTTTGTGTAGAAATAAAATTTCTCGGAATGGAACGGAACTTTTTGAGGATTTTTTATACAAATAATAAGAATTTCTGGAGCCAAGACCCACCGGAGAGGGCCCCTGGGTGGGCACAACCCACCAGGGCGCGCCCCTCTCCTAGCGCACCCAGGTGGGTTGTACCCACCTAGTGGCCCCGCTGATGACCCCCCTGATACTATAAATTCACATTATTCCAGAAAAAAACAGGGAGAAAGAATTATCGCGATCCACGAGACGGAGTCGCCGCAAGGCCTTGTTCTTCCTCGGGAGGGCAGATCTAGAGTCCATTTGGGGCTCCAGAGAGGGAGATCTTCATTCTTCGTCATCACCAACCAATCTCCATCGCCAATTCCATGATGCTCCCCACCGGGAGTGAGTAATTCCTTCATAGGCTCGCTCGTCGGTGAGGAGTTGGATGAGATTCATCATGTAATCGAGTTATTTTTGTTAGGGCCTAATCCCTAGTATCCACTATGTTCTTTGATTGATGTTGCTATGACTTTGCCATGCTTAATGCTTGTCACTTTGGGCCCGGGTGCCATGATTTCAGATCTGAACCGTTTATGAATTCATCATCATATCCATGTTTTAGATCCGATCATGCAAGTTATAGTCACCTACTACAGTTATGATCCGGCAACCCCGGAGTGACAACAACCGGGCCCACTCCCGGTGATGACCATAGTTTGATGAGTTCATGTATTCACTATGTGTTAATGCTTTGTTCTGGTTCTCTATTAAAAGGAGGCCTTAATATCCCTTAGTTTCCAATATGGACCCCACTGCCACGGGAGGGTAGGACAAAAGATGTCATGCAAGTTCTTTTAATAAAGCATGTATGACTATTTACGGAATACATGCCTACATTATATCGATGAACTGGAGCTAGTGCCGTATCTCCCTAGGTTATAACTATCTCACGATGAATATCATCCAACAAGTCACCGATCCAATGCCTACAAATTTATCCTTATTGATCTTGCTAAGTTACTACTGCTATCATCACTGTTACACTTGTTACAAACTACTGCTATCACTGTTCAGTTACCGTTGCTACTGTTACTACTATCAAAACTATCAAACTACTTTGCTACTGATCATAGTGCTGCAGATAATTAATCTCCAGGTGTGGTTGAATTGACAACTAAACTGCTAATACCTTCAAATATTCTTTGGCTCCCCTTGTGTCGAATCTATAAATTTGGGTTGAATACTCTACCCTCGAAAACTGTTGCGATCTCTTATACTTGTGGGTTATCAATACACATCATTGATAATGTCTAAGGACTATCTTTATTCACAAACACATAGGAAATATCATCATACATGATTGCCTCTAGGGCATATTTCCAACAGTCTCCCACTTGCACTAGAGTCAATCAAATAGACATCGTATGCCCATAGCTCTAACATGTCCCTCATGCTTGGGTTGTGGAAGCGGCTTAGTTAGCGGATCTGCAACATTTGCATCTGTATGAATTTGGCATAACTCTATATCACCACTCTTTACGATCTTTCATATTAGGTGATATTTCCGATCTATGTGTCCGGACTTGTGGTGATTCCTCGGTCCTTGGCTTGTGCAATGGCACCAAAATTATCACAATAAAGGTCCAACGATTTTACCGAGGCTCGGAAAATACCAAGATCTTCCAGAATGTTCCGGATCCAAACGCCTTCCTTTGCAGCTTCTATGGTAGAATCAGCCACCGTATCTTGCTTGGAACTTGTCCAGCTCACTGCTCCTCTGTTCATGACATGCACGAATCCAGACCGTGATCGACAATCATCTCGACTAGTTTGGAAACTAGCATCGGCGTAACCCCTTACGACGAGCTCTTCCTCACCTCCATAAACTAGGAACATATCTTTAGTCCTTTTTAGGTACTTCAAAATAGCATTTACCGCCGCCAGTGACTCTCACCTGAGTTTTCCTTGTATCTACTTGTTAGGCTGATTAGAAAAGCAACGTCAGGCCGTGTACATATCATGGCATTCATGATGGATCCAACTGCCCATGCATATGAAATCTAACTCATCCTGCTTCGCTCATCAGATGTTGAAGGACTATGAGTCTCGCTTAGCCTTATACCATGTGAGACAGGCAAGAACCCTCTCTTGGCCTCACTCATGTTGAACTGCTTCAACACTTATCTATGTACGTGCTCCGGCTCAAGCCGAGCAGCCTCCTCGATCTATCTCTATAAATCTTAATGCCTAAAATATACACTGCCTCGCCAAGGTCCTTCATTGAGAACTTGCCATTCAATGATTCCTTGACTGAGTTCAGCATCGAAACATCGTTTCTGATCAGCAATATGTCATCCACATACAAGATCAAAAACACTATCGAGCTCCTACTCAACTGCTTGTATAAACAAGCGTCCTCTTCGCTTGTGATCAAATTGATACCAGTGACGACCTCATCAAAACGAATATTCTAGCTCCAAGATGCTTGCCTCAAACCATAAATGGGTCTCTTGAGCTTGCATACCTTACTAGTGCTAGTCGGGTCGACAAAACCCTTGGGCTGTATCATATACACGTCCTCGGTTAAATTTCCGTTAAGGAAAGCCATTTTGATATCCATTTTCCATATCTCGTAATGAAAATATGTAGGTATAGCTAGTATGATCCTTATCGACTACAACATCGCTACCGATGAGTAGTCTCGTCGTAGTCAATTCCTTGAACCTGTCCATAGCCTTTAGTGATAAGCCGAGCTTTGTGGATGTGAACATTTCCATCCACATCAGTTTTCTTCTTAAAGACCCATTCACAACCAATGGCAGTGACACCAGGCGGTGGGTCAACCAAGTCCCAGACTTGATTTTCATCCATGGACTTTAACTTCGATCTCATGGCCTCCATCCATGCCTCAGAATCTGGGCTCACCATTGCTTCCGCATATGTACGTGGCTCATCGCTTTCCAGCAATAAGACATCGCGCACTCTGCACAAATTTTCCAACCTTCGTGGTTCTGGTGCCGCTTCCAGCTCGGGTTCCCTGACAGACGCCGGTATGAACACATCATCAGCCGAGTTTTCCACAAGTGGTTCTCGAATTTCTTCGAGCTGCACCTGCCTCCCACTGGCTTCCCTCTTGAGAAACTCTTTCTCAAGGAAGACCCTATTCCAAGCAACAAACACGTTGTTCTCTTCACGGCTGTAGAAGCTATATCCCAAGGTTTCCCTCGGATATCCCAGGAATATGCATTTATCCGACTTGGGTGTTAGCTTGTCTGACATAAGTCGCTTGACAAATGCTTCACAACCCCAAATCTTTAGAAAAGACAACTTGGTACTTTTCCCAGTCCACATCTCATGTGGTGTCTTGTCTACGGATTTAGATGGTACTCGGTTGAGTGTAAAAGCAGCAGTTTCCTGAGCATATCCCCAAAATGATAAGGGTAAGTCCGATTTGCTCATCATAGATCGAACCATGTCTAACAAGGTATGATTCCTCCATTCCGACACACCATTTCTCTGTGGTGCACCCGGAGGTGTGAGCTGAGGTACTATACCTCAGCTTTTTAGATGATTATCAAACTCGGCTCATGTACTCACGTCCACGATGAGATTGTAGAATCTTTATTCTAACACCCTCGATGCGGCTAGACCTCCCATGTGTCGGAGCATGACTTAGAGGCATAACCGCATTGAAGGCAATGTCGCAAGAGGGGTAATCTTTACACATCCCATGTACTGAATAAGGAAAGAGGTACATAGTTGGCTTACAATCGCCACGTCACACAATAGCATAAATATATCATTACAATCATCTAGATACAAACAAGATCCGACTATGGAACCGAAATAAAGACAACCCCAAATGCATAATGTCCCCGATCGCCCCAACTGGGCTCCACTATTGATCGTCTGGAAAGGAAATGTAGTAACGTCATGAGTCCTCATCGAACTCCCACTTGAGCTCACTCGCATATTCTGGAATGGTATCATCGGTCCCTGCATCTGGTTTCAAAAGTAATCTGTGAGTCACGGGGACTCAGCAATCTCACACCCTCGTGATCAAGACTATTTAAGCTTATAGGTAGGTAAAAGGTATGAGGTGGAGCTGCAGCAAGCACTAGCATATATGGTGGCTAACATACACAACTGAGTGAGAGAAGAGAAGGAAAAGCACGTTCGAGAATGTATGATCAAGAAGTGATCCTAGAACAACCTACGTTCAAGCATAACACGAGACCGTGTTCTCTTCCCGGACTCTGCCGAAAAGAGACCATCACGGCCACATACCCTGTTGATTCATTTTAATTAAGTTAAGTTTCAGGTTATCTACAACCAGGCATTAACAAATTCCCATCTGCCCATAACCGCGGGCACGACTTTCGAAAGTTCAAATCCCTGCAGGGGTGTCCCAACTTAGCCCATCACAAGCTCTCACGGTCAATGAAGGATATTCCTTCTCCCAGGACGGCCCGATCAGACTCGGAATCCCAGTTACAAGACATCTCGACAATGGTAAAACTAAACTAGCAAAGCCACCCGAATGTGCCGACAAATCCCGATTGGAGCTGCACATATCTCGTTCTCAGGGCACATCGGATGAGCTAGACGTCGGGTTGGCATAGACCTTGGTTGCCCAGGGGGCGCCGGACATCGCTCAGGTTGGACCAACACTTAGAGAAGCACTGGCCCGGGGGGGTTTAAAATAAAGATGACCCTTGAGTCCGCGAAACCCAAGGGAAAAGGCTAGGTGGCAAATGGTAAAACCAAGGTTGGGCCTTGCTGGAGGAGTTTTATTCATGGCAAACTGTCAAGGGGTTCCCATTATAACCTAACCATGTAAGGAACGCAAAATCAAGGAACATAACACCGGTATGACGGAAACTAGGGCGGCAAGAGTGGAACAAAACACCAGACATAAGGCCGAGCCTTCCACCCTTTACCAAGTATATAGATGCATTAAAGTAGACAAGATATAATAATGATATCCCAACAATAAACATGTTCCAACATGGAACAAACTCCAATCTTCACTTGCAACTAGCAACGCTATAAGAGGGGCTGAGCAAAGCAGTAACATAGCCAAACAACGGTTTGCTAGGACAAGGTGGGTTAGAGGTTTGACATGGCAATATGGGAGGCATGATAAAGCATGTGGTAGGTATCACAGCATAGGCATAGCAATATAGCGAGCAACTAGCAAGCAAAGATAGAAGTGATTTCGAGGGTATGGTCATCTTGCCTGCAAAGTTCACCGAGTTGACATAAGCTTGATCCTTGTAAGCGTACTCAATGGGTTCCTCGTAAACGTACTCATCTCCCGGCTCTACCCAAAGCAAGAACACAAGCAAAGGGAACCACGATCAACCACGGTGCAATGCGCAAGCAACATGATGCAAAACATGGCATGATATGCGGGATGTGATATGCAATGCATATGCATGTTTCGGAAAGGAAAGATTGAACCAAGCCCCAACTTGGAAAACCAAGAGTGCCGCTGGAAAGATGAGTTGATCTCGGTCGAAATCGATATAAAGATCACCGGAATCGGATGCACGGTTTGCAAATGACAAGAAAAACAAATATGGTACCGATATGCGATTAACAGCACGAGGCCATCTAAATGCATCAAGAACAACAAGCTACTGCACTCTAAGATAACAAAGAAGCACATGTCAGTGATCCACTCAAGATGCTTGACAAAAGACGAACACTGAGCTACGGCTAATTCAATCAATAGTAGGTTCAAACAAGCATGGCAAAAGTGCAAAAGATATCAGGTTACAGACTTAGTGAAAATAACAACATGGCATGATTTAACATCAGGAAGCAATGTTTAGAGCAAGATAACGACATGCTATAGGAACATATCATGGCAAAGAAAGGGATGACATGAAACTACACAAAGCATACAACAAAAGTCCCTTACTGACCATAAGCCAAAACGGATCAGAAAATACAATGGCAACCATGTGAACATAGCAACTTTCATTAACAGATTCAGACTTAGCAGAAAACTGGAACATAAGCCAAAAAGGATCAGAAGATATGATGGCACCCATGTAAACATAGCAAGTTTCATTAACAGATTCAGACTTAGCAGAAAACTGGACATGGCATAAACAGAATTATGGAGGCATGTTTGCGAGCTCGATGCACTCAACACAAGGCATTGCATGACAAACTAAGCATACTCCCAGCAATAAGACATGTTCAAGAATCTAACCATGGCAAGAACAACCTCATAGCGTGCAAGGATCAACTACAACAACCTCGGCAAAATTGCATAACATGTAAACAATCTGCGAGGAACATTTTATAGCAAAAGTAGAGCAAGATTGAGTCATGCTAGGGGGCTCCATAATTCCAAACAAAGACATGGCTGGATAGAGCACAACAATATCTCAAAATGATCCTTACTGAACATGCTCAAAAGAGGCATGGATCACTCTGTAGCAACATGAATACATGGCATAAAAATATTAACAGGGTAAAGACTTGGAAGATTTCTAAGTCCCTAAAATCAGCAACATCACGAGAGGTAGTTTGCATGCTTGTGATAGTCACCACAAAGATAAAAAAAATACATGGCATACACCCCTGTAAAGATGGCATGGCATACTTCAAAACACATGTAGGGCTCAAGTTCATAGGAGGCACACATTAAACATGGCAAAAATGACAAATGTCCAAACTCTGCTAAGAATCTGAAACTAACATTGCATAGCACTTTTTCAACAGCATTTAGGACATCAAGATGAACTCAAATGAACATGGTGCAATGGAATGAAATGAAGTGCTCGTCGAGACGAACAATTTGATATGCTACACGCCCAAAACGGAGCCACGGATGCAAAGTTATGATGCGATGAAGTATGCTCAAAAATACTGGGACTTGGGGAAAAAATGAAGTCAACCCTAGGGTTTCCTGGAAGATCTGGATCGGGCGGCGCGCAGATCGAGGTTCGCCGGGGTCGGCACCAGAGTTGAGGAAGAGCTCGCCAGAGCTCGTCGGGGAGGCGGGGAGACGGCGGTGCGGCAACCTCGGGGCCTGCCTGGCCACGGCAGACGACAGCGGCGAGCAGGGGCGAGGCGGCGGGCGGCGGATGGCGGAGGAGGCGCGGCAAGGAGCGGCGCCAGATGGCGACTGAGCGAGGTGGAGGCGGGGCGCTCGGCGACGACCCGGCGAAGGGGCGGCGCGGCGGAGCGGGTCGGCGGGGCGAAGCGGGGAGGCGCGGGGGCGGGGATGGGCCTCGGGGGCCCGCCCTGGGCTCGGCGGGCCGACGGCGGAGGGAGGCGGCTGGGCGAATGGGGAGGCGCCACGTGGGGGCGGCGGGGCTGGTCGGACACGTCCGGCCCGAAACGGACGCGCCGGCGCCGAGAGGTGGAAGGAGACTAGGTTTAGGGTTGAAATGATCCGGTATTTTCGGGGGGAGATGCCTTTTTATAGGTAGAGGGAGCTAGGATGCTCCAAATTGAGCACGGTTTGCGGCCACGCGATCGTGATCGAACGACCGAGATGATGGAGGGGGTTTAGGTGGGTTTTGGGCCAGTTTGGAGAGGTGTTGGGCTGCAACACACACGAGGCCTTTACGGTTCCTCGGTTAACCATTGGAGTATCGAACGAAGTCCAAATGGTACGAAACTTGACAGGCGGTCTACTGGTATTAAACCAAGGCCACTTGGCAAGTCTCGGTCCAATCCGAAAACGTTTAACACCCGCACACGAAAAGAGGTAAAAGGGGACACCGGAGGACATAGGAGCGCTGGAATGCAAAACAGACAACAGGGAAAATGCTCGGATGCATGAGACGAACACGTATGCAAATGCGATGCACATGATGACATGATATGAGATGCATGACAAGAAAAAAGCACACAGAGACAAAACCCGACAACGAGGAAATATCATAACTTAGTGCCGGAAATAGCAAGAGTTGGAATACAAATATGGCAGGTTACATATGGGGCGTTACAACACTCCACCACTATGAAAGGATCTCTTCCCGAGATCTAGGACTGGAAAACTCCGGGTATTCAGAACGGAGGTGGTCCTCGCGTTCCTAGGTGGCTTCACGGTCGGAATGATGTGTCCACTTCACTTTCAGGAATTTGGTAGACTTGTTGCGAGTCTTGCGCTCAGTTTCTTCAAGAATAGCAACGAGGTGCTCATGATAAGACATGTGATCTTGGAGATCAATCTCTTCGAAGTTGATGGTGCAGTCAGGAGTCTTGAAACACTTGCGGAGCTGAGACACGTGAAACACGTCGTGCATGTTTGCAAAGTTGGACGGAAGCTGAAGTTGATAGGCGAGATCGCCTCTTTTTGCCAATGATCTTGAAAGGACCCACATATCTAGGGGCAAGCTTCCCTTTGATACCGAAGCGACGAGTACCTTTCATTGGAGAGACGCGGAGGTAGACATGGTCTCCGATCTCAAAAGCCAAGTCACCATGCTTGCTATCATAGTAACTCTTCTGGCGCGATTGCGCGGCTTTGAGATTTTCATGAATGACTTTGCACATTTCTTCAGCCTCTATGATCAAATCATTGCCAAGAAGTTGACGTTCACCAGTCTCTGACCAGTTAAGAGGAGTACGACACTTTCTGCCATAGAGAATCTCAAATGGGGCCTTGCCCGAACTCGCTTGGAAGCTGTTGTTGTAGGAGAACTCGGCATAAGGAAGACAATCTTCCCACTTCATGCCGAAAGAAATGACACATGCCCTGAGCATATCTTCAAGAATCTGATTGACTCGCTCGACTTGGCCACTAGTTTGAGGATGAAAAGCTGTGCTGAAGAGAATGTTGTTGCCCATGGCCTTCTGAAAGGAATCCCAGAACTTAGAGGTGAAGATGCTTCCATGATCTGAAGATATCAACTACAGAATGCCGTGCAGAGAGACAATCCTAGAGGTATATCGCTCTGCCAACTGAGCTGCTGTGATAGACTCTTTGATAGGAAGAAAATGAGCCACTTTAGTGAGTTTGTCGATGACAACGGAGATAGCATCATTGCCACGCTTGGACTTTGGAAATCCAGTCACGAAGTCCATCTCAATATGGTCAAACTTCCATTCTGGAATGGCAAGAGGTTGGAGGAGACCAGCTGGCCGTTGGTGTTCTGCTTTCACTCTTCTGCGGACATCACATTCATTCACGAACTGAGCAATCTCACACTTCATTCGAGTCCACTAATACGACTGCTTGAGGTCATGGTACATCTTTGTACTTCCAGGGTGAATTGAGAGGAGTGAATTGTGAGCTTCGTTCAAAATGACTTTACGAAGGTCACCTTTAGGCACCACAATGCGATCCTTCAAGAATAGAGTATCCTTCTCATCAAGATGATAGCACTTGTACTTTGGTTGGCTCTTGGCAATCCAATCTTCACCTTCTTCACCATTGCATCAAGAAGTTGAGCCTCACGAATCTGATCTTCCAAAGTAGGAGAGACTTGGAGGTTAGCAAGGAATCCTTGAGGAACAACTTGGAGATTAACTTTGCGGAAAGCTTCACAAAGCTCTGGTTGGTAGGGCTTGAGAATCAAACTGTTGCAGTAAGCCTTCCTGCTCAATGCGTCTGCAATGACATTGGCCTTGCCTGGAGTATATTCGATACTCGGATTATACTCTTGAATCATTTCGACCCAACGAGTCTGCCTGAGGTTGAGGTTTGGATGTACTTGAGACTCTTATGATCAGTGAAGATGTCCACTTTCCTTCCCAACAAGAGATGTCTCCATGTTAAAATAGCATGCACAACTGCCGCCAACTCGAGGCCGTGAGTGGGGTAGTTCTTTTCGTTGGGCTTCAACTGGCGAGAGGTATAGGCCACAACTTTCTTCTCTTGCATTAACACAGCACCGAGACCTTGAAGGGAAGCATAACAGAAAACCTCAAACGGTTTGGATTCATTAGGAGGAGTCAGAACTGGAGCAGTGACTAACTTCTCTTTGAGGGTGTTGAACGCGATGTCACATTCAGGCGACCATACATACTTCACATGCTTCTGGAGAAGGTTTGAAAGAGGGTTCGCGATCTTAGAGAAGTTCTCAACGAACCTTCGACAATAGCTTGCGAGCCCAAGGAAGCTGCGGAGTTGCTTCACATTCTGAGGTGGTTCCTAATTCACAATTGCAGACACCTTCTCAGGATTAACAGCTATGCCCTTGGCGGAGATGATATGCCCAAGGTAGAGAACCTCATCGAGCCAAAACTCGCACTTTGAAAACTTCGCGTAGAACTGATGTTCTCTGATTTTATCCAGCACCAATCTCAAGTGCTTGGCATGATCCTCTTTGTTCTTGGAAAAGACCAAAATGTCATCGAGATAGACCAAGATGAACTCACTTGTGTAGGCATTGAAGATGAAGTTCATCATGTGAGAGAATGTTGGAGGAGCATTGACAAGGCCGAAAGACATGACAGTGTATTCATATGAACCATAGCTTGTTCTGAATGTTGTCTTGGGGATATCTTCTTCACGACTGCGAATCTGATGATAGCCCATACGGAGGTCAAGCTTGGAGAATACTTGAGCACCTTTGAGTTGTTCGAAAAGCTCATTGATGTTGGGAAGTGGGTACTTGTTCTTTATGGTGTTCTTGTTCAATGGACGGTAGTCGACACAAAGTCGGTCCGTTCCATCCTTCTTCTTGACGAAAAGAACACCACAACCCCATCGAGAAGAACTTGGTCAGATGAGACCCATACGCTCTTGAATATCGAGTTGTTTCTTCAGCTCCTTCAACTCTTCAGGTCCAAGCTTGTAAGGACGTTTGCAAACAGGTTCCGTGCCAGGCTCAAGATCGATGACGAATTCAACTGGCCGGTGAGGAGGCATTCCTGGAAGCTCTTTGGGAAAGACGTCTTGATATTCGCAAACGACTGGAATCTGAGAGATGGCATCCAACTTGCCCTTCTCATTGAGAGAAAACAGTCAGATGGTATCATCACGAGAGGCAAAGACGATTATATCCTCAGACGAATGTGTCAATTGAATCTGCCTGGCAGCACAATCAAGCTGAGCCTTGTGCTTAGAAAGCCAGTCCATTCCGAGAATAAGATCAATATCCGAGTTACCAAGAACCACTAGAGAGGACAGAAATTTATATCCGCCCAACGTGATAGTAACATCCAGAACCATAGAGCTTGCGTTCATGAATTTACCCGGAGAGACAACTGATAACTGTCTAGGGAAATCTTGGAAAGGTAACTCATGCTTAGATGCAAATGGTCTTGAAATGAAACAATGCGATGCACCAGTATCAAAAAGGACTTTTGCAGGAATATTGTTAACAGGAAGGTTACCCATGATAACTTCTGACGAGTCCTCTGCCTGAGCTGTGTTCATCAAGTTGACCTTTTCAGACTTGGGGTTATGCTTGACCACTGCGGTGCTGGCAGACCTCACCGGAGGAGGAGGAGGGAGACGCCTCTGATTGAAGCATTTGTTGGCATAGTGACCCTTCTGCTGACACTTGTTGCACATGACCTCTGAAAGCGGACGGTGATACAGAGCACTTGATCTTGGAGCTTGAGACAGAGTCTTGTTCTGAAAGACTGGGTTGGGTGGGTGGGAAGATCCATTTCCACCTTTGCTCTTCTGCTGATAAGGCTGGCGGAACGGAGGAGGACGCAACCAATACTTTTGCTGCTTAGTTACCACTTGAGTTGAGGAAGAAGGAGTTGCATCCCTTACTCGTTTCTTGGAAGCATCGCACTTGAGTTGATCAGTCTCTTATTTCAGTGCCATGTTGTAGAACTCATCATACTTCTTCGGCTCGAAAAACACGAGAGCTAGTTGGAGATCTTCTCCGAGGCCACCTCTGAACTGATAAATCATACTCTTCTCGTCAGGGACGTCTTGCTTGGCGAAACGAGCGAGCCTTTGGAACAGGATGTTGTATTGGTAAACAGACAAGCTGCCTTGCTTCAGACTGCGGAACTCCTCACGCTTGCTCTCAACAACACTCTGAGGAATGTGGTGAGATTTGAAGTCTTGGTGGAAATCATCCCAGGTAATCACACGACCTCCTCTAGAATCTTTGTATTGCTGATACCATTCTGCAGCTTGGTCTTTGAGTTGGAACGAGGCAAACTTAACAAAGTCCTCAGGCTTGACGTTGCTGCACTCGAAATGTTTGAAGATATCCATTAGCCAATCATCAGCGTCTGTTGCCTCGACACAGTTACTGAAGGTCTTTGGCTGATTTGCGAGGAACTGGTTGAGTGTAGCAAACTGATTCTGATTGTTGCCATGGCCTTGATTTGCTTGGGTGCGTTCTTGCAAGATTTGCATAAGCATCTGCGTGTTGGCATTGGTAGCGGCCATCACAGCTTGCCATGCCTCTGGAGGTGGAGGTGGTGGCGGCGGATCCTGATTCTGACCCTTTGCAGGAGCCATCCTGAAGAGGGTGACATCCGTTAGCATCTTGACAGATATATATTCAAGCTGGATTAAAATGATCGAAATTGCAACATATAGCCTTAACATTCGAACAAGAATGAACGAATGCATTCCAAATTAAATGGTCACACTTCCATAAATTGAGAAGCCACTTAGATAGAGGTAGAAGAATAAAACAACAAGGTACAGATATGAAAAAATACTTGGTAAGGATCACCCAATCACAAACCAAATATCTGCGGAAGAAATACTAGAGCTACATGAAGTCCCACCTATGAAACTCCTGAAATTTTCCCGGTTATGCAATCAGGTGTTGGGGATACAAGGGAAGCATAATATCTCACCCAAAGCTACCAAATCCTACATCCAGCTATATCCATCCTTCAACACATAACCAAGAAACATTCGGAAATCATTTACCTCAACCTTCGAAAAGCATCCGTTATACGAGTTATGGCAATACTCCCCAACTCCCGCCCCAGTACCGGGTGGCGTCGAGGTTATCTCACCAACAACTGCATAAAAGAGATTTTCGATGTCGGCGAAACTCAGGTATTCCAGAATTACAACGATAAAATTGTGACGACAACACCTCGGAGCTCAACTCCCCGGGACACTGCCACAACCCCTAAATGTCAGGAGGCACCAAGAACAATGTTCTCGTCACAAAAGCATCAGAACGATTCCAAGATACCCGCGTGATCCTAATTTTTTAGTGAAATTTGAGAAGAGAAGAGTCAAAACTCTATGTCAGTATGCCTCACCAGAGCAATGAAGGGACTGAGGAGTAAAAAGAATCCTACTCTCCGATATATATAATCCTAAGAGACTCAAAACAATTTTCTAGACTCAACAACGCCAATGATTCGATCAAGCAGGGGGGCTCCTATGTCGGGGAAGGCTCTGATTACCAACTTGTAACACCCTCGATGCGGCTATATCTCCCACGTGTCGGAGCACGACTTAGAGGCATAACCGCATTGAAGGCAATGTCGCAAGAGGGGTAATCTTTACACATCCCATGTACTGAATAAAGAAAGAGGTACATAGTTGGCTTACAATCGCCACGTCACACAATAGCATAAATATATCATTACAATCATCCAGATACAAACAAGGTCCGACTACGGAACCAAAATAAAGACAACCCCAAATGCATAATGTCCCCGATCGCCCCAACTGGGCTCCACTACTGATCGTCTGGAAAGGAAACATAGTAACGTCGTGAGTCCTCATTGAACTCCCACTTGAGCTCAGTCGCATCTTCTGGAATGGTATCATCGGTCCCTGCATCTGGTTTTGGAAGTAATCTGTGAGTCACGGGGACTCAGCAATCTCATACCCTCACGATCAAGACGTTTTAAGCTTATAGGTAGGGGAAAAGGTATGAGGTGGAGCTGCAGCAAGCACTAGCATATATGGTGGCTAACATACGCAAATGAGAGCGAGAAGAGAAGGCAAGGCACGGTCGAGAAACTATGATCAAGAAGTGATCCTAGAACAACCTATGTTCAAGCATAACACGAGACCGTGTCCTCTTCCCGGACTCCGCCGAAAAGAGACCATCACGGCTACACACGCTGTTGATCCATTTTTAATAAAGTTAAGTTTCAGGGTTTTCTACAACCGGGCATTAACAAATTCCCATCTGCCCATAACCGTGGGCACCACTTTCGAAAGTTCAAATCCCTACAGGGGTGTCCCAACTTAGCCCATCACAAGCTCTCACGGTCAACGAAGGATATTCCTTCTCCCAGGACGGCCCGATCAGACTCGGAATCCCAGTTACAAGACATCTCGACAATGGTAAAACTAAACTAGCAAAGCCACCCGAATGTGCCGACAAATCCCGATTGGAGCTACACATATCTCGTTCTCAGGGCACATCGGATGAGCCAGACGTCGGGTTGGCATAGACCCTGGTTGCCCAGGGGGCGCCGGACATCGCTCAGGTTGGACCAACACTTAGAGAAGCACTGGCCCGGGGGGGTTTAAAATAAAGATGACCCTTGAGTCCGCGAAACCCAAGGGAAAAGGCTAGGTGGCAAATGGTAAAACCAAGGTTGGGCCTTGCTGGAGGAGTTTTATTCATGGAAAACTGTCAAGGGGTTCCCATTATAACCTAACCATGTAAGGAACGCAAAATCAAGGAACATAACACCGGTATGACGGAAACTAGGGCGGCAAGAGTGGAACAAAACACTAGACATAAGGCCGAGCCTTCCACCCTTTACCAAGTATATAGATGCATTCAAGTAGACAAGATATAATAATGATATCCCAACAATAAACATGTTCCAACAAGGAACAAACTCCAATCTTCACCTGCAACTAGCAACGCTATAAGAGGGGCTGAGCAAAGCGGTAACATAGCCAAACAACGGTTTGCTAGGACAAGGTGGGTTAGAAGTTTGACATGGCAATATGGGAGGCATGATAAAGCATGTGGTAGGTATCGCAACATAGGCATAGCAATAGAGCGAGCAACTAGCAAGCAAAGATAGAAGTGATTTCGAGGGTATGGTCATCTTGCCTGCAAAGTTCACCGAGTTGACGTAAGCTTGATCCTTGTAAGCGTACTCAACGGGTTCCTCGTTCACGTACTCATCTCCCGGCTCTACCCAAAGCAAGAACACAAGCAAAGGGAACCATGATCAACCACGGTGCAATGCGCAAGCAACATGATGCAAAACATGGCATGATATGCGGGATGTGATATGCAATGCATATGCATGTTTCAGAAAGGAAAGATTGAACCAAGCCCCAACTTGGAAAACCAAGAGTGCCGCTGGAAAGATGAGTTGATCTCGGTCGAAATCGATATAAAGATCACTGGAATCGGATGCACGGTTTGCAAATGACAAGCAAAACAAATATGGCACCGATATGCGATTAACAGCACGAGGCCATCTAAATGCATCAAGAACAACAAGCTACTGCACTCTAAGATAACAAAGAAGCACATGTCGGTGATCCACTCAAGATGCTTGAAAAAAGATGAACACTGAGCTATGGCTAATTCAATCAATAGCAGGTGCAAACAAGCATGGCAAAAGTGCAAAAGATATCAGGTTATAGACTTAGTGAAAATAATAACATGGCATGATTTAACATCAGGAAGCAATGTTTAGAGCAAGATAATGACATGATATAGGAACATATCATGGAAAAGAAAGGGATGACATGAAACTACACAAATCATACAACAAAAGTCCCTTACTGACCATCAGCCAAAACATATCAGAAAATACAATGGCAACCATGTGAACATAGCAACTTTCGTTAACAGATTCAGACTTAGCAGAAAACTGGAACATGTCAAAACAGATTCATGTAGGCATGTTTACGAGCTCGATGCACTCACCACAAGGCATTGCATGACAAACTAAGCATACACCAAGCAAGTATACATGGCATAGAAGTTAAACATGGCAAGAGCAACCTCATAGCATGCAAGGATCAACTACAACAACCTCGGCAAAATTGCATAACATGTAAACAATCTGCCAGGAACATTTTATAGCAAAAGTAGAGCAAGATTGAGTCATGCTAGGGGGCTCCATAATTGCAAACAAAGACATAGATGGATAGATCACAACAATATCTCAAAATGATCCTTACTGAACATGCTCAAAAGAGGCATGGATCACTCTGTAGCAACATGAATACATGGCATAAAAATATTAACAGGGAAAAGACTTAGAAGATTTCTAAGTCCCTGAAATCAGCAACATCACGAGAGCTACTTTCCATGCTTGTGCTAGTCACCACAAAGATCACAAAAATACATGGCATACACCCCTGTACAGATGGCATGTCATACTTCAAAACACATGTAGGTCTCAAGTTCATAGGAGGCACACATTAAACATGGCAAAAATGACAAATGTCCAAACTGTGCTAAGAATCTGAAACTAACATTGCATAGCACTCTTGCAACAGCATTTAGGGCATCAAGATGAACTCAAATGAACATGGTGCAATGGAATGAAATGAAGTGCTCGTCGAGATGAACAATTTGATATGCTACACGCCCAAAATAGAGCCACGGATGGAAAGTTATGATGCGAGGAAGTATGCTCAAAAATACTGGGACTTAGGGAAAAATGAAGTCAACCCTAGGGTTTCCTGGCAGATCTTGATCGGGCGGCGCGCTGATCGAGGTTCACCGAGGTCGGCGCCGGAGTTGAGGAAGAGCTCGCCGGAGCTCGTCGGGGAGGCGGGGAGACGGCGGGGCGGCGACCTCGGGGCCTTCCTGGCCACGGCAGACGACGGCGGCGAGCAGGGGCGAGGTGGCGGGCGGCGGACGGCGGAGGAGGCGCGGCGAGGAGCGGCGCCGGATGGCGACTGAGTGAGGCGGCGGCGGGGCGCTCGGCGACGACCCGGCGAAGGGGCGGCGCGGCGGAGCGGGTCGGCGGGGCGAAGCGGGGAGGCGCGGGGGCGGTGATGGTCCTCGGGGCCCCGCCCTGGGCTCGGCGGTCGGCGGTGGAGGGAGGCGGCCGGGCGTATGGGAAGGCGCCACATGGCGGCGGCGGCGCGGGTCGGACACGCCCGGCCTGAAACGGACGCGTCCGGCGGCAAGAGGTGGAAGGAGACTAGGTTTATGGTTGAAATGATCCGGGATTTTAGGGGGGAGATGCCTTTTTATAGGTAGAGGGAGCTAGGAGGCTCCAAATTGAGCATGGTTTGTGGCCACGCGATTGTGATCGAATGACTGAGATGATGGAGGGGGTTTAGGTTGGTTTTGGGCCACTTTGGAGAGGTGTTGGGCTGCAACACACACGAGGCCTTTACGGTTCCTCGGTTAACCGTTGGAGTATCAAACGAAGTCCAAATGGCACGAAACTTGACAAGCGGTCTACCGGTAGTAAACCAATGCCGCTTGGCAAGTCTTGGTCCAATCCAAAAACGTTTAACACCCGCACATGAAAAGAGGTAAAAGGGGACACCGGAGGACATAGGAGCGCTAGAATGCAAAACGGACAACGGGGAAAATGCTCGGATGCATGAGACAAACACGTATGCAAATGCGATGCACATGATGACATGATATGAGATGCATGACAAAGACAAAAGCAACACGAAGACAAAAAACCGACAACAAGGAAATATCATAACTTAGTGCTGGAAATGGCAAGACTTGGAATACAAATATGGCAGGTTACATATGGGGCGTTACATTTATAGTCTTGCCGAGCTGATTCTCAACCTTGTTCTGAAACTCTTGGAACTTTTCTAAAGTTTCCGACTTGTGCCTCATCAAATAGATATATCCATGTCTACTCAAGTCGTCGGTAAAAGTCACGAAGTACTGATAGCCACCTCTAGTAGTTGTGCTCGTTGGACCACACACATCTTTGTGCATAAGCTCCAACAACTCGGTCTCGCAGCTCCTTGAAAAAGGAGACTTAGTCATCTTGCCGAGAAAGCATGATTCGCATGTCTCGAATGACCTGAAGTCGGACGAAGTTAGGAATCTATTGATAGTCCGCAAGTGCAAGGAATCATCGTAATAATTTCCAAAGGCGGAAGTGATATGTATGGAGTGTCGAACCCACAAGGAGCTAAAGGTAAGATCAATATTTTCTCAAGTACTATCTTCCACTGATACAACTCTACGTACACCGAGCGTTTACTTTCATCTAGAAATGAGAAATAAAACTACGTTGTGGGTAAAAAGAGGATAGCTTTGCGTGACATCGGAGATCTAAAATATAAAAAATAGGTGCTGCCTAAATAATGTTAGAATATATTACAATATATTACAAATAGAGAGTGTGGAATAATGATGGATCAGAGTGCGGAATTGTCCTAGGCAATTGTTAACAAGATCAGTAATCATTATTGCAATTTTATATGAGGGAGAGCCATGAGCTAACATACTTTCGTACTTGGATCATACAAACTTATGATTGGACCTCTAGCAAGCATCCGCAACTAGTAAAAATCATTAAGGTAAACCCAACCATAGCATTAAGTATCAAGTCCCCTTTTCTCCCATATGCAACAACCCCCTTACTCGGGTGTACGCTTCTATCACTCTAGCCACCCACCATAAGAGAATCATGAACATATTGCAACACCCTACGGCAGGAATCCCTCACGTGTGCGTGGCACGGAAGGTACCATAGGACAGCACCAATATAAAACATACAACTCAAACGAATCCAGACCATTAATCAACCCAAAGAATAAAAGAAATCTGCACAAACATCATAGGATGGCAACACAACATTGGATAATAACATGTGGCATAAAGCACCATGTTCAAGTAGGGGATTACAGCGGGGTGCGGGAGAGTGGACCACTGAAAAGAGACGAGTGAGATGATGAAGACGATGATGTTTATGAAGACGATCACCGAGGTGATGGTTCCCCCGGCGCCACCAAGAGAGAGAGAGGGAGAGTGTCTCCCCCTTGTGCTTGATCCTCCATGGCCTCCCCCTAGATGGGGATAGGTTTTCCCTCTGGTCCTTGGCCTCCATGGTGCCCGGAGGGGTGGGAGCCCCTCTGGGATTGGATATCTCTCTCTCTCTCTCTCTCTCTCTGTTTCCTTCTGTTTCTGTGACCCCGTTTCTGGCCGAAAACCATTTCTTAAATTTAGGGAGACCCGTAACTCTGATTTGGCTAAAAGTTTAACATGATTTTTATCCATATTTAAGCTTCCCTGCAGCCGTAATATACCTCCAACCGACCTACGGGGTGGCCAAAATCTTGACAGGCGCGCCCTAGGTAGGGGGGCATGCCCCTTGAGCTTGTGGGCCCCTCGGGCATTGTCTTGCGTTGATTCCTCTCCCCGAAAATCACATATATTCCAAAATAAATCTTCGTAAATTTTTATCGTGTTTGGACTTCATTTGATATGGATATTCTACAAAACAAAAAATATGCCACAAACATGAACTGGCATTGGGCACCGAATCAATAAGTTAGTCCATAAAGTAATATAGAAGTGCACCAAAACCATATAAAACACAAGTAAATATAGCATGAATACTTCATAAATTATAGATACGTTGAAGATGTATCAACATCCCCAAGCTTAATTCCTGCTCGTTCTCGAGTAGGTAAATGATAAAAGAAATAATTTCTGAAGTGTGAATGCTAGCATAGTGCATAAATTTGATCAATAATAGTTCCAAACACCTTCTCTAGTATCACTATATATATCATAAATAGTAGCTCATCTCATAAAACTTCTCATGATCAAGTAGCAAGCTATTCACATGTTAAAGTATAGACTATAAACTTTCTTGAAAACTAAGAAATTGTGTTTTCAGTCATCAAACAACTGCAATTCATTTTATTTTCAGGAAGAGTCTATGTAAGAGCTTTGATTTAGCAAATTCCATATACTCAACTATCATATAGTCTTCCATGATTTCTAACACTCAAAGCATATTTTTAGAACAAATCGCATCCATCGAACATAAAGAAAGATAGGTGCTTAATGTTTCGCCTCCCAACTTATTTATCTTATAGATAATTGTCAACAATAATAATTCATGATCTAATATATTTGAATGGACATATATGCTTAGATCTTTCGCCACCACATAATGCTTGCAAACTAGAGAATAACTGAGGTTGAAATGAGAAGGAATACTATTATCTCTTGCATATAAGTAAATACATAAAATTAAAAGATATGCCCTGCGCAAAGGGGAGCAGAGGTTGTCATGCTCTTTTTATTCTTGGATGTGCAAGCTCTTAATGCAAAGGGACGTCATGTTATATTGCCCTTTGTGATAGAAACCTTTATTATGCACTCCATCGCTTTTATTTCTTTACCATCACAAGTTCGTACAACGCTTATTTTCCCTACAATAAAAGATCATACATATTTAGGAGCAATTTTTATTTCTTTTAGAACTGATGCCAACTTACTTGAAGGATCTTATTCAGTCCATAGGTAGTTATGGTGGACAATTATGGCAAGAAACTGGGTTTAAGGGTTTTCGGATGCACAAGTAGTATTTCTACTTAGTATCAATTTTTGGTTAGCAAAAAGATCCTAAGCAAGCACCACATGTTGGAGGATCCATAACAATATAACTTCTATACAAATATACCCAAACATAACTCACTACGTTGTCTTTGTTGTCCAACTTTAACTAATTTTCTCAAGTTTGAAAATAATTAATGGGGCTCACAATCATAGAAGATGTCCAAGATAGTATATTTATATGTGAAATCTCTCTTCCTTCAATATTCTTCCATGAATTGTTCAAGTGACCAATGCTATGTTTGCTAACTTTCAATAAATTTTACCACCTATACTTTTTGTATGTGAAGTCATTACTCCTCATGGGATAAGAATATGAAACATATTTAATTTAGATTTATGGTATTCACTTAATTCAACCATTTACTCATAGGATATAAGTGAAGCACGAGAGTAAATGACAAACTACTCCAAAAATATATAAGTGAAGATCAATGAGTAGTCAAATAATTATGTAGCTATGTGAGGAATCCCTATCATTAAATTTTTTATATCTTAATATTTTATTCAAACATCAAGCAAAACAAAATGAAATGATATTCCAAGGATAGCACATATCATGTGACGAATAAAAATATAGCTCCAATAAGGTTACCGATAATGTTGAAGACGAAAGAGGGGATGCCTTCCGGGGCATCCCCAAGCTTAGAAGATTGAGTCTTCCAATATTACCTTGGGGTGCCTTGGTCATCCCCAAGCTTAGGGTCTTGCCACTCATTATTCTCCTCATATTAATATCTCACCCAAAACTTGAAAACTTCACTCGCACAAAACTTAACGAAAGTCTTGAGATAGGTTAGTATGATAATAAATAAACCATTCACTTTTGTACTATCAAGACAAGATCAAAAATTGTTATCACATAATGCCTACTGTACTCTATCATTTCCACAATTTACTTCACTCAATATAAGCTATGGAAATGCTAAATCAAGCAAAATATGCAAATGAAACAGATTCTATCAAAAACAGAATAGTCTATAATGATCTGACCGAGAACCATACTTATGTAACTTCAAAAACTTTGAAACATTAGGGAAATGTAGGAAATTTTTATTTCAATCATCTGTAAAAAACAACAGTTTTTAACGCTCCAGTGATTTTTAACAATTCTGCTACTTGGCGCAAAAGTTCTGTTTTTGCACAGAATCAAGTCAACTATCATCGACACTATCCCAAAGGTTTTACTTGGTACTTCATTGAAACAAAAGCTATAAAACATGATTACTATAGTAGCTTAATCATAAAAAATAGTAGGGGTAATTATTGGGTTGCCTCCACACAAGAAATTTTCTTTAACACTTTTTAGCTAGGCATGATGATTTTAATGATGCTCACATAAAAGTAAAGAATTGAAACGGGAGCATCATGAAGCATATGACTAGAACTTTTATGACTAACACACTTTCTATGCATAGGGATTTTGTGAGCAAACAATTTAAGGGAGAAAGAATCAACTAGCATAGGAAGGGAAAACAAGTATAACTTCAAAACTTTCAACACATAGACATGAAACTTGATAATATTGAGAAGTCTACAAGCATATGTTCCTCTCTCATAATAATTTGAAGTAGCATAATGAATGAATTCATCAATATAACTATCACATAAAGCATTCTTTTTCATGGTCCGCAAGCATACAATTTTTATTACTCTCCACATAAGCAAGTTTCTTCTCATCAATAATAGTGGGAGCTTTCCTACATAAAGTTGACACTTTTCCTAACCTACTTTCGATAATAATTTTATTCAAATTCTAAAAGATATAAGTTATGTTCATAGAGGATTCTACAATAAATATAGGGAGACCAATATCCAAGCTCAAAATATATAAGTGAAGCACATGAAGCATTCTATAAGGACATACTCAAAAGATTTAAGTGAAGCACGAAGAGCATTCTATAAAGCCATACTCAAAAGATTTATGTGAAGCGCATGAAGCATTCTATAAATAAACCAAGGAATATCTCATACCAGCATGGTGCATTACTAAAAGAAAAAGAAAAAGCACAAGACGCTCCAAGGATATTCGCATATCATGTGAACAAAACAAAAAATTAGGTATACCGATAATTGTTGAAGAAGAAAGATGGGATGCCTTCCGGGGCATTCCCAACCTTAGATGCTTGAGTCTCCTTGAATACTTTTACTTGGGGTGCCTTGGGCATCCCCAAGATTGATATCTTTTCTCTCCTTATTCTTCTCATATCAATACCTCCTCGATCTTCGAACACTTCATCCACACAAAACTTAACCAAACTTTTTATTAGAGGGGTTAGTACATATAACATAAAATCCCATCATGTCTAGCTGTAACATTATTTTATAATGATAATAAAACATTACCCAATGTATGCTATCACAATTCTACGGCTCTCAATTTCAAACATAAGCAAATAAAGAAAATATAACATCAATATGTGAAAACATGATAGCTTGTAATGACGCAGATGGGACATATACTTATGTAACACAAAAAATTATGAAAAAATTAAACAATTTGCATAGGAGTATCGTGTATTTTTTTTTAGAAATTTTCACATTCCAGTAAAAAAATGTAAATTCAAATACTACAGCAGAAGTTTCTATTTTTGCACCGCACACACACCAAAGAAGCAATTTAAACATCCTAAAGATAAATCTTGGCACATTATTCTTATGGTACAATGGTATATACAAGGGGATAATTATTTTGATGAAAAATTTCCGTGAAAAATTCTACATTGTTTCCATGAGCATGAACACAAGTGTTCAAGGTCGACCCTCACTGCACCAATGCATAACCTTCCAATCGCTTCTCTTTGTTCACTAAGTCACAATGTACTAATAGCCACCTCTAGCAGTTGTTCTCACACTACAAAAAAAAGACACACCCGTGACATTTTGGGCCGAACAATTTTTTTCCTGTCATGCTTATGACACTTCTATGATGATAATTGTGACAAAACCCGGTATCGTCATAGATGTGGTGGGCTCCTACTTCTATGACAAAAAATCATGACGGAAAATGGGCTTTTCGTCCTGGGAGGGCTGGAGATGCAGCTGCATGACATTCTTTGGGTCGTCCATGACGGAAAAAACCGTGGTAGAAGCGAGGCCGAGGAAAATATCAGGGAGTTCCCGGTTACGTCGGCTGGTCGGGGGCCGAGCGATGCGTGTTTCTCTCATACACGTACACGTGTGGGTGCGAGACTTTGGGCTCTAACTGAACCCGAGCGATTGCACTGCAGGCTACGCGCTACTGAACCCGAGCGATCGATCGCTGGCTGTTAACTGAACCCGATCGAGCGATTCCTTCACTACTGCTGCTAATTGAAGCCGATCGAACCTGCTGCCTCTTGATGAACAGTGAGCATTGTTGGGGGGGTGGATGAACAGTTCCCGATGGGGGGGTGGATGTACAGGACCCCATGGTAGTAGAGGCTGTTGCCGCTGGATGAATAGGCCCCCGATTGATCGAGCCGGTTGGGGGTGGATGAACAGGACCCCATGGATGGCTGGATGAACAGGACGACCCCATGGAGGGCTGGTTAAACAGTAGCCGGTGGAGGGCTGGATGAATAGTAGCCCGTGCAGGGGTGGTTGAACAGGACCCCGTGGAGAGGGCTAGTTGAACAGTAGCCGGTGGAGGAGCGGTTGAAGTTGGACGAACAGGAGCCCGTGGATGAACATTCATAGGTGGAGGCTGGAGGAGGTCGACGGTGGATGAACAGTAGCCCGTGGAGGCTGGAGGAGGTCGACGGTGGAGATGAACAGTATCCCGTGGAGTCCCGTTTTGCGGTATGCCACACCCCTCCCGATGAACAGGACCCCCGTTTCGACCTAGTGCTCCAACACAAGTCCGTTTCCTCCGTTTTGCGGTATGCCACACCCCTCCCGATCAACAGGACCCCGTTTCGATCGTAGGAGGTCCAAGAGAAGTCCGTTTCCTCCGTTTTGTGGTACGCCAGACCCCTCCTGATGAACATGATCCCCTTTCGACTGTGGCAAGTCGAACATAAGTCCGTTTCCTCCGTTATGTGGTACGCCAGGCCTCGTTTCGACCGGCTGTTCCGTCCAAGCCGGTTGGCTCCCGATGAACACGACGTATTCCGTTGCCTCCCGATGAACACGACGCATTTCGTTGCCTCCCGATGAGCACGACGACGCATTTTCTCCATTCCGACCCAGCCATGTACACGAGCCCTGGCCGTACGTATGTGCGAGTAGGCGTTCGAGACCCCGCTCGTATGTACGTACATGGCCGTATTTTTTGGCGTGTGGCCGTATGTACGTGCACATGGTTTAGACGGGACAACCTGAACTGCTACGTGGGGCGCCTCTACTATGACATGTGCCGCTACTTACTCGGCCATGGTTCATACTTGTAGAGAGACCGATCGACCAGTATGTACGTACATGTTCGCAACTGGACAAACAACACTACGTACGCTTTGACCGGGTGGGTCCCAGCGGTCAGTGAGGATAAGGATGCACTTCCTTGCGTGCGAAGATATAGCTGCTCGGTCCCAGCTGTCAGGGGGAGGAATCGTTTTTGTTTTGCGAGTAATAAGGAGGCACTTCCTTGTGTTCAAAGATGTAGCTGGTGGGTCCAGCTGTCAGCCTCACCGCCTAAAGACCTCTTCCGATGGCTATCCTTCGTTGACTACGCCACACCGAGAGCACCAAGGTGGTGGACGATGGCGAGGCCTAGGAAGGGAATGACGCGGAGCCGGGGAAAACGCGGTAGTGGATGCCCATGCGGAGGGGAGTACGTGGGTTGACTGCTTCGGCTGCGATGTGAGGCTGCCGTCGCTGGAGAATAACAGGAGGTATGGGTGAGTATAGAGGGATGGCATGTCTAGCGGTGGCAGCACAGCCGGACACGAGAGGCAGGAGCAGGCAGCACGACCAATGTTGGTTTGGGCGGCTGGAGCCAGAAGACCAGAGTTTGAAGAAGCACGACGCCCGTTGGATGGACATCGTACGGTCACTACAACTAGAATTGTTTATATTGACTAAGTTGACAAAGCCCTTGGTAAGCGTCAACTTAGTAGGCCCACAGGTCAGCCTCCAAAATGGTGCGCCCCAGATGTCAGGGGGAGGAATCATTTCTTGGGCGGCTGAAGCTAGAATACCCGAGATTGAAGAAGAAGCATGACATCCGTTGGATGGACATCCAACGGCCACTACTGCTAGAACCGTGTGTTGACTATAAGTTGACAAAGCCTTGCATACGCGTCAACTTACTTTTTTTGAGGGGACGCATCAACTTAGTAGGCCCACAAGTGTGTGGCAGAGAACTTATAGCCCATTTGCGATTTGTAAGAATGTACAGCCCATTTTTGAATTCTAATGGAATTTACTACAGCCCATTTACAGTTTGTTAAAAGTACATCCCATTTTCTAGCTAGGACAATGCTTAATAATTTCAACCAACCACTCAAAACAGAATTCAATAAAATTTCCCACACTTTGATGTGATCCGAAATATTTTTATCCTGAAATTTCTAGTCAGATTAAATACAATTCCAATATAAATTGGTATTACGTAAAAATCCAACGAAATATTGCACGCGCAACAATTAATGAAATTAAAAATTTTCAAAATCCAAAAACAATATTTTATAAACTAATTACATGTTTGGTGCATTTTTTATAGTTACTTGCCAGTTTTTATAATTACATCCCATTTATTATTTCTTAAAGCCCATTTTCTTGTTAAGCCTAATGCATTCCTCCTAGGAAAGATTTGCAGCCTAGTGGGGCAGACAATAACAAGTTGACCTTGCCTGGGTATTCCTCAAAAAAAAGTATAGCTGGGCTAGCCATTTTCAGCTTGAAAAAAATTAATATCTAGGCTGGGTATCTGGCCTGGGCTAGATGGGCCACTGCCCGCCCAGTTACACTACAAAAAAATACACTTCCGTGATGATACATGTTTGTCACAGCAGGTCGCTTTTTTGTCATGCATGTACATCCATGACAAATTTATGACATAATCAAGATAGTCATACCTGTGCTATCGTAGAAGTGTTCCATGCCGTTACCAAAATTATCATCACGGAAGTGTCCACTTCCATTATGATAAATCGCGCGTCACAGAAGTGCTTTCATCAAGGGTGACCGACATGTGGCATCCACCGTAACGGAATGCCGTTAAGCTATCGGGTCGGGTTTTGGATCCGATAACCCGTTAACAACCCCGACCAATGGGGATTTTCCACGTGTAAAATCATCATTGGCTAGAGGAAACACGTGTCAGCTCGTCAGTGGGTTAGAAAGGTGCTTATGATATATCGACACGTGGCACGGCCCAACAGTGGCCCATTTAGCTTACAAAGCCGGCCCGTTTGACTTGGTCAAAAGTTAACGGGCTGGCCCATGAAAAGCCTGTTAACAGTCTCTTCGCAAATATCCCATTTTACGGCCCGTTAACTCATGGCCTGTTAGGCCCTAAAGGAAATCGGCCCAACAACGTCATGTGGGCCGTCGAATATAATACCAGCCCATTTCACTTTCAGCCCATGTATGGCCCACGACGTCTTTTGGCCCATTTGAGGCCTTCATATCTTTCGGCCCATTACAGGCCCATGGTGACTCTAGCCCATAATGAACAATACTTTTCTTTATACCCGCTAACGGCCCGTGATTTACATGGGCCGTTTCCAGCCCGTGTTAACTTTCGGCCTATTGACGGCCCATACGTTCTTGGGCCCGTTACTGGCCTATTCCCCTAATAGGCCAAATTCGGCCCATGGCAAGAGTTGGCCCGTTACTAGCCTGTTCCACTAATGGGCCAAATTCGGCCCATGGCAAGAGTCGGCCTGTTACTGGCCTGTTACCCTAATGGGCCAAATTCAGCCCATGGCAAGAGTCGGCCCGTTTCTGGCCTGTTAACCCGTTGCGCCGTTTCTGGCCCGTCCTATATTCTGGCCCATTAACGACCCATTATGCCTATGACAGAATTAAGCCTTTGCTGTCCTACGGCCTGTTAACGGCCTGTTACCATGCTGGGCCGATACCAATTACGCCCAATTATGGCCCATGTAGACCCATTTATCCGACGGCCCGAGGCCCACCGATTACAGGCCCATTTATCGACGGCCCGTAGGAGACCCATGGATCCTACGACCCGTATATGGCCCATGGTAGTTGTGGCCACTAGCAAACCAGGGAAAAAGAAGACTAGGAAATAAATAAGGCCGAAACTAATGCTAGGCTATTAAGGCGATTACACAGATTACATCCACTCGGCATCAAAGATCGCCACCAGTGCAAATATAGGGAACACCCTACATTATACAAAAATGGCTTGCTGTTTTCTTCAGGCGGTGGCTGCACGTTAATAATAAATTTTGTATCACAGCAAAACAAATTACAACTATATAACAAAAGGAAGGTTGGCATAAAACTTAACAGTCTAGTAGATAAATGCACCACCAGAAGTTTAGAAGCTCAATTCATTTGACCTGACTGTTACATTTTCATGCTGTATTGTCTGATGGAGCACCATAACCCTCGCCTTCATTTCCCCTGGGCTCCTGAACAACATAGCAAATGTCTGATAGTCTGGTTTCAAAACCATGCATATCTTGACGACATTGAGCAATGTTTCTCCTTGTTTCACAAAGGGTCTCTGTTAGGGAATGGACTTGTGTCTGGAGCTCAGATACAACATTGCTTTGAGCTTGCATATCTTGATCATGATGCAGTTAGGATGATATTGCCTTAACAACCAACCCAGTATTACGCAGGAACGTGCTTTTGGCACTGTTAGTGGACAGGTACTGACCCACTGCAGCAAGAGCTGACATTGCGGTTATAGTTGCCTCGCCACCTTCAGAAGGTGGTGGTTCCACCATTTTTCCCATAGCTCGCTAAAAAGTTGAGGTTTTACATTAGTAGTACCAGAACAGAAGATATTAAGGAGGCAACAAAACCAAACAAAATAGCTTTAGTCTATATACAGAACTTATTCTGGTGAACCCATATAAAATATTAGTTGTATTTTATTGCAAAGTACATAATAAAACCAGGTTCCAAACATATGACCATGTATCATCGCTAATGTATTGTCTATTTCTTCACATTGTATTGAGGGCTAAGGATAGAGAGACGAAGTTTATAATACGGTAAGCATAGTATGACGTCATTCATATCACAAAACAACTGAGAACAGACAAACATGCAATTGTAACATTGTGTGGGCAAGTCCAGCACGGAACTAGTTTATGGGTCAAGATCAAAGGAACATCACTCCTCTCTTTTAAACCTTGTAAGGTGCAATGATACGCTAAGAAAATTGTGTATAAAATTGAAAAGAGTAATAGACATTGGCTGCAAACCATGCAGTTCAAGGCACAAGTCAGAGTAAGTAGTAGTTAAAAGGCATGAGGATTAAGGAGTTACAACAGCGGCTTTGACTGGTGTAGTCATGCCCTTCTTCTTGCTAGTGTGCCAGTCCTTGAAGATTTCCACAGCATTTGGTTCAGGTACTTTTTGGTCCTTGCGGGCTTTCCTCTGCATTTGGAACAAGTCAATATAGATCTGATAATATGGTATAGCAAAAGAGTGAAACATCAGCTAATTACAAGAGCCTCGCAGTGTGCAATATAGCTACGAGATCCTGTCGTCTGTTGGAATTTCACTTTCGTATGGTTGGCCTTGTTCTTTGAACAGTTCACCTACAAGAAGATAGATTTGTGTGGAACATGTGTAAATAGGACTTCAACATGTGATCTGATGACATATATATAATGTACCTGATACTTAGGATCAGACCAGTCTTTGACGAGGCCTCTTCAGTCTTCATCAGATATATTTTCCACTGGAGATGTTTGGGCAAGTTCACTGTTAGCCTTGCCTTCAAAGTGAGTTTTCCTCAAGTTATACCAATACTGTCGCAGAGCAGACTTGAAAACATGGGTGCAAGCTTGTCTGGTTGCATCATCTTGGCTATCCAACTTGAACCTCATTTGTTGAAACTTATGGGAGTCTCATGATCAGCAACCTAGAAAGTATTGGACAGAGCAAGATGATATTACTAGTTTCCATGCATAACCATACTTACAGATAAATGGCCGAGGAAGATGTTGAACTGGGTTTCGTCTTTGTCATTCCTGTACTGAATCCATGTTGGGAGGATACGTACATGACACCTAACAGCAACCACTGCCTCTGATACTAACTTGGCTGACTTTGTAGCATCATGTGGCCTTTTTAAACCTTCCTCAAAACGGATCTCCATTCTTCCTCCTCTAGATTTAGTTAACCTATCGAGCATTATCCCTGATGTTTGTTTCCTCTTGCGCCTAGGTGCTAGTTCAATAACAAACATAGGAAGTGCTAGTGTACATCAAACTGTGAGACTACATATAAAGAAGCATGAAACTGTAACTTGACTCCAGCAACTACCTTCTTGTTGTTGAAGCTCACAAGGTTCATCTGATATTGCCAACTTGTCTTGTGTCAAGAGTGCTTGGGAAGTAGTGTCAGGTGGCAAGGGAGCTTGGGAACATGCTGCTAGCTCAGTTGACGCACGAGTACGTCATGCAGCTGGTAGTACTGTGGTAGGTGTTGCAAGAACTAGGGTTGTCTCTGCTTGTTTGGTGGCAGCTATTTGTTTCTGTTTGTCTTTTTTTGCAACTCGTGTAACCTGGGATACTGTGTTTGTAGAATTTTCTGCTGGACTTTGACCTTCTATTGCACCATCAGTACCAGCAGAATCTGCAGGATTCATCCGCTTCTCATTCCCTGCCATTTTGTGTTTCTTCCTATTTCTCTGTGCCATGTTAAGTCAAGTCGACAAGAAAAACGAATAACAATTTAGTTCTTCAGAACAAATTGATGCGTGATGCAGACAAACTGAACTTTGATGTTAGACAACCACATGATAGGAGGATGTAATATGTATGAAAAACAGGACGGAAGAGATAACCAGAACTATGATGTCTAAACTAAGAAGAAGACATTTCACCAAATTAGAAGCAATGAAATGGAAGGTAGACACCATATGAAAGATGCTACAAATATCGCTCTGCCAAGTTAACAGTGTCTCATCATAAATGGTGTTTCAACAAATGTGAAGCAGTACAAGAAATAAATCATATGCAAGATGCAAACAACATCACACTACCATGTTAGAGGTCTCTCGTCATTAGTGCCATTGCATATTCACAGCATTGCATATTCACAGCTTATGATGTGTAAACTAAGGAGAAGGCATTTCCACAAATTAGAAGCAATGAAAGCTAGACACCATATGAAAGATGCAACGAATATCACTCTACCAAGTTAAAACTGTCTCGTCATAAGTGCCATTTCAACAAATTAGTAATACAAGCTAGAAAAGAATGTGAGATGTAACCTATATCACACTCTGAAGTCAAACATGTCCTATGATAAGTGATTGTTGCAGGTTACACAACAGTAGTAATTTGATGTAAGAACATGGTGTGATAGACAAATATTGTATGTTCTAGAAACAGGAATACGTGTCTTATTCAAGTATAATGTGTAAAGTAAGCAGATCGAATTCAACAAAATTAGAAGCAATACAAGCTAGACATCACACATAACATGCAACCACATATAACAATGCCAAGTTAGAGGGAGCATCGGTGATGCTGCACTAGGGGAGACGTGCTCATCATAAACACAGCTTTGTTGAGTGTCTATGCATGTGTTGTCTTGGAAATCATCTTGGGGGTGTGGAGGAGTAGAAACTGTAGAGGCCCTCCATTCGGAAGGAGCACCTTTATCCGCTGCCTTGCTAACTTCCTTCCGCTTTATTGATTTTGAATTGTCAAGTAAAACCGACAAGAAAAAGCAATAAAATTCTCTCTTCAGAACTCATTCATGCATGATACTGACAATCACTACTTTGATGTAAGGCAAACACATGATACCAGGCTGGAATATGTATGAAAAACATGACATCATGGCATGTTCACAACTGTTTGTGTAAACTAAGCAGAAACCATTCCAGCAAATAAGAAGCAATGCAAGCTAGACACCACATGAAAGATGCAACCAATATGACTCTGCCAAGTTAAAAGCGTCCCATCATAAATGGAATTTCAACAAATTAGAAGCAACACATGCTATAAATCATATGAAAGATGCAACTAATATCGCACTACATATACTAAAGGTGTCTCGTCATGTTGATTCATGCGTGATACAAAAAAAACAATAGTTTTATGTAAGGACATGCTTAATAGACTGATGTACTATGTACTAAATATAGGAAGGCATGTCACATTAACAGGTATAATGTATAAGCTAAGCAGACTAGCACATGCAGTTTAACCAGATTGGAAGAATTACAATCTAGACACCATATGCAACATGCAACCACATATCACGCTGCCAAGTTAGAGCAAGCACCTACGATGCTAGTGTAGGGGAAATTTTGTAATCAACTACAGAGCTACGTTCACTATCTTCATCTAGCATTTCTGTTTCTTGAGAATCATGTTGGGAGGCTGACGCTGCATTCTTTAAATGAGGAGTAGTCCCCTTGCCTGCCTGCCTCGTCATAAGTGATTGATGAGGGATACACAAGAACATTAGTTTGATGTAAGAACATGGTTAATACACAGATGTACTAGTATGTACCAAAAACAGAAAGGCATGTCATATTCAAAGGTATAATGTGTAAGCTAAGCAGATGCAATTTAACCAAATTGGAAGCAATACAAGCTAGACATCCGGCTGGAGTGGTGAGCATGATCATCTAGGAGCTGAGAGCCTGGTGGGAGGCGGGCTGCTTCGCCACCATCGCAGCTTTTTAGTTGGCTTCTAGGTGATGCCTATCTTTGCTGGGCTTTTCACTGGCTCGGCTAGTGCCCTGACTAGCTATTTGTCTTCTGGTGCTCACGAGATGGTGGTTCATGTAAAAAAAATATCTTTCCTTATCTTACCGACTTCGGCCTTTCCAATACAAGCTAGACACCATATGGAACATGCAACCACATATGACACCGCGAAGTTAAAGCAAGCACCTGGGATGGTGGTTCATTGCGAGCGAGGTCATCAACTCCAGAGCTACGTTCCCCGTCTCCATCTGCTGACACTACACCCTTTAAAGCGTTGAAACGTGTCTTGCCTAGCCGCACACCAAACTGGAGCGACTTCTCTCTTCTCTTTTTGGCTTCCCTCATGGCAGCAGAGTCTGAAATACCCTTGCATAAAAACGCAACATTGAGAGTAAGGGTGAAGTGTGTGCAGAACTAGTGCACTGTAAAAGTAGCAAATAGCAGGTGGCTGAAAAATAAATGACAGGAGATGATGTAGCCAATAGTGCTAACTCAATTACTGAAGCTCAGTCTGCTATACGAAAGAAGGAGAACTTGGACCAATGTACTTAGATGCAACACCTTTTAATTGGTTCTATGTTGCTCCAGGTTCCTCCACCCCAGCGAGAAGTGAAACCAAATTTTAGGACTCTGACAAAAAGGCTCTGATCCATTCTGAAGAAAGAAGAAATATGCAAGTTTCTTTAGTACGTAGTTGTAGAGTCCAAAGGTTACATGCATGGCCTTTATTTTCTTATGTTTTATTAGTCAGCTATTAGTTACGTGAGCAATCTGAGTCTAGCTAGGATCCAACGTGATCAACGGTGCCGGTTATTTAATTAGTTAAAACCCGGCTTAGTTTAAATAGAAGATAGAGTCCGTGTGAGTAAAGCTAGCTTGTACGTCGGTTTGGCCTGCTTATATAACGGGCACGTTCCGGCCGTGTACGAGCGGAGTTTTTTTGGGGTCATCGTGAGATTTGTTTTGGTTGTGAGTTTCAATAAACAGAAAATGTCCCATGTCGGGGGACACCCAATATTGTCTTTGTTGCTGATCTGTGTGGATTTTGTTGCTGCTGCGCGTGGAGTTGATCTAGTCTACTCAACGCTAGTTTTTCATCTTACGGTCTTGCATCTTTGCTCGACCGAAATTTCTTGTGCTGCTGCCAGTATCGTGGAAGATCGGACCAACCAGCGACTCGTCGTCTAGTCGAGTCTTATCAAGTGGTATTCAGAGCTAAGGTTATTCACGGTACTGTGTTGATCAAGATGTCAACCTCGGTCAACAAGGGTGATGAGGTTGCCGCTGATTTTGAGGAAATAGTACGTCTAGTGTATGCGGATGATATTCCGCAAAATATTCGAGATGGTTTTGACCACACATGCAACTACATCAAGCAATGTCATGATGCGCTCGGTAAAAGGATATATGTCCTGATCACTCAGTTTGATGGTTTGGCGGACATCATCAATATGCCGGCGACGAATTTTGCCCCACCACAGACTGCTCCGGAGGCTCCACTGCATTATGCACCACCTGCTCGCGACGGACATGTTGGCGTGCATGATCGTCGTTTGGCGGCACAACCTCATGCTGGAGATGATGGTCTTGATGAGGGCGTTGACCAGGTGGGGTACGCGCCACGACCACGACACTATGAGCCTCGTCCTGAAACTTCCGTTCGTGGCGGAGTGTAAGACCGAGTTGGTCAAGCTGTGCGTGTGCCTGTGGATGATGGAATTGGGCGCATAAAAATTTCAATCCCTTCGTTCTCTGACAAGTGTGAACCAGAAGGCTATTTAGAGTGGGAGATGCGTGTGGATCAAATTTTTGATGCTCATCATTATAGCAAGGAGAAGAAAGTTCAACTTGCTGGCATTGAGTTTACCGGTTACGCGCTAATATGGTGGAATCAAATTTGTCGTTCAAGACATCGCCCGACGACTTGGCGAGGGATGAAAGAGTTCATGAGGCGACGTTTTGTTCCTGAACACTATAAAAGAGATATCTACAACAAGTTGCAGCGGCTCTCTCAAGGTAATATGAGTGTTGATGAATATTACAAGGAGATGGAATTGCTTATGATACGTACAGGGACAACGGAGGATCGAGAGGCGACCATGGAACATTTCTTTAACGGGCTGAATATCGAGGTGCAAGATCGTGTTGAGATGGTGGTCTACTACAACATACAAGATCTTGTGCACCAAGCTGTGCGTTCGGAACAATAGTTTAAGCGACGCCAAGTCAACACAGTTCCTGGTACCACTTTGAACACATGGCGTCGCTCACAGCATAAGAGTGAGGATGTCGTTCCTAGCTCCAGGACGACAACATCAAATCGTTCTCATGGTTCCATGCAAAAGGATGCTTCAAAATCAGGACTGTCGAGGGTTGATTCTAATGTGCAGTCGATCGGACGCACTAGTGACATAGAGTGTTTCAAGTGTGGTGGAAGGGGACATATGAAGCGTGAATGTCCCAATGAGAAAAGAGTGTTGCTCACAAGAGATGGATATGCATCCGCTAGTGATGAAGAGGCAGTTTCTGACAATTCTAGTGAAAAATCCGAGGATGCTAAAAATGTGGTTGCGAGTTTTGAAGCTGCCGAATCATATCCATCATTTATGGTGCAGCCAGTGCAAAGGGATCACATTGAGGATAAGGGACAGCGTTGGAATATTTTTCAAACTCAATGCAAAATCAACAAAACCAATTGTAAGTTGATCATAGATGGAGGAAGCTACACTAATGCGGTAAGCAAGGACTTGGTGGATGCTTTAGCTTTGCCTACTTGGAAGCACCCACAACCGCATTGTGTCGAATGGTTATATCAGTCGAGCAAACTGAAAGTTACTCACAAGGTGCGTGTCAACTTTTTGGTTGGCGATTATACCGATACAATAATCTGTGATGTTCTACCAATGGATGCATGCCAGTTGTTATTGGGGAGTTTTTTTGGGGTTATCGTGAGATTTGTTTCGGTCGTGAGTTTCAATAAATAGAAAACGTCCCATGTCGGGGGACACCCAATATTGTCTTTGTTGCTGATCTGTGTGGATTTTGTTGCTGCTGTGCGTGGAGTTGATCTAGTCTACTCAACGCTAGTTTTTGATCTTACGGTCTTGCATCTTTGCTCGATCGGAATTTCTTGTGCTGCTGCCAGTATCGTGGAAGATCGGACCAACCAGCGACTCGTCGTCTAGTCGAGTCTTATCAAGTGTTATTGGGGAGGCCATGGCAATATGATCATCGTGCTACGCATGAGGGAAGGTCTAACACTTATTCTTTTTGGGACTCTGGAAGGCGTCATGTGTTACAGCCGATGTTCGCTAGTGCTATCAAGAACAATGTTTGTACGGTCCCCAAAGCTACCACGAAACCGAGGACGGCTTCGCTCCAAGAGGGAGGGGATGATGTAGCCAATAGTGCTAACTCAATTACTGAAGCTTAGTCTGCTATACGGAACAAGGAGAACTTGGACCAATGTACTTCGATGCAACACCTTTTAATTGGTTCTATGTTGCTCCAGGTTCCTCCACCCCGGCCAGAAGTGAAACCAAATTTTAGGACTCCACCAAAAAGGCTCTGATCCATTCTGAAGAAAGAAGAAATATGCAAGTTTATTTAGTACGTAGTTGTAGAGTCCAAAGGTTACTTGCATGGCCTTTATTTTCTTATGTTTTTTTAGTCAGCTATTAGTTACGTGAGCAATCTGAGTCTAGCTAGGATCCAACTTGATCAATGGTGCCGGTTATTTAATTAGTTAAAACCCGGCTTAGTTTAAATATAAGATAGAGTCCGTGTGAGTAAAGCTAGCTTGTATGTCGGTTTGGCCTGCTTATATAACGGGCACGTTCCGGCCGTGTACGAGGGAAGTTTTTTTGGGGTTATCATGAGATTTGTTTCAGTTGTGAGTTTCAATAAACAGAAAACGTCCCATGTCGGGGGACACCCAATATTGTCTTTGTTGCTGATCCGTGTGGATTTTGTTGCTGTTGCGCGTGGAGTTGATCTAGTCTACTCAACGCTAGTTTTTGATCTTACGGTCTTGCATCTTTGCTCGACCGAAATTTCTTGTGCTGCTGCCAGTATCGTGGAAGATCGGACCAACCAGCGACTCGTCGTCTAGTTGAGTCTTATCAAGTGGTATTCAGAGCTAAGGTTATTCACGGTACTGTGTTGATCAAGATGTCAACCTCGGTCAACAAGGGTGATGAGGTTGCCGCTGATTTTGAGGAAATAGTACGTCCAGTGTATGCGGATGATATTCCGCAAAATATTCGAGATGGTTTTGACCACACATGCAACTACATCAAGCAATGTCATGATGCGCTCGGTAAAAGGATATATGTCCTGATCACTCAGTTTGATGGTTTGGCGGACATCATCAATATGCCGGCGACGAATTTTGCCCCACCACAGACTGCTCCGGAGGCTCCACTACATTATGCACCACCTGCTCGCGACGGACATGCTGGCGTGCATGATCATCGTTCGGCGGCACAACCTCATGCTGGAGATGATGGTCTTGATGAGGGCGTTGACCAGGTGGGGTACGCGCCACGACCACGACACTATGAGCCTCGTCCTGAAACTTCCGTTCGTGGCGGAGTGTAAGACCGAGTTGGTCAAGCTGTGCGTGTGCCTGTGGATGATGGAATTGGGCGCATAAAAATTTCAATCCCTTCGTTCTCCGACAAGTGTGAACCAGAAGTCTATTTAGAGTGGGAGATGCGTGTGGATCAAATTTTTGATGCTCATCATTATAGCAAGGAGAAGAAAGTTCAACTTGCTGGCATTGAGTTTACCGGTTACGCGCTAATATGGTGGAATCAAATTTGTCGTTCAAGACATCGCCCGACGACTTGGCGAGGGATGAAAGAGTTCATGAGGCGACGTTTTGTTCCTGAACACTATAAAAGAGATATGTACAACAAGTTGCAGCGGCTCTCTCAAGGTAATATGAGTGTTGATGAATATTACAAGGAGATGGAATTGCTTATGATACGTACAGGGACAACGGAGGATCGAGAGGCGACCATGGAACATTTCTTTAACGGGCTGAATATCGAGGTGCAAGATCGTGTTGAGATGGTGGTCTACTACAACATACAAGATCTTGTGCACCAAGCTGTGCGTTCGGAACAACAGTTTAAGCGACGCCAAGTCAACACAGTTCCTGGTACCACTTTGAACACATGGCGTCGCTCACAGCATAAGAGTGAGGATGTCGTTCCTAGCTCCAGGACGACAACATCAAATCGTTCTCATGGTTCCATGCAAAAGGATGCTTCAAAATCAGGACTGTCGAGGGTTGATTCTAATGTGCAGTCAATCGGACGCACTAGTGACATAGAGTGTTTCAAGTGTGGTGGAAGGGGACATATGAAGCGTGAATGTCCCAATGAGAAAAGAGTGTTGCTCACAAGAGATGGATATGCATCCGCTAGTGATGAAGAGGCAGTTTCTGACAATTCTAGTGAAAAATCCGAGGATGCTAAAAATGTGGTTGCGAGTTTTGAAGCTGCCGAATCATATCCATCATTTATGGTGCAGCGAGTGCAAAGGGATCACATTGAGGATAAGGGACAGCGTTGGAATATTTTTCAAACTCAATGCAAAATCAACAAAACCAATTGTAAGTTGATCATAGATGGAGGAAGCTACACTAATGCGGTAAGCAATGACTTGGTGGATGCTTTAGCTTTGCCTACTTGGAAGCACCCACAACCGCATTGTGTCGAATGGTTATATCAGTCGAGCAAACTGAAAGTTACTCACAAGGTGCGTGTCAACTTTTTGGTTGGCGATTATACCGATACAATAATCTGTGATGTTCTACCAATGGATGCATGCCAGTTGTTATTGGGGAGTTTTTTTGGGGTTATCGTGAGATTTGTTTCGGTTGTGAGTTTCAATAAACAGAAAACGTCCCATGTCGGGGGACACCCAATATTGTCTTTGTTGCTGATCCGTGTGGATTTTGTTGCTGCTGCGCGTGGAGTTGATCTAGTCTACTCAACGCTAGTTTTTGATCTTACGGTCTTGCATCTTTGCTCGATCGGAATTTCTTGTGCTGCTGCCAGTATCGTGGAAGATCGGACCAACCAGCGACTCGTCATCTAGTCGAGTCTTATCAAGTGTTATTGGGGAGGCCATGGCAATATGATCATCGTGCTACGCATGAGGGAAGGTCTAACACTTATTCTTTTTGGGACTCTAGAAGGCGACATGTGTTACAGCCGATGTTCGCTAGTGCTATCAAGAACAATGTTTGTAAGGTCCCCAAAGCTACCACGAAACCGAGGACGGCTTCGCTCCAAAAGGGAGGGGATGATGTAGCCAATAGTGCTAACTCAATTACTGAAGCTTAGTCTACTATACGGAACAAGGAGAACTTGGACCAATGTACTTCGATGCAACACCTTTTAATTGGTTCTATGTTGCTCCAGGTTCCTCCACCCCAGCCAGAAGTGAAACCAAATTTTAGGACTCCACCAAAAAGGCTCTGATCCATTCTGAAGAAAGAAGAAATATGCAAGTTTCTTTAGTACGTAGTTGTAGAGTCCAAAGGTTACTTGCATGGCCTTTATTTTCTTATGTTTTTTAGTCAGCTATTAGTTACGTGAGCAATCTGAGTCTAGCTAGGATCCAACTTGATCAATGGTGCCGGTTATTTAATTAGTTAAAACCCGGCTTAGTTTAAATAGAAGATAGAGTCCGTGTGAGTAAAGCTAGCTTGTATGTCGGTTTGGCCTGCTTATATAACGGGCACGTTCCGGCCGTGTATGAGGGAAGTTTTTTTGGGGTTATCATGAGATTTGTTTCAGTTGTGAGTTTCAATAAACAGAAAACGTCCCATGTCGGGGGACACCCAATATTGTCTTTGTTGCTGATCCGTGTGGATTTTGTTGCTGCTGCGCGTGGAGTTGATCTAGTCTACTCAACGCTAGTTTTTGATCTTACGGTCTTGCATCTTTGCTCGACCGAAATTTCTTGTGCTGCTGCCAGTATCGTGGAAGATCGGACCAACCAGCGACTCGTCGTCTAGTCGAGTCTTATCAAGTGGTATTCAGAGCTAAGGTTATTCACGGTACTGTGTTGATCAAGATGTCAACCTCGGTCAACAAGGGTGATGAGGTTGCCGCTGATTTTGAGGAAATAGTACGTCCAGTGTATGCGGATGATATTTCGCAAAATATTCGAGATGGTTTTGACCACACATGCAACTACATCAAGCAATGTCATGATGCGCTCGGTAAAAGGATATATGTCCTGATCACTCAGTTTGATGGTTTGGCGGACAACATCAATATGCCGGCGACGAATTTTGCCCCACCACAGACTGCTCCGGAGGCTCCACTGCATTATGCACCACCTGCTCGCGACGGACATGCTGGCGCGCATGATCATCGTTTGTCGGCACAACCTCATGCTGGAGATGATGGTCTTGATGAGGGCGTTGACCAGGTGGGGTTGATCCGTGTGGATTTTGTTGCTGATCCGTGTGGATTTTGTTGCTGCTGCGCGTGGAGTTGATCTAGTCTACTCAATGCTAGTTTTTGATCTTACGGTCTTGCATCTTTGCTCGACGGGAATTTCTTCTGCTGCTGCCAGTATCGTGGAAGATCGGACCAACCAGCGACTCGTCGTCTAGTCGAGTCTTATCAGGAGACATATGATAGCTCTACAACATTGCATGTGAAAGTGGGTTATATCGACTAGAGGGGGGGGGTGAATAGGCGATTTTTATGAAAGTCTTCAAAACATGGAAGTTATGAAGACAAACAGTAGAGATATGCCTATCACTATGCAGCGGAAGTTAGATTACACTAGGCAAGCCATGGTCAAGTATTCAATGGAGTGAAAGCACAATGACAAGTAGCTGCAGTGTAATAAGGATCAGGTAGGAAGAAGTTATGAAGCCAAACAAATCATACAGTTACGTTGTGAAGACAAAGGATATAGCAAGCATGCAATGGCTTCAATGAGTAACAGTAAATAAAAGGAAGTGAAGATGAAACCAGTGACTCGTTGAAGACAATGATGTGTTGGACCAGTTCCAGTTGCTGTGACAACTGTACGTCTGGTTGGAGCGGCTAGGTATTTAAACCTTAGGACACACAGTCCCGGACACCCAGTCCTGAACACGCAGCTCAGGACACCAAGTCCTCACCGTATTGTCCTTGAGCTAAGGTCACATAGTCCTCGCCTAATCACTCTGGTAAGTCTTCAAGGTAGACTCCCGAACCTTCACAGACTTCGTTCACTGGCAATCCACAATGTCTCTTGGATGCTCAGAACGCGACGCCTAACCATCTGGAGGATGCACAGTCCTCAAGTGTAATAAGTCTTCAGATCACTCAGACAAGAAGACTTAAGTGATGCCCAATTTACTCTGGCTCTGGGTGGTTAGGGCTTTCTCCTCGCTAGGAATTTTCTCTCAAAGGCTTCGAGTTGGGTTTCTCTCAAACGACAAAAGCCGTGCACTGAAATCTGAGCAGCCAACCGTTTATGGTTGTACGGGGTGGGCTATTTATAGCCACTTGGCAACCCGACCTGATTTGTCCGAAATGACCCTGGGTCACTAAGGAACTGACACGTGTCTCAACGGTCAGATTTCAAACTCTCATGGCAACTTTACTTGGGCTACAAGCAAAGCTGACTTGTCCGGCTCTGGACAAGATTCTCTCTCATTGTCTTCACTCGAAGACATAGGTTTTTGGTTTAGGCATCACTTCAGTCATTCTAACTGGTTCTCCTGGACCCCACTTAACAGTACGGTAGTTCCTATGACTCAACACAAAAGAAAAAGAACTATGAAAGATCTAAGTCTTCGAGCTCCATAAGCTTCATAATGTGTCTTCTTTTGTCATAGTCTTCAATGTGAATATCTTCATATACCACCTTTGACTTCAATGTCTTCATACATTTTTAGGGGTCATCTCTAGTAGTAAAACCGAATCAATGAGGGACTTCTACCCTGGTTATCCTGCAATTCTCACAAACACATTAGTCCCTCAACTAGGTTTGTCGTCAATACTCCAAAACCAACTAGGGGTGGCACTAGATGCACTTACAATCTCCCCCTTTTTGGTGATTGATGACAAACTAGTTGAAGTTTTCAACGGGGAATATAATCTGTGAAATCTGTAAAGGATAGGGAATTGTCTTCATAAGTTGCAAGGGCTCCCCCTAAAGATGTGCATATAAGTAATTTGCCTATGGAATGCAAATGCACATGGCAGGTTGTACTTGTGGAGATCCACTTCAACTTATGATGACAATCCACTATGCATGTGAAGGTATATGAAGATAATGACATGCATAATGGAAAATGGACGTCTGCAGAATGAGATAAGTGCGGAATTTATCGTCGCACATGCGGAATTTATCTTCGCAAAACAGGGTGGAAAACAAGTAGCAGACGACCATCTGGTTTAAGTGTTACAACTCATAAGAACCAAATGTAAAACGAGAGTTGTAAGCACGAAGCAAAATATAACAAAACATAAAGCACCCGGCCATATGGACCCGCTTGAAGACTATCAACCCATATGCTTCTCCCCCTTTTGTCAGCAAGGACCAAAAAGGTTTGAAGACATAGAGTGTCTACTCATTCCCAGGAGCAGCAGGGTCGTTGGAGGTGTTTGGCGGTGCAGAAGAGCTTGGAGGTGCTGAAGCAGGTGGCGGTGAGGTAGCATCGTCTTCTTCATCAATGATTCTGGCAGTGACTGTGGTAGCAGATGAAGAAAACTCAGAGTCTTCAAGTGATGGTGTGCTTCGCATCACATCCCTTCTAGGAGGTGTGGTGTCAAACTTGAATCGCTCAGTGAAGCCATCCTCTTCAAGTTCAGCTTCAGTACATATCATTGATAGCCCTTTCCATGTACGACGACAGGTTTCATGGGTAACGAAAGCATTCTTGGTGGCAAGATTTCGGATATGATTTACATCCACCAAGAGGCTTTTCATCTGTCTCTTCAACCAGTCATGATGCCTATCCTGCTTTTGATGAAGGGCCACAAGAAGCTCTCGGTCGTTGAGAACACGAGTGCGCTTCTTGGGTCTTGAAGAAGTTGCACTGTTAGTGGCTTCGGTTGAAGCAGGGTGTGGTGCACGTGTAGTGCCAGCCAAAGGATACACCCTGGAGATGGCTTCAACACCTTCAACATTCTGAGTGAAGCTCTGGTGTTCTGCATTCTGAAGACTCAAAGGTTGCTTGGCAGGCTCAGGATATATAGCTTCAGCAGAGGTATCCACATCTGGCAAGAAGATCCGATGGTTGCGGGCTGAGGGCTGATATGAGATCGCAGAGTGAAGCTTGATCAGTCTCATTACCCAAGGAGTATAGAACTTCAAACCAAGTAAATCTGAGCCTGATGCAGCAAGTTGGCGTATGAAGAAGTCCTGTGCGTTGAAGCATTTGCCATGAAGGATACAAAATATCAGAGTCTTTATTGCACCCTCGATCTTGGCATTTGGAGAGTGCCCTTTGATAGGCCAGAGAGTCCGCCGAATAATGTGATAGATGGTTCTAGGCAGGTACTCAAAGTCTTCAACGAAGAACTCTGTTGGATAAGGAGCATCGTGGGGCAATGGCTTCATCATTGAGAGCATATGACTCATATTCGGTTCAGGCCTCTGGAATATGCTCTCAAGAGCTTCAGTGTGTAGTGGACAGCCTTCCTCGAAGAATTCGCCAGGAGTGGGCAGGCCGGTGAGCTCAATGATATCAAATGCATTGGCTTCGTGATGGACATTGCCGGTCATCCACTCCAGGGCCCAAGTTTTCGGATCTCTGTTGTATCCTTTGATGTGGAGGGTGGCATAGAATTGCAGCAGAAGTTCTTCATTCCAGTGCTCTTCATCAGTTACAAACTGCAGCAGACCCACTTGCTTGAAGCAATCCAACGCTTCCTCTAAACAGGGCAGACCAGCAATGGCTTCAACATCAAGGCGCTTGTGCGGGAAGATGCGACCTTGGTTGTATAGGATGCATGAATAGTAGCTGCGCTAAGGATAGCTCCAGAACCTATCTGATGAAATCCTTTCCCTTGAATAGGGGTTCTTGGAGCTGTTGAAGAACGTATTTTCTGCCTTGAAGCTATTGATGTTAAAGGAGCCAGGTGCTGATGCAGGACCTGGGAACCTCGGCAGCCTTGGGACTGGCTTCTGGACATGAGGCCTGTGCTCAACATGGTAATCAAATTGAGGACCTGTAGCAGACTCAGGAACAGAAGTGTCTGGATCAGTAGCTTCGCTGTCTTCTGAAGCTTTTGGTGGGGAGGGCTCCACATTGGCTTCAGTGTTGGTTGTGGCAGCCTCAATATTTTCAGCCTCCACTTGACTAGCTGGAGGGTCAGACTTAGGCACATTCTCCTGGAGAACTGCTTCGTGGTGTAGCAGGGGAGTAGGATCTTGTGGTACTTCTGCATTTTCTTCGGCTGATGCAGCCAGAATGTCTTCAGCATAGACTTGAGGCCTTGGACCTTTGCGAAGCCTGCGGAACGCAGACGACGCCTGTGGGGTTGGAGTGGGCTGGGCCTCAAAGTCTTCTTCCTCTTGAGGGCGATCCGCCCATGACGCATCTTGTGCAATTGGCGTCAGAGGACGACCAATGCTGATGAGTTCGCTGTGTTCATACTAAGGAAGGGCTGCATCATCTTGTACATTGTCCTGATGACCAATGTCTTTAGCAGTGATGGGGTCGGCTGCTGGTATGTCTTCAGCTTCAGGAGCCTCTGTGGAAGTAGGCTCATGAACTGTCAGTTGTCGTTCTGCATCAGGATGGACGACAGAAAGGGGTTCAACCATCAAGGGCTCTGTGGGAGCAGCCCGAGCTTTCTTGATCTTTTGCTTCTTCTGAGTGGGAGCAGAAGGAGAGGCTTCAGTATGTTTCCGCTTCCTAGCTTCAGCCTCTGCAGTTCGCGTCTTCTTGAGCTCTGAAGCGGTTGACCGGCTCTTTGGCTTCGAGCCAGTCGTTGCAGTTCGGAAGACAATTGGAACTGCTTCTTGCCTTGGTGCCTCTGGTTCAGCCATAGCAGGCTTCTTCTTCTTCTTCGCGGCCATCCTGGGGTCGATGCCGGGACGCCCAAGTGCCTTGTGCTTCTCGGCGTCATTGCAGGCCTGCACACATCTGTCTGCCAGAGACTTCATTCGCTCCCGCGAACCTTGAGATTCTGCATGCTTCTTCAGAAAGTTTTCCTTTAGTTCGTGCATCATGACCTTGAAGCTCTTCACTTCTTGCACGCTGAGCTTGGCCATATGCTTCTTGAACTGAGCCTTTTCATGATCAATTTTCTGCTTCAGTTCAACAATGCGCTGGGCAATTGCAAGTTCTGAAGCAATAGCGCCTTGGAAGGCGACGCTGAGGCCAACGGGCAGCTGCAGATCTTCGAAGCTGATGTTTGGTGTGTCAAACCATTCGTCGATGAAGTTGTGGATGATGGCGACATCAAAGAGAGGCAGATTGTTGAAGATTTCAGCTTCTTCTTTGCTCTTGATGAGCTGCTCAAGAGCGTCATCTCCAAGATCTTCATCACTTGACAGATCAATGGCTTCGCTGCGCAGAATGTCAGCAGCTGTGAGCTCTTTGCCGGTGTGTGGCAGAGGCATCTTGGCCTTCTGGGGCTTGGAGACACGGGATACGTCTTCAGACTGCACACTGTCTTCAGGAGGTGCAGTTGCCAATGGCTTCGCCCTTGAGATTTTTGGTGAAGGGGCCGGCTTTGAAGCTTTTGGCTTCTTCGACTGCTTTGGCTTCAGTACAGCAGGAGCTTCATTAGACTCAGAGTCAGCTGGAGGGTCATTCATGGCAGTCCCTTGGACAAAGATGCGGGTGATGAGGCCCTCAAGGTTGGCATACGGACCGATGATATTGGGTTCTGCGTCGCGTGTGCCATCTGCCCTTGGTGCAGAGGGACCAGGGTTGAAGTCTAACCCCAACTTCTTCTTGTTCTGCTTCGCTGATTGTTGGGCAAACTGGAAGTTGCGCTTGAACAGATTGTCGTCACGACACCAGAGTAGTGACGACGGATGTGCATCATCAGGCTGTGGCCCACGAACCATGCATGGATAGAAGCTTTGGGCAATAACTTCATCTCTGGACCTGGGTACAAGGTTCTTGTATAAGATGTCTCCCCACGGTCTTTTGCTGGCACTTTTCTCAGCATACTCTTGGGTTGTGAAGCGGTATTTGAACCACTATTCTGCCCAATAGCGTCGAATCCATTGGATTCGGGTCTTGCGCTGCCCATAATTCTCTTCAGGATCTGTTTTATACATTTCTGCCAGTTCATCAGGCAGATCTTTGGATGTTCCTCCACGTCTCTTTCTGCCCCCCTTCCTTGCTGCTGTTTCTGAAGCCATAAACCTTAACTTGGAAGGCTTCAAGATGTTCAAAGGCTTCAAAGGCTTTCTTTTGCTGGACCAACAGGAACTGGCTTCAGGAGAATTTATGTGATGCTGTAAGAACTCTGCAAATGAATGCAGACTATGAGAACCAAAGGATTCTCCCACGGACATGTACCACACTTGGAACTGCTAGACGGAGTGGGAGATGATGCCGAACAGTTCAATCCTCCGTGCCCTAACTTGGCGACGGAAGAAACCTACGGCGACGGCGGAGAGGACGATGTCTGCGATCGGCGTGAAGACGGTGTCGGAGAGGTTGCGGCAGCGAAGCGCTTCGTCGCTGGCGTCGTCGAGAGCTAGCGGTGGTGCTAGGGTTCGTGCGAGGGTGGAAGAAGGAGATAATGACCGCGGTAAGTGTGAATTTATAGGCGCAAGGGCGGCACTGTGCTATTACACAGGTGCCCCTGGCGATTCGCATCTGAGGAACGTGGCCTTCATGCGGTATTTTGGGGGCAGTTCCACGTCCCACGCACGCCTGGATTGTCGGGTGGTCGTTCCTACTTCTCCGGATTTCATGTGGATAAATGAGCATTGAAAATGGACTTAAATGTTGTCTCTGTGTCTTCTGCTGACAAGGACGCAGAGAAGACATTCGACTATTTCAATAGAATGCATATGACTTGGAGAGATAGACTTTTGAGATAGAGAGCATAGAGAGGTTAGGGTCCGATCACATTCACTTAGTTCAAAAGATTCAAACAAGAAGACATAGCTATAAGTGAATGCTGTAGAGGACAGAAAACTAGTATATATATATATATATCTATATAATCAACGTAGTGAAGATAATCATGAAGACATGTTCGAAGACAAACCAAATGTGAAGACATTGCAAGGTAACGCCATGAGAGAAACACTTCAGAATAGAACGTTTGGTGGTGGCGTTACCCACCGTATAGGAAGTATTAGACCCAGACACGGCGCACAATTATCGTGGCGCTCCGAAGTCACATTCCACATTAATGTATTCACACTTAGAATGTATGTCTTCATTGATTGAAGATACACTTTACTTTGTGTGTTGCACATCTAAGTCATCATATGCATAAGTGTTAGGATGTGTGCCTGATCACAGGACATTTGAGGATTCCAGGATATTTAGCTCACACCGTAACTTGCAAAACCTCTTCTCATCCAAGGGCTTGGTGAAGATATCTACCAATTGCTCTTCAGTGTTGACGTGTATGATATCAATGTCTTCCTTCACAACATGATCTCTGAGAAAGTGATGACGAATTTCAATGTGCTTTGTCTTCGAGTGCTGAACTGGGTTGTTGGCAATCTTGATGGCGCTTTCATTGTCGCAGTAAAGTGGCACTTGCTTCAAATGAATGCCATAGTCCTTGAGTGTTTGCTTCATCCACAGAAGCTGAGCGCAGCAAGATCCAGCAGTAATGTATTCAGATTCAACAGTGGAGCGAGATACACAATTCTTCTTCTTTGAAGACCAACATACAAGTGATCGTCCTAGAAAGTGACATGTGCCTGATGTAGACTTGCGATCAACTTTGTCACCAGCATAATCAGCATCCGAGAATCCAACCAAATCAAACTCTGAGCCCTTTGGATACCATAATCCTAGAGTTGGGGTGTGAGCCAAATATCGAAGAATTCGCTTCACAGCTAAGTGATGCGACTCCTTTGGTGCCGCATGAAATCGAGCACACATGCAAACACTAAGCATAATATCTGGCCTAGATGCACATAAATAAAGCAAAGAACCAATCATGGAGCGGTATACCTTTTGATCGAACTCTTTACCATTGTCGTCAGGACCCAGATGATGTTTGGCTGGCATTGGTGTTGTGAAGCCTTTGCAGTCTTGCATACCGAACTTCTTTAGGCAATCTTTGAGATACTTCTCTTGAGATATGAAGATGCCATTGTGTTGTTGTCGTATTTGAAGACCAAGGAAGAACTTCAGCTCCCCCATCATGGACATCTGATATTGCTCTTGCATCATATATCCAAACTCTTCACTGTACTTCTGATTGGTGCAGCCAAAGATAATGTCATCCACATATATTTGGCACACAAACAGTTCACCATCATATGTCTTCGTGAAAAGAGTGGGATCTAGGGAACCAGGTATGAAGCCTTTGCTCTTCAGGAAGTATTTGAGTGTGTCATACCAGGCCCTAGGGGCTTGTTTGAGGCCATACAGCGCCTTGTTGAGCTTGTATACCATGTCAGGATGTTTTGGATTTTCAAAGCCAGGCGGTTGTGCAACATACACTTCTTCTTCAATCTTGCAATTGAGAAAGGCACTCTTCACATCCATTTGATATAGAAGTATGTTATGATGATTTGCATAGGCCAGCAGTATGCGTATGGCTTCAAGCCTAGCCACAGGAGCAAATGTTTCATCGAAGTCAATGCCTTCCACTTGAGTATATCCTTGAGCAACGAGACGAGCTTTGTTTCTGACAACTTGACCATGCTCATCTTGCTTGTTGCGGTATATCCATTTGGTGCCTATTATATTGTGCTTCCGTGGATCAGGACGCTTAACTAGTTCCCATACATTATTTAGCTCAAACTGTTGAAGCTCTTCTTGCATAGCTTGAATCCATTCAGGTTCCATGAAGGCTTCTTCAACTTTCTTGGGTTCTGATATTGAGACGAATGTGAAGTGCCCACAGAAATTTGCTAGCTGAGTTGCCCTTGAACGAGTGAGTGGACCAGGTGCATTGATGCTATCAATTATTCTATCAATCTGTACTTCATTTGCAACGCGAGGATGTACAGGGCGAAGACTTTGCTCTTGCTGTTCACTGTCGTTGTTGGAAGGAATGTCTTCAGGCTGAGCAATGTCTTCCTATTGATCAGGTGCTGAAATGATAAGTTCTTCTTCAGGATGAGCTTCAGAAGGTATAATCTCTCCAGTTCCCATTAGCTTGATTGATTCACTTGATGGAACTTCATCTAGCACACTTGGCAGCTGCTCTCTTTGTGATCCGTTGGTCTCATCGAACCTCACATCCACTGTTTCAACCACTTTGTAATGAAAGAGATTGAAGACTCTGTAGGAGTGCGAATCCTTTCCATATCCAAGCATAAAACCTTCATGTGCTTTTGGTGCAAATTTTGAGGTGTGATGTGGGTCCTTGATCCAGCACCTTGCGCCAAATACTCTGAAGTAACTGACATTTGGCTTCTTGCCAGTTAGGAGTTCATAAGATGTCTTGTTCAGAAGCTTGTGAAGATAAACACGATTGATTGTATGGCATGCAGTGTCAATGGCTTCAGTCCAGAATTTTCTTGGAGTCTTGTATTCATCTAGCATCGTTCTGGCCATCTCAATGAGTGTTCTGTTCTTGCGTTCGATGACGCCATTCTGCTGTGGCGTGTACGGAGCTGAGAATTCATGTGTGATGCCCAAGGTATCAAGATATGTATCAAGGCCAGTGTTCTTGAATTCAGTGCCATTGTCACTTCTGATGTGCTTTATCTTGGCGCCAAAATTGTTCATAGCACGATTGGCGAAGCGTCTGAAGACATCCTGCACTTCAATCTTGTAAAGAATTATGTGCACCCAAGTATATCTAGAATAATCATCAACAATAACGAAGCCATAGAGGCAAGCAGTAGTAGTAAAAGTTGAGTAGTGAGTGGGACCAAAAAGATCCATGTGAAGCAGTTCGAAGGGTCGAGTAGTGGTCATGATTGTCTTCGAGGGATGTTTTGCCCTCGTCATCTTCCCTGCTTCACAGGCACCGCACAAGTGATCTTTCTTGAACTTGACGCCCTCGATGCCTATGACATGTTTCTTCTTCGCAAGGGTGTGGAGGTTCCTCATGCCAGCATGCCCAAGTCTCCGATGCCATAGCCAGCATTCAGAAGCCTTTGCTAGAAGACATACTGCAAGCTGTGGCCCTGCTGAGAAATCTACCACGTACAAATCATCTTTTCGATACCCTTCAAACACTAGAGACTTGTCAGATTCCATTAGTACAAGGCAACGATATTTTCCAAACATTACAATCATGTTCAAATCGCAAAGCATTGAGACAGACATTAAGTTGAAGCCAAGGGATTCAACAAGCATGTCTTTATCCATGTGTTGATCCCTTGAGATTGCAACTCTACCTAGACCCAATACCTTACTTTTACCAGTGTCGGCAAATGTGATGTGGCTCTTGTCGGATGGACGTAAAGTTGAGTCCATGAGAAGACTTCTTTTGCCAGTCATGTGATTTGTACACCCACTGTCAATAATCCATTCTGAAGACTTTGAAGACGCTGGTGTCGTACCCTACAGTGCAGTTAGGGGGATAGGCTTCACGAAGAGAATTGTGAAGCAAAAACATTTGACGAACCAGTGGGTTATGAAAACTTAGATCCAGATTAGGACTAATAGGGAGAGTAGCATGCAATTCAGGAACGAAGTACATAATGATGCCATTCAGGCATTTTATCTTGCGCCCTACAAGATTTTTAAGGTCCCCAGCAATAGCGTCAGAAGATTTTGGTTTTCTGCTGGAGACCTTTCCCTGCAAAAGAGAGTTAAGCCTTCTTAACCACCCACATCTTCAAGGGTGGCTTAGAAGCAATAAGTCTAAGTGCAGCATCTGAAAATTTTGGCTTTGAAGCCTTAGCAAACAGTCTTGCAGGCGGACAATAGTACTCATAAGAATAAGCAGAATAATTTTTGGTCATATGAACATGATGGTTTGATGAACCGCTCTCATATTCATATGCCTGAGTATGGTTTCCCTGCAAAACATTTGCGTTAGTGTGACTCAGGTGAGTCCTCTGTTTGTATGAAGCCTTTGGACCGTATGAAGCCTTTAGTCTGAGGTTTGTCTTCTTCAAGTGAGGTGTCATGAAGACATTCACAAGAAGATTTTCCAGACACTTTTTCGGAACCCAGATCTTCTTCATAGGCGGTCTATTCCTGCAGTTAGTACCAATGTACCTGGCAAACACTTCACCATTCTGATTCTTAAACAGTTTATAGTTTGCATCAAAGGATTCATCAATGATAATGGGGTTAGCACAAGTGAAGCCAGATAAATTGGATGGATCTGCTGAAGGTTCCTTTGTAGCAACCCATGTGGTTTTGGGGTACTGCTCAGGTTTCCAGTAAGAGCCATCTGCACTTATTTTCCTTATGAACCCAACACCCTCTTTCCTAGGGTTTTGGTTCAGAATCTGCTTCTTGAGGACATCACATAATTTTTGATGTCCTTTAAGACTTTTGTACATCCCTGTTTCAAGCAATGTCTTCAACCTAGCATTCTCATCAGCAATAGCAGTGGTATCCTCAGCAGAGGGGTTAGTTACCACATCAACAGTTGAAGATATTGCAACAGCAGTAACAGTGGAACATTCAGCAACAGAAGTAGCATTATCACGCTCAATGCATTTAAGACATGGTGGTTCAAATCCTTCCTGAGCGGAACTGATCTGTTCGGCGCGAGGTGACTCATTTTCCTTTTCAAGATCTTCATGAGCCGCTCTCAATTTCTCAAGCTCTTGCTTCCTTTGAAGATAATCATAGGAAAGCTTTTCATGAGTTGTTGAGAGAGTATCATGATGATCTTCAAGTTCCTGATACTTAACGTGAAGATTTTTTATGTCTTCAATTAAGGATTCAGATCGAGTCATTTCAGCACCCAACAGATCATCGCTTCTGTCTAACAGTTTTTGAATATGTTCCATGGCTTTCTGTTGTTCAGTTGCAATTGTAGCAAGTGTTTTGTAACTGGGTTTTGAATCACAATCAGAGTCATCGTCACTAGATGTTTGATAGTGTGTAGTGCGTTTGTTTACCTTGGCACCGCGTGCCATGAAGCAGTAGGTAGGAGTGGAGTAGTCCTTGTCATTTGCATCGGTGTCGGTGATGAAGTCATTGTCTTCAGTGTTGAAGATGGACTTGGCGACGTATGCTGTAGCCAGACTTGCAATGCCAGAATCAGACTCCTCCTCAGACTCCACCTCTGCCTCCTCAGAAGCGGACTCCTCCTTTGAATCCATTTCCTTGCCAACAAACTCACGTGCCTTGCCAGATGAGCTCTTCTTGTGTGATGAAGACTTTGAGGAAGACTTGGAAGAAGACTTTGTGTATTTCTTCTTCTTCTTGTCGTCTGAGTCATATTCCTTGCTCTTCTTCTTCTTTCTGTTCTCATTGTCCCACTGTGGACACTCAGAGATGAAGTGTCCAGTTTTCTTGCACTTGTGGCATGTTTTCTTCTTGTAGTCATGAGCAGAAGCTTCATCATTCCTTGAGCTTGATCGTGAAGACTTTCTGAAGCCTTTCTTCTTGGTGAATTTTTGGAACTTCTTCACTAGCATTGCAAGTTCCCTTCCAATGTCTTCAGGATCATCAGAACTGCTGTCAGATTCTTCTTCAGATGAGGAAACAGCTTTTGCCTTCAAGGCACGAGTTCGCCCATAGTTTGGACCGTAGATATCTCTTTTCTCAGAAAGCTGAAACTCATGTGTGTTGAGCCTCTCAAGTATGTCAGATGGATCGAGTGTCTTGAAATCAGGACGTTCTTGAATCATCAGGGCTAGGATGTCAAACGAACTATCAAGTGATCTCAGCAGCATCTTGACGATTTCATGTTTGGTGATCTCAGTAGCGCCGAGGGCTTGAAGCTCATTTGTGATGTCAGTGAGTCTGTCAAATGTGTGTTGGACATTCTCATTGTCATTTCGCTTGAAGCGGTTGAAGAGATTGCGAAGGACACTGATTCTTTGATCTCTCTGGGTTGAGATGCCTTCATTGACCTTGGAGAGCCAGTCCCAGACCATCTTGGATGTCTTCAAAGCACTCACACGGCCATACTGTCCTTTGGTCAGATGACCACAAATGATGTTCTTGGCAGTAGAGTCCAGTTGAACGAATTTCTTGACATCAGCAGCAGTGACACCTACTCCAGCCTTGGGAACGCCGTTCTCGACGACATACCATAGGTCGACGTCAATGGCTTCAAGATGCATACGCATCTTATTCTTCCAATAGGGATATTCAGTTCCATCGAAGACGGGGCACGCAGCGGAGACTTTAATTATCCCTGCAGTCGACATAGCTAAAACTCCAGGTGGTTAAACCGAAGCACACAGAACAAGGGAGCACCTTGCTCTGATACCAATTGAAAGTGCGTTATATCGACTAGAGGGGGGTGAATAGGCGATTTTTATGAAAGTCTTCAAAACGTGGAAGTTATGAAGACAAACAGTAGAGATATGCCTATCACTATGCAGCGGAAGTTAGATTACACTAGGCAAGCCATGGTCAAGTATTCAATGGAGTGAAAGAACAATGAGAAGTAGCTGCAGTGTAATAAGGATCAGGTAGGAAGAAGTTATGAAGCCAAACAAATCATACAGTTACGTTGTGAAGACAAAGGATATAGCAAGCATGCAATGGCTTCAATGAGTAACAGTAAGTAAAAGGAAGTGAAGATGAAACCAGTGACTCGTTGAAGACAATGATGTGTTGGACCAGTTCCAGTTGCTGTGACAACTGTACGTCTGGTTGGAGCGACTAGGTATTTAAACCTTAGGACACACAGTCCCGGACACCCAGTCCTGAACACGCAGCTCAGGACACCAAGTCCTCACCGTATTGTCCTTGAGCTAAGGTCACATAGTCCTCGCCCAATCACTCTGGTAAATTTTCAAGGTAGACTCCCAAACCTTCACAGACTTCGTTCACTGGCAATCCACAATGTCTCTTGGATGCTCAGAACGCGACGCCTAACCGTCTGGAGGATGCACAGTCCTCAAGTGTAATAAGTCTTCAGATCGCTCAGACAAGAAGACTTAAGTGATGTCCAATTTACTCTGTCTTTGGGTGGTTAGGGCTTTCTCCTCGCTAGGAATTTTCTCTCAAAGGCTTCGAGGTGGGTTGCTCTCAAACGACAAAAGCCGTGCACTGAAATCTGAGCAGCCAACCGTTTATGGTTGTAGGGGGTGGGCTATTTATAGCCACTTGGCAACCCGACCTGATTTGTCCAAAATGACCCTGGGTCACTAAGGAACTGACACGTGTCTCAACGGTCAGATTTCAAACTCTCATGGCAACTTTACTTGGGCTACAAGCAAAGCTGACTTGTTCGGCTCTGGACAAGATTCGCTCTCATTCACTACAAGAAATATGTCAACTTATGACCTTCTGTCAGTGACCCTCAAAGAATTGGTCATAAATTTATGACCATTTTAGACCAATTGGTCAAAATCTGTTCAGGGGGCTTCAAACCCTAGACCATTGCGACCATTTTGGTCAGAAAGGTCGTAATTTCCTTACACGAAATGGTCACAAAGCAAACTGTGCTAGTCCGCTGCCTTATTTCTAGGCGCCATCTCATCAGTTTTGCCTATGTGTCATGTCCATGTGGCAGTTTTTGCCCTAGGTTGTGAAGCAACCTATATTTCTATCATTCCCAAAATTCCCAAAAAAATCTCATAAATTCTTTGGGTCATATCTTCGTCAAATATGTAAAAATCCTTCCTTGCCTAGTTCAAAACTAATTCAACAATATTCATTTTCCTATTATGTTCACAACAACACTTTATGAAGGAAGTGCTATTTATATATTCTTGATTGCCCTACGAATTTTTGGGCACTCTTTCCTATCCAAATCATTACCGCATGACAAAATTCAGCTCCATTTTCCTAGCAAATCTTCCTCGGCAAATTTCCAAAGTTTTTGTCCACCTAGAAGCATTGTGAAGGAAGTACCTTTTCTATATCTCTAAATGACATGAAATTTATACAGTTTCTTCATATGCCCAAATTATCACCCTCCTCCAAATTGCAGCTCAGTCAAATCATCTATGTGAGCCCAGGTTCAATTTATATTTTATGGCCAAATTGGCATGTTGCAAAGCAAGTGTTATATAGACCCCTCCTATTACCCTCAAACTTTTCGGGCACTCTTCCATACCCAAATCATTGCCACATGATAATATTCAGCTCAATTTTCCTAGTAAATCTTTCTCGGGAAATTTCCAAAGTTTCTACCTCGAGAGAAGCTTTGTGAAGTAAGTACTAGCTAGGCTTACCCAAATGATCTGAAAATTGACCAGCGCATGACCATACCTAAGTAACTTACCTACACCAATTTTGAGATCATTTCATTCATCCAATCTCTATCACTAGTTTTCCCAAGTTTCTGTCCATAGAAGAGCATTGTGAAGGAAGTACTACTTTGGCATGTCCAAATGGTATCAATTTTCTACAATGCTTTCCTATGCCCAAATAACCATCCTCCACAAAATTTCAGCTCAATCCATTCATTATTTTGAGCCCAGCTTCAACATTCATATTTTTGTCCAGCGTGGTACTTTGCAAAGCAAGTACCACCTAGGATCCTCCTTTTGAGCTAAAAATTTGTGAAGACATTCTCCTTAGTAGATGATCATCCTCAGCCAAAACTCGCGCCCATTGTCCATGTGCATTTCCCGTACCGCTAATCAAACACTTGGCTGCTAATTCATGTTTGAGCATCGATCGGTCTTCTCGTGAGAATCTTATGTTGTAATTTTCTTCCTAGCACCAACCTGGGGAGTGCCCAACCCACTAGACATGCCTAAGCCGCCCAGAACACATGACAACATTACGGTCACGCGGTGACCACGCGACGGGCATGCGAGTTTACGCGCTCTAGAGTTGGGGCCCTCGGCCACCGCCCAAACCTCGACGTATCGCCACCAAACCATGTATTTATGATTAAATAGGTCCTTATGTAACTAGAAATGATTTTTGGAAAAAATAAATAGCAAACTATGAGGCAGCTGCAGTTCAAATTTGACCCGCTTCCAGCTGAATCGGCGGAAATTTGTCTTTTTCACGAGAGGTGGATCAAAACTTTTTACACCCAACAATTTTGTCAATTGTGCATTGAATATGTCCTAGTATTTTAGAAAATTGATTTGGTCCAATTTTGCAACAATTATTTGATAGTTCCTTCACAAAAAAACCTCCTTTCGGGCACTCGGAAAATGAAAAATGGTTTTTTCGTCCAAAGAAAATGAAAACTTCCTTAGGCAACATTGTTTGCCGTTCCAATATGCACCCTTGTGAACAATATGAGATCATTTGAACAAACTATAACACGAATGTGGCCATAAGATTGATCATTTGGCTTGAAAGCCATGAATCTTCACAGATGATAGCTCATTTCTGAGAACACTTTTTTAAAATAATTGCCGTATTACAAGTTTGTTATTTTTCTTGGGAACTTGGCCACATATAATGACACAATGCGAAGGTTTCCCAATTTTTTGATTTTTTTTGAATTTTTTATGCCCGTTTCAAAATGCGGTCAAAACGGCAGGCTTGACCGTTCCTAGCTAGTGGTTGAATCTTGGAAAACTTTTGGTGTTTCTCTGATTAAATAGATACTTATGTACCTAGAAATGATTTTTAAAAAAAATAAATAGCAAACTATGAGGCAGCTGCAGTTCAAATTTGACCCGCTTCCAGCTGAATCGGCGGAAATTTGTCTTTTTCACGAGAGGTGGATCCAAACTTTTTACACCCAACCATTTTGTCAATTGTGCATTAAATATGTCCTAGTATTTTACAAAATTGATTTGGTCCAATTTTGCAACAATTATTTGGTAGTTCCTTCACAAAAAAACCTCCTTTCGGGCACTCCAAAAATGGAAAATGGTTTTTTCGTCCAACGAAAATGAAAACTTCCTTAGGCAACATTGTTTGCCATTCCAATATGCACCCTTGCACAATATGAGATCATTTTTTGAATTTTTCATGTGAAAAAGTAGAAAAAAAGAATGCTTAGGGATTCTTTTTTGAAACATAAATTGTCTTTTTGATGAGAGGGGAATCAAAAACATTTTACATTTTAAGATTTGGTCAATTGTACATAAAATGTTGTCTTATAGTTTTGGAAAATGGTGTGTTGCCATTTTGAAAGAAATATTTGGTAGATTCTTCACAAAAAAAGAATTTTGTCACTCCGAAAATAGAAAATGATTTTCCCCCCTAAAAACTCATTTCTCATAACACTTTTTAAAGATATTTGTCTTATTCCAATTCCAAGTTTGTTAGTTTTCCTAAAAAACTAGGTCACATTTGCTGACACAATGAGAATGTTTTTATTTTTTTTGAATTCTCATATCATAAAACTGTTTATATGATTCAACATCTTATTTTTAATTGATTAAGACCAATTTAGATGGTCATAACTTGTACTGGGCTCTGATTGGTCCATGAGCATGTCACGCGGATCGTGGCTTCAGCGCCGTCGGATGCTCCTCTCCAGATCCAGATCCGACGACAGCCCTTTCTCCCTCACCCCCTCTTTGTCTGAAAAAAAAGGAAACTCCCTCCCGCACGCGAACCCTAGCGTCGTCTCCCTCTCCAGATCCAGATCCGCCACCCCTCTCCCTCTCCCCTCGCCGCCTCGCCTCCCCTCTCCCTCTCCCCTCGTCGCCTCGCCTCCCCTCGCCGCCGCACCGCCCATCGCCTCCCGCACCCCCCCGCCCGACCTTCTCCCCCTCCCCTCCCCTCCCCTCCCGTGTCCCCATCCTGTCGAAACCCTAAGCGGCGGCAGGCGCCATGGTGGAGGGACGCACGGGGCAGCGCGTCAGGCTCTACGTCCGGGGCACCATCCTCGGCTTCAAGAGGTGAGCAGCCCCGTTCTTCGCCATGCTCTCGCCGGATCTAGCGATTCATTTCATGGTGAGATTGGGCGGCGCGCTGATGGCGATGTGGGGGTTGATCTGCAGGTCGAAGTCGAACCAGTACGAGAGCACGTCGCTGGTGCAGGTTGAGGGGGTGAACACCAAGGAGGACGTGGCGTGGTACGGTGTCGCCGCGACGGAAGAAGCCTCCTCCGTTCTGCTCTGCTCGCCGGTACGGACTCCCCCCAACCCCTTCCTCTCGCCCTGGCTGGCCGGCCGAGGTTCCGATCGGATCCCCTCTCGCGCTTCAGGGAGACGACGTGAGAAGCTCTTCGGTCAAGCTTAGCTGTCAAGGATTGATTTATGGATGATTCCTTTGGGAACCTTGTTTAAGTTACAGTCTTGACACAGTAGCTCTTACTCTACCTGTGTGGCAATCATATTATGTTTGAATGTAGCATAGTATCTGATTATGGTGTTTTTTTAGGTATTTATCTTCAGAAAAGGGATGTGTACAGTATTAGTATTTCCAGGAATCTGATTATGACACCCTGCTATCATGCCCCCCTAAAACACATGAATTTGTTTTACCTTTCCCCCTTCTTGGTTACTAGTTTTGGACTTAAGGACACACATGCGTTAGTCGTTAGTATTCACGTTTTATTTCTTTTTGCAGGATAGTTAGTATTCACTTTGCTGTTCTGCTTTATACCTGTGGTTAGTCTACTTACTGTTTCTGGACTTGAGGGCACACTTGTGTTGTATGGTGGTATTTTACTTTTCTGTTTAGTTTTATACCTGTCCATGGTGTATATATGAATGTCCTGAAATCAAATAACCTTCATAGGATAGGAAATTGGTAGTTTAGCTCATATAGATGATCTTATAGTGAACAGCTTTAGTTGTTTGATGCATGTTGCTGCCGTTTATTGCTGCATCTATGTTCATTCAGTATTAGTAGCTCCTTGGATCTGTGCCCATGAATTGTATGCTCTTCTTTCCATATATGTACTGCATTTCTATATGGCAATGAGCTTACCCTCTGCTGTCCTGTTTCCATGGCGCGCGCAAACTGTGCAGTGCTTCTGTGGCTCCGGGTGGCGGTTTGCGTGAAGCTGGGGCGGCGCCACATCGCCCACAACGCGGTGGAGCTGATGGAGAGGCGTCTGGCCAAGGACGACTTCCCCGAGTACTACGACGACAAGACGAGGCGGTACATCGGGAAGCAGTCACGCAAGTTCTAGACATGGTTGGTGGCGGGCTACCTGGTGGCCAAGATGCTCCTAGACGACCCCTCCAACCTCCGCGCCGTCTCCCTGGAGGACGACGGCCACACCCGAGTAGCATCTAAAGTTAGCATCTGCTGCACTATCGCTGATGATGTTTGTTTAAGGCTGTTGCTTTGCTCTGTGTGATTTTACTCTAGCATGTGTGTTGCATTTTGTCCTGCGCCTTGAGAATGACTAGGATTTATGTTATAGAATTCCAAGTGTAGTCGCAATATATAACATGCCTAAAGTATATGGACTTGTGCAGTGTGTCCATCGAGAGTAGATAGACTATTTCTTTCATGATTCATCTATATATGCTGCTCTTATATGCAAGTACCGATCGAGTACGGACGTGGTACTAGTAGCGACACTGTGCCCGCAATCAATGCACACTTCCCATCATGTTTGGTCGTTGGTTGTTTGATCGGTGACTTGGTTTACTTCTTCTGCATTACTCCTGTTATACTAGATAGGAAGCTATTCACTTATTTATTTTTACAGGAAGCTAACTTGTTCATGCGAATAGATAGTCATTGGCATCATACATGGCTTGACTTCGTTCCTTATCAAATGAACCAAACATGATTCAGTTTCAGAAACTCGACTCAACATATCAGCAGGAACAGTACAGCGTTTCCAAAGTATCCCCCCAGTTTTTGGGTCAATAGTGGAGTAGGAGTAGGAGTAGCCCACGCTAGCGGTGTTCATGTAGCATTTCTTACCTTTTTATCAAATTTGCATCACATATTTGTTATATATATCAGAATGATTAAGAATCTTAATATTTGACTGTTTTCAGTCATCTTGCAGTTTCTGGGACGAGCGGGAGCACGAAGTGCTTTGGCTGTTCGGCAACTCCGAGTGACCACGGTACAGGGCAGGTGCCATGGCGGCAGGTACTTGTGTGGTGAGAAGCAACCTCCGGCTGATCATCAGGAAAGGCAGCAAGCATGAGTATTAGTATTTCTGTGACGCTGATGCTCATTGTTGTCGTTGCCCTTTTTAGCTGAAACCCACAAATACAGTTAGAATTTGCCTTGAGATATCTATGTGTGAGTGTCAATACAACTTCTTCAAGGGAATTATCCGGGCCTAACTTATGTGGATGTAGATGCATATTACTACTACTCAATAACCTTCATCTAGTCACCGTTACTCTATGATTAATTCAGAACTAGGATTTTGTTTAAGTAGCTACTGAATCTGCTTGCTTGGTTATGGCAGACATACATGTCTTACAAATTCGTTATTCTTGTTTGAAGCTGAGCTAGGCTACTGCAGTTCCAGCAAAAAACAGGGGAGCCGCTCTTTTTGTTCTTCACTAATAAATTCTTGTTTGAATGCATATCCTGGGGGTGGTGAAGCTGGGAGCCTTTCCTCCCCATAAAAATACTTTGCTCTTCATCATGAGCAATGCCCTTATATAATTAGCTACTAGGAGTGTTTATATACTTGATCACCACACCTCTACTATTCTAGTTACTTTTGCTTTCTTCTCTGTAGTTGTCCAGGGCATAACAGTTTTATGTGTGGCTTGTTATTTTGTTACCAGCCTACTTTCTTGTGCTCCTGGTCGAGTCTTGTGGAGAAGCAGGGCGAATCGGGCATCATCTCACTTGTGCCTCTGTGGTAAGAATAGAACACCACTCTCGCTTGATGTGCATGCATTAGTACAACAAAGCATTCTTACATGGTGATTGTTAGCGACACAACAATTATCTTACAACATAGCTTTCCAAATTGCTTGCTTGCTTACTATATAACCTGTACTGCTAAACATGTTATCCTACTCCATGATGTTGTATCATTTGCAAATACTCTTGGACATCAGCTCCCATTAGCTATAATCTGTACCTCTAAAAGAGGAGTATAAACTGGACTAATCTGTACTCTATTATGCTTGAGACTTGATCCAATCCTTATTAATTGTTGCCAGTGATGTTATTATCTACTCTAGTGGCTGATGAATCTGTACCTGCCATACCATGTGGAATGACTAATGAATCTATACCCGAATACCATGTGTAATGATTGTTATTTTTGCATCATTTAAACATTTTTTTTCTGCTATATAGTTTCTCACTCATGATTGATCTACTGCAGGTGAATGAGGTTTTCAAATGTTGGAAGGAGGAGGACAATAGGAACTTCTGTTATGTCTTAGCATCTAAATTTTTGTTTTAATTTTCTTTGTTGTAGAATAGTTTTGTTTGGCAGTTACTGTTTCTGGGATGTAAAGATATCTTAGATATGTATTGCTGGAATGAATGGTTGTAATATAATAACATTGCATGTTGCCCAAGATAGCTTGTGGTGTGATGTGTGGTAATGTCGATGGCATAATAACTTTTTTTGGATTGGATCAATTTTTTCGGAACTGGGCTAGGCCCGAGTTATATTGGACAATTATTTTTGAGGGAAAATAATGAGAGGCCCAGCAAAGAAATGGCCCAGAAAAATACATGATCAAAAAGAAAATATGCTGTTAAAAGGGCCACACAAAGAAATCAATAAGGCTGAATTGTTTGGCCAGGCCCATGTAGCTGGAGAAAATTAATAGAGAAAATATACAGTAAAAAGGCCGAATTGTTGGGCTCGGCCCATGTAGAAAACTGAATTGGACCGGGCTGAATCTTGTGCCACATCAGCTTGCCACGCTGGATGCCTACGTGGCCTGGGGAGGTTGCTAGTGACCAAAATAGAAGGTCATAGGATCAATGACCTTTTGTTAAAGGTCGCTATAGTCAGTTTACGACGCCCAGCTTTTGACCTTATGTTTTTGGTCACAAAAAGGTCATAAATGGAAATTTGTGACCATTCAGTGACCAATAGTGGTGGTCATAAGTTGACATATTTCTTGTAGTGATTGTCTTCACTCGAAGACATAGGTTTTTGGTTTAGGCATCACTTCAGTCATTCTAACTGGTTCTCCTGGGCCCCACTTAACAGTACGGTAGTTGCTATGACTCAACACAAAAGAAAAAGAACTACGAAAGATCTAAGTCTTCGAGCTCCATAAGCTTCATAACGTGTCTTCTTTTGTCATAGTCTTCAATGTGAATATCTTCATATACCACCTTTGACTTCAATGTCTTCATACATTTTTAGGGGTCATCTCTGGTAGTAAAACCGAATCAATGAGGGACTTCTACCTGTGTTATCCTGCAATTCTCACAAACACATTAGTCCCTCAACTAGGTTTGTCGTCAATACTCCAAAACCAACTAGGGGTGGCACTAGATGCACTTACAGCATGGCAAACAAAATTAGATTCTATTCTGTATGATTTTGTAATATATGAGCACAGGAAATGCAGGTACTCCTCCAGCACACCACCACATGTGGTCATATCTAAGATAACAGTCGACTGAAAATAAATTGGTCAGTCAATTTTTTTAATGAACCGTCTGATCTATAAGGAACGGGCAGATGGCCTTCGTCTACCTCCCGCTAGTCACTATTGACGATCTTTCCTGAACCGCCAGCGATCCACCGGCCCAGACCCCTGCCTCCGCCGCCCCGCCCTCCCATCGACCTCACACCACCGCCGTGCTTGGCAGCGCCCCCAGGCCATCCCTTTAATCCTGGCCGACCTCCAGATCGGGCGCCAGTACCTATAGGTCGCACACGCCCCTAAGATAAACACCAAGGCACTGCTTCCCCGACGTAATAGGCGTCCTAGCCTGTTATGCCGGGGAATGCTTCCGTTAATTGGGAATTAAGTGGCCAGAAATTGAAATTCAGGGGGTGACGAACCTCTAGCTAAGGTGAAATAGTATATGAGGAGAAACCTTGTGCATCGCGAGTTACTAGGAACATCTAGTATCAAGAAGAAGCGGTCAACTAGTGTCTTCTGTGGGATGAATACTATGCAAGCAGAGACGTAAGATTTGCACGAATAAGGGAAGAGGAGTACCTTTTTCGGTTGCCGGTGTGGTCACCTCCACAAGTCGCGCCGATTTTCTTCTTTTTACCGAGGAAACCGATGTTCTGGAGGGTGCAGGCTTGGACGAACCCATGGCCAAATTGTTGACTGTGTTGTCATGGCCGTATACCGGCGGAGGGGAAGCAGATCCGAGGCGGCGAAGGATGACGTAGCAGGAACAACTTCGGTGTGGTGGAGGGTGGCGAAGTTGGAGCGGCAGCGGTGAGGCGCAGGACGGCGTAGTTGTAGCGACCCGACCCGAATGGATCAAGTGCTCTGTGCTCAGGTGTCATCCCTGGATTAGTAACGCTGACACCACACAGTACATCGAAGGATTTATAGCAGAGTGGCAATCACACACTTATTACATCGTTGTTCTAGAAGAGAACTTATTACAATAAATATGGCTTAAGGCCATCTAATAAAGATAACAGCGGAAGACTCGGAAGATAAATGGGTCCATCAACTCCAACGGCATCACTGAGTATAGAACCACGACCTAAAAGCACCTTACTCGTCATCTGAAAAGTCTGCAACATGAAAGTTGCAACCCGAAAACGGGTCAGCACATGGAATATGCTGGCAATGTAACACATAGAGAGTAATGGAATGAAACAGCTACACTAAATGCATATATGGCTGGTGGAAAGCTCTATGGTTATAGTTTTGCGTAAAGCCAGTTTTTCCCTACTGCAAAGGAATAAACTTATTTAACTATCATGGTGGTTGTTAAACATCGAGAATGGTTGACAGCATTCTGATCCCAATTAAGTGAACAATTAAAACCCAACAACATTAATTAGAAGTAACATGTTGATATTCACATGATATTCAAGTACTAGACACTCAAGTTGTCCATAACCGGGGACACGGCTAATCATGATTAGTTTGTACACTCTGCAGAGGTTTGCGCACTTTTCCCCACAAGACTCGATCGCCTCCGTTTGGTTTCTCGCACTACATGGTGTTTGAGAAGACGGATGACCGAGACATGGTCTTTCAGAAGCGCTAGCACCTTACGATCGGGTAGACCGGTACACCTACATCCCCTACATCTGCTAGTCTACCACTGTAAGAGTTTGCACAACTTAGTCAACTATGCCAGAGCCCATAATGGCTTGTGGCTGCACACGGAAGTTACTAGCATGAATGATCTTATGATCCCTTTGAGCCTGGGTGGCGGTCCGAAAAAAAACAGGCAAGTCCTGATAGACATCAAGTGCCTCAATCCACCCAGATGTGTGTTTAAGTTGCCACCTTAGATAAACCATTAAAATTATCAACTCACATCTGTCATGGATATCACTCACCCAATCCACGTCTACTAGCATAGCATGGCATAATAAGCAAACGTAGAAGTAACTCCCAAAGGTTTCATAATAATACAGGTGATAGATACTACCTCATCTACTTCCCATCCCACAATTTAATTAGATCCTAATCATGCAATGTGAGAGGATTGATCTAATGCAATAAAACATGGGTTGTAGAAAAGGTATGATCAAAGTGTTACTTGCCTTGCTGATGATCCGCGAAACCTAGGGTTTCGAAGTAACAAGCGGCGCAATCCGGGTGATCTATCGCAGACAAACAACAAGCATACAATAAGTACTCATCTAATACACAGGTAAAACTCGAACAAGAGAACGAACCAGAAAGTTCAACTTAAGAACTCCGGTTGCAAAGAAAGAACGAACCGAACAAAGAAACGGAAAACAAACGGCGGAAGAAAACAACTCGGTTCTAGCAAGTTGAAACTAGGTCAAATTTTACTGTGGCAAAAACTTGTTCAAGTTGATTAGTTGGAACAGCGGTTTCGAAACGAAACTCCAGGCGCTTGAATCTCCTGATTCCGATAAATGAGCGAGAAGAAAGACTAGAACGAAGATCGGATCTGAGATCACGATCGCGGAATAAATCCGACGAAAAGAAAGAGACGAACGGTTAAACGAATGGGCGTCGTTAACCGAGAAAAATCGGTGATCACGTTCGTTGAGACGAACGGTCCAAAAGAAGAATGAAAACCGATCTAGGGTTTCGAAAAAGACCGAAACAAAGAACGAAAGAAAACCGGAACGGTTAAGAAAGAACCGGAACGGTTTAGAAAAAAAACTGAATCGAGGGGAGAAAAAGAGACGCGGCGCGGGACAACCTCGGCGAGGCTCCGGCGAATGGCGGTGACGGCGGCTATTGGGCGGCGGCAGCGGCGGCTATAGGGCGGCGGCGGCGGGTGAGGGGCGCGGGGTGGGGCGCGGCTAAGGAGGAGAGGGGCTTGGGATTGATGTGAGGAGGGGGGGTTTGGGGTGTATTTATATATGTGGGGGGGATTACTTTGGGTAGGGGGCAAGCAAAAGAGGGAAAACAAAACAAGGAAAGGGGGGGCTAACCGGCCTAGAGTCCCTCTGGGACTCGGCCTAGAGCGAGGGAGGCGGCGGCCTGGCGCTGCGCCTGGCGCGCTCGCTGGCTGGGGAGGCGGCCGGCTGGCTGGGCCTTTGGCCCGGCTGGCCTTGGTCCTTTTTTTTAACTGAATTCGCGCGCAGAAAAACAAAAGAGAACTAAACTAAACAAACTCCAAAATTACTAAAGTAAATTTTCCCCGACTCCTAAAAATGCGTCGAACAAAATGAACTTTACTCCGGACCTAGAATGCAATTTTTGAAAACACGCATTTTTCCCTATCCAAATAAAATGCGAATAAACACCGGAAAATCCAAAATTTGACTTATTCATTAAATATTCATTTTTCCTAAGGTTGGGAAAGTCATATTATTCCCTCTCTCATATTTTTTTGATATTGGAAAAATAATTGAAGATGAAATAAATAAATCAAATGATCCTCTTTTCAAATTTGAGAAAACTCTCAAATATGAAAATAACGAAATCTCCAACTCTCTCCGAAGGTCCTTGAGTTGCGTGAAATTTCTAGGATCGACCAAAATGCAAGAAAATATGATATGCATGATGATCTAATGTATAACATTCCAAATTGAAAATTTGGGATGTTACAAACCTACCCCCCTTAAGATGAATCTCGCCCTCCAGATTCGGGTTGGCTAGCAAATAGGTGAGGGTGGTCCTTGAGCAAATCTTCTTCTCTTTCCCAGGTGGCTTCATCCTCTGAATGGTGGTTCCACTGAACTTTGCAAAACATGATAACCTTGCTGCGGGTAACTCTGCTGGCATAATCGAGAATCTTAACTGGCTTCTCCTCATACGTTAAGTCATCCTTCAACTGAATCGCTTCTAGCGGTACTGTATCTCTTAGCGGTACCTCCGCCATCTCGGCGTGACATTTCTTCAGCTGAGAAACATGGAATACATCATGAACTCCTGACAATCCCTCTAGTAATTCCAACTTATAAGCGACTTCTCCCATACGTTGCAAGATCTTATACGGTCGAACGAAACGCGGTGCTAACTTTCCCTTAACTCCAAAGCGCTTAACTCCTCGAAGTGGGGATACTCGAAGATAAACTCTGTCTCCGGTTTCGTAAACTGTCTCCTTGCGTTTAGAATCTACGTAGCTCTTCTTCTTGGACTGGGCTACCTTGAGCCCATCGCGAATCAACTTAACTTTCCGTTCAGACTCCTTAATCAAATCTGGTCCAAAGAACTGACGGTCTCCAACTTCGTCCCATGACAACGGTGTCCCGCACCTCCTTCCGTATAAAGCTTCGAAAGGTGCCATCTTCAAACTGGTTTTGTACTGTTGTTATAAGAAAACTCCGCATACGGCAAGTTATCGTCCCAGCTAGATCCATAATCTAGTGCACAAGCTCTCAGCATATCTTCCAAAATCTGATTGACTCTCTCGGTCTGTCCATCTGTCTGTGGGTGAAAAGCTGTGCTGAACTCTAGTCTGGTTCCCAAAGTTTCATGCAACTGATTCCAAAACTTTGAGGTAAATTGGGTTCCTCTATCTGATACGATACTCCTCGGAACTCCATGCAAACAAATGATCCTAGTCATGTATATCATTGCCAACTAAGCACTGGTGTAAGTGGTCTTAACTGGAATAAAATGTGCTACCTTCGTCAAACGATCAACTACTACCCATATCGAGTCATAGCCTGCTTTCGTCCTAGGTAGTCCTGTGATAAAATCCATGCCTATCTTATCCCACTTCCATTCGAGTATCGGCAATGGTTGTAACAATCCTTCTGGCTTCTGATGCTTTGCCTTTACTCTCTGACATACGTCACAAACTGCTACATATGCTGTAATATCCTTCTTCATTCTGGTCCACCAGAATGTTTCCTTCAAATCCAAATACATCTTGGTATTCCCTGGGTGAATCGAATACGGTGAATCATGTGCCTCTTGCAAAATCAACTTCCTGATCTCCGGGTCATTGGGCACATAAACACGGTCCTCAAACCATAAGGTATCGTGCTCATCCTCACGAAATCCCTTTGCTTTTCCTTCGCTCAATTTCTCTTTTATAGCAGCAATCTCCTTGTCAGATTTCTGAGCTTCTCTGATCTTATCCATCAATGTTGACTGAATCTCCAATGTTGCTACATAGCCTCTCGGAACTATTTCCAAACATAGCTCATGAAGGTTTTCTGCTAACTCCTTTGGTATTTTCCCCGTCATTAGAGTATTGACATGGCTCCTACGGCTCAATGCGTCGGCTACTATATTAGCTTTTCTGGGATGGTAATGCAATCTCATGTCATAATCCTTGATGAGCTCCAACCATCTCCTTTGTCTGAGGTTCAACTCCTTCTGCGTGAAAATGTACTTCAAACTCTTGTGATCCGTGTACACCTCACAATGATTTCCAATGAGGAAATGTCTCCATGTTTTCAATGCATGCACTACAGCTGCTAACTCTAAATCATGCGTGGCATAATTCAACTCATGAGGCTTCAGTTGCCGTGAAGCATATGGAACAACTCTCCCTTCCTGCATAAGCACTGCTCCAAGTCCTCGACATGAAGCGTCGCAATACACCTCATAATCCTTGGTCTGATCTGGCAAAATCAATACTGGTGAGGTAACCAAACGTTCCTTCAATTCCTGGAAACTAGCCTCACATTCCTCAGTCCAATTGAACTTAGTATCCTTCTTCAACAACTCCGTCATAGGCTTCGCAATCTTTGAGAAATTCTCAATAAACCTCCGGTAGTATCCTGCGAGTCCAAGAAAACTCCGGATCTCTCCAACTGTCGTTGGTGCTTCCCATTCAGTTACGGTCTCAACCTTTGTGGGGTCAACTGCTATACCTTCTCCGGATATAACGTGTCCGAGGAATCCAACTTCCTTCAACCAAAACTCACATTTGCTGAATTTGGCGTATAACTGATGTTCCCTTAGTTTCTCCAAAACTAAACACAAATGTTCCTTATGCTCCTCTTCATCCTTTGAATAAACTAGGATGTCATCAATGAACACTACGACGAACTTATCCAAAAACTCCATAAACACTTTGTTCATCAGGTTCATAAAATAGGCAGGTGCGTTAGTCAATCCAAATGACATAACGGTATACTCATACAGTCCATATCTCGTGGTGAATGCTGTCTTAGGTATGTCCTGCTCCCAAATCTTCAATTAATGGTACCCTGATCGCAAATCGATCTTGGAAAACACTTTAGCTCCTTGCAACCGATCAAACAGATCGTTGATCATTGGCAGTGGGTACTTGTTCTTGATGGTTACTTCATTCAATCCCCGATAATCTACAACCATCCTTAATGATCCATCCTTCTTTTCCACTAGAAGTACGGGTGATCCCCAAGGCGAAGAACTTGGGCGAATGTAACCTTTATCCAATAACTCCTTAATCTGATTCTTAATTTCCACCAAATCCTTTGCTGGCATCCGGTACGGTCGCTTCGATATTGGGCCTGTACCTGGCAATAACTCAATCAAAAACTCAATGTCTCTATCCGGTGGCATGCCTGGCAATTCCTCAGGAAACACATCAGGAAAATCCTTCACCACTGGTACTTCGTCTTGCACAACTCCTGTTAGGAAGTTTACTTGTGTCCTGTTTGGCTCATGCCGGGATACATACTTGATCCTTCTTCCTTCTGGTGTGGTAAGCAAAATTGACTTACTAGCGCAATCGATGTTTCCTCCATACATCGACAACCAATCCATACCAAGAATCACATCCAGACCTTGGGACTCCAGAATAATTAAATCCGTTGGGAAAACATGCCTTCCTATACTTAATGGCACTTGGAAACATCCTTGTCTGGCCATGTACTCTGCTCCTGGCGAGCTTACTAGCATAGGCGTTTTAAGAATCCTAGTGGGCAGGCTATACTTTTCCACAAATCCCCTTGATATGTATGAATGCGATGCACTAGTATCAAAAAGAACGAGTGCGGTAAATGACTTAACCAAAAACTTACCGATTACTGCATCGGGCTGATCTTCAACCTCGTCCACATTAACATGGTTCACCTGTCCCCTATTGAAAGGGTTCGGCTTCTTCCCAGAGCTTCCATTGCCATTTCCATTCTGGCCTTCGGGACATTCATTGGCATAATGTCCGGTCTTGGAACACTTATAGCAAGTGACGTGGCTCAAATCCTTCTTGGCGGGGGTTGATGGGGTGGTCCGGTTCTGACCGTTGCTTCCTCCATTCCCATTACCATTCTTGTGGCCATTAAGGTTGTGCGAGCTACCTCCTCCATGGGTGTGCTGAAACTGAAATCCCGATTTAGGGGTAAAACGGGGCTTCTGCTAGGCTCCAGAGTTATACTTCCCCTGTCCATATTTCCTCTTGCGGTTCTCAATCTGCTGTTGCTTCCCTTCAATCATGATGGCACGATCTACCAACTCCTGGTAGTTGTTGAAACTCGCTACCATCAACTGCATGCTTAGTTCATCATTCAGTCCTTCCAGAAACTTCTCCTGCTTAGCTGCATCTGTAGCAACGTCATCTGGGGCATAACGTGCTAACTTGCTGAAATCGTCAACATACTGGCCAACTGTCCTTCCTCCTTGGAATAAGTTGCGAAACTCACGCTTCTTTATGGCCATAGCTCCTGCTAAAACATGGGCAGTGCGGAAAGCTTGCTGAAACTGATCCCACGTGACAGTGTCAACTGGGTAAGTGGCTGTGAAATTCTCCCACCATGCTGCCGCGGGTCCGTCAAGCTGGTGAGCGGCAAACTTCACTTTCTCACCATCCGTGCATCATGCAGTGGTCAACTCCCTTCCTATCTTGCGGAGCCAATCGTCTGCTACTATTGGCTCGGTGCTACTGGAAAACACCGGCGGATTCAGCCTAAGGAAACGGGCTAAGTGGTCAACAGGTGGTGGTGGTGGTGGTGGTGGGTTGTTGTTGTTGTTCTGTTGGTTCTGGACTAACATCTGCATCAATTGATTCTGCTGCTGGATCAACTGAGTGAGCTCCGGTGGGAATCCATTGTCACGTCTCGGAGGCATCTGAGGGTTTAGAAAAGACGAGAATTAAGAATAGAGTGAGGTCTAAAGGGAAAACACTACCCCAATGCACATGAGCAAATGCACACAAAATCACTTCATTCAATCAAACAAGGGCTTACAACGGTCTAACTATCGCAAAAGTGCTCGACTATAATGTTTACATGGGGGAATACTACTAATATATGGTGGTCATCTAGAAATTTGAACCGGTGGAAGACTCCATGATATCTGCTCCAGCTTCGTCTTCAAAGTAGGGTTCACTTGGATCCGAATCGGTGTCGTCGATGATGATGTAGTTGTCCGGACATGCGACGTACTCGTCGTCCTCCTTGGATGCTAACTTCCTCTTGAGTTCTTCAATCTCCTGCTTAAGATCGCCATTGTGTCTTGCTAGAGCTACGATCTCGTCCATGTAGTCCTTGCGTGTAGACTTCAGTTCTCCTTCTAGCTCGATGATCCTTGCCTTTGCATTCTTCAACTCTATCATATCATTGCACATCCGGTTCTCGCGGCGTCGAATGTGCTGGTTTAACTCCTGGATGAAAGATGTAATGGATCTATCCTTCTTGGTGCTGACTAACTCCCATTGTTCATCTCGGCATCCGCAAATCTGGTAGATAGTGTCCTTGAGGTCTTCTTGATAAACTTCTCCAATGCGTCCTATGGTGATATGAGCTGCCATGCTCTTTCCCAGACTCCAGGTTGGTGCATTGAAAACACTATCTATAGGCTTCGTGATTGGCGCGAATGTTCTTCCCGGAACGTGAGCTTGAATCTTCCAGCGCTCCTCTTCAGGCAGAGTGGCGTTGAAGGTTCCCGTGAAGCTTGGTAATCCAATGTTCAGGTACTTGGTGACTTCCTTCAGGTGAAATCCAAATGGTGTGCCTTCATCCGGTTGAGCGTACTTAATCTTCGCGTTCGTCATCCTAAAAGGGTAGAAAAGATGAGGAGTTAGAAAATGAGAAGAGAATGGTGATCTATGGCTTTAACTTAGTGGTCGTGTCCTACAGTCAGCGTGTGCTCTGATACCATCTCTGTAGCGACCCGACCCGAATGGATCAAGTGCTCTGTGCTCAGGTGTCATCCCTGGATCAGTAATGCTGACACCACACAGTACATCGATGGATTTATAGCAGAGTGGCAATCACACACTTATTACATCGTTGTTCTCAAAGAGAACTTATTACAATAAATATGGCTTAAGGCCATCTAATAAAGATAAATCGGAAGACTCGGAAGATAAATGGGTCCATCAACTCCAACGGCATCACTGAGTATAGAACCACGACCTAAAAGCACCTTACTCGTCGTCTGAAAAGTCTGCAACATGAAAGTTGCAGCCCGAAAATGGGTCAGCACATGGAATATGCTGGCAATGTAACACATAGAGAGTAATGGAATGAAACAGCTACACTACATGCATATATGGCTGGTGGAAAGCTCTATGGTTACAGTTTTGCATAAAGCCAGTTTTTCCCTACTGCAAAGAAATAAACTTATTTAACTATCATGGTGGTTGTTAAACATCGAGAATGGTTGACAGCATTCCGATCCCACTTAAGTGAACAATTAAAACCCAACAACATTAATTAGAAGTAACATGTTGAGATTCACATGATATTCAAGTACTAGATACTCAAGTTGTCCATAACCGGGGACACGGCTAATCATGATTAGTTTGTACACTCTGCAGAGGTTTGCGCACTTTTCCCCACAAGACTCGATCGTCTCCGTTTGGTTTCTCGCACTACATGGTGTTTGAGAAGACGGATGACCGAGACATAGTCTTTCAGAAACGCTAGCACGTTACGATCGGGTAGACCGGTACACCTACATCCCCTACGTCTGCTAGTCTACCACTGTAAGAGTTCGCACAACTTAGTCAACTATGCCAGAGCCCATAATGGCTTCTGGCTGCACACGGAAGTTACTAGCATGAATGATCTTATGATCCCTTTGAGCCTGGGTGGCGGTCCGAAAAAAAACAGGCAAGTCCTGATAGACATCAGGTGCCTCAATCCACCCAGATGTGTGTTTAAGTTGCCACCTTAGATAAACCATTAAAATTATCAACTCACATCTGTCATGGATATCACTCACCCAATCCACGTCTACTAGCATAGCATGGCATAATAAGCAAACGTAGAAGTAACTCCCAAAGGTTTCATAATAATACAAGTGATAGGTACTACCTCATCTACTTCCCATCCCACAATTTAATTAGATCCTAATCATGCAATGTGAGAGGATTGATCTAATGCAATAAAACATGGGTTGTAGAAAAGGTATGATCAAAGTGTTACTTGCCTTGTTGATGATCCGCGAGACCTAGGGTTTCGAAGTAACAAGCGGCGCAATCCGGGTGATCTATCACAGACAAACAACAAGCATACAATAAGTACTCATCTAATGCACAGGTAAAACTCGAACAAGAGAACGAACAGGAAAGTTCAACTTAAGAACTCCGGTTGCAAAGAAAGAACGAACCAAACAAAGAAACAGAAAACAAACGGCGAAAGAAAACAACTCGGTTCTAGCAAGTTGAAACTAGGTCAAATTTTACTGTGGCAAAAACTTGTTCAAGTTGATTAGTCGGAACGGCGGTTTCGAAACGAAACTCCAGGCGCTTGAATCTCCTGATTCCGATAAACGAGCGAGAAGAAAGACTAGAATGAAGATCGGATCTGTGATCACGATCGCGGAATAAATCCGACGAAAAGAAAGAGACGAACGGTTAAACGAACGGGCGTCGTTAACCGGGAAAAATCGGTGATCCCGTTCATTGAGACGAACGGTCCGAAAGAAGAACGAAAACCGATCTAGGGTTTCGGAAAAGACCGAAACAAAGAACGAAAGAAAACCGGAACGGTTAAGAAAAAACCGGAACGGTTTAGAAACAAAACTGAACCGAGGGGAGAAAAAGTGACGCGGCGCGGGACAACCTCGGCGAGGCTCCGTCGAACGGCGGCGACGGCGGCTATAGGGCGGCGGCAGCGGCTATAGGGCGGCGGCGGCGGGTGAGGGGCGCGGGGTGGGGCGCGGCTAAGGAGGAGAGCGGCTTGGGATTGATGTGAGGAGAGGGGGGGGGTTGGGGTGTATTTATATAGGTGGGGGGGATTACTTGGGGTAGGGGGCAAGGAAAAGAGGGAAAACAAAACAAGGAAAGGGGGGGCTAACCGGCCTAGAGTCCCTCTGGGACTCGGCCTAGAGCGAGGGAGGCGGCGGCCTCGCGCTGTGCCTGGCGTGCGCGCTGGCTGGGGAGGCGGCCGGCTGGCTGGGCCTTTGGCCCGCCTGGCCTTGGTCCTTTTTTTAACTGAATTCGCGCGCAGAAAAACAAAAGAGAACTAAACTAGACGAACTCCAAAATTACTAAAGTAAATTTTCCCCGACTCCTAAAAATGAGTCGAACAAAATGAACTTTACTCCGGACCTAGAATGTAATTTTTGAAAACACGCATTTTTCCCTATCCAAATAAAATGCGAATAAACACCGGAAAATCCAAAATTTGACTTATTCATTAAATCTTCATTTTTCCTAAGGTAGGGAAAGTCATATTATTCCCTCTCTCATATTTTTTTGATATTGGAAAAATAATTGAAGATGAAATAAATAAATCAAATGATCCTCTTTTCAAATTTGAGAAAACTCTCAAATATGAAAATAACGAAATCTCCAACTCTCTCCGAAGGTCCTTGAGTTGCGTGAAATTTCTAGGATCGACCAAAATGCAAGAAAATATGATATGCATGATGATCTAATGTATAACATTCCAAATTGAAAATTTGGGATGTTACAGTGGTTGAACTAGCTCGGGTACGGACGGCTCGGCCTCGACTTCAACTACTAGCCGTGGAGGGCGTTGCGGTTGAGGTTGCGGTGGACGACGACGTCGGCGTATCGGCTCCGGCGTGATGGAGGAGGGCGGCGGTTGATGGGTGGGATGGGGTGGCGGACGGAGGACGCCGGGGTTTCGCGGCTAGTGGAGAGGTAGTTTTGGCGCCCACTGAGTACGATTGGGGAATCGAACGGGTGGGGGGAACCATGTTTCGGTCTGGGACGCGCTTGTTTTTGGCTTTTTGGAACAGAAGATGGGACGCGCTTGTTTGAAATTTGGGGAAAGTACAAACTTTGCCCCCCTATTAAATTTCGGACCTACTGCGGGTCGGGGGTAGGATGGTAATCCCAGGTGTCCCAAATAGTGGGCGGGAGCGATTTCGGCCGCGTGGATGTGTGCTTAGGAGGCCATTGTGTATGAATGATTTTCGGATGCGGTTGCGTGGCGTCTAGATGAAGCTACACACCTACCCCAATTTAGACCTTTGGACGTCGGGCCGGTAGGTTTCACGGGTCGGAGTTATTAGAAAAGTAATTTCCTTGTACTACCAAACATTGGTCTCACGCGGTTTCGGGCGAGTAGGGGCTCTTTTTGCGCTTCGTTCGAAATTTTGAAACACAAGCATTCACGTTTAGAGTACTCTTGAACTATGAGGATTGACCTAAATATACAACGTTATATTTGACCTTGTATGTTTGAAAACCTCATTAAATTATCCGCTTCTTTTTGAAATTTTGACACTTGAAAATCCTATTATGTACAAAATCTATTTTGGAATGGAGGAGCTAAATTTGAATCTATTTTGTACACGACTACATATGCTATTATGTACAAAATCAGAGCAAAGATTGGTGCCCCCGTAATTTAGGTATGGTTTAAAAATGCCATGATATCAAATTCAAATAATTGAATGGACTTCATGTTGAATTCAATTTTTTTAAACCACCTTAAGTTGAATTCAAATGTATGCTAGTTCATAGGTAGTAGGTATTTATAATGTCCATTGTGTAACTTTCATATGTATAATGTGCTTTACACACACGACATGAACTATACTCACGTTTATATTTGATTGCTAAAGCGATGCATTGTCTGGAGTTCAAAATACTAACTATGTGGATCAATTGTGTCGAATAATAACATAGACATGCTCAAATTCGATAGAATCTAGATGTCTGATGGATCAATGACCGCTCCTTACGCGAATTGCAAATATCATGATCCCATCCTAATATTTGGATACAATTTATATCTTTAATCAATGTGTAGAGCAGTCTTTTACATGTAGTTTCACTCTCCATCGATGGTCTCTCACACATGCTCACACACTCTCTCCTGAGGTGTCTTTCTCGCACACATGCTCTAGATATAACCCTCCCTCCCTCTCGTAACCATTTACAAATGTTTTCACTAACCTTTATCACAAGCACTCTTCCTCTCGCAAACATAGACACGCACAATCCTCATCAACCCTTTCTATATACATGGACCTGCCTACGTGTCTCATGTACGCACATTATCTTTACGCCTGTCTCTCACGCATTGTCTCAGACCTCTCTTCCTAATCGACGAGTATGATTCTAGCAGAGCATTCTGTAGGATGCCCCTTAAAGTTAGGTTGGATGAATAGTAATATCAGAGATAAAGGGGTTACCTTAGTCCGAGAACCTAGGGTTACAAATCCTAGCCGGCTTTGTTAGTGGACACAGAGTCCTTCACAATTCTGCTATCTTTGTCTTGTACGACTAGTCATCCATGGGTCTTCCTAAATGCGTCACGGGCCGACCAATGTGGCGCAGGACGGAACAGAACGAAGGGCCTCACCTCAACCCACTGGACCTCACGCGGTGACACACCCTATGCCCCCATGTCTCATTATCTTCTCACACCCACACATATCAACACAAACACCACACACACATAAAATTTCTCATGGTGCCTCTATTCCCTCCCCCCTTGCATATACACACTCAAGGGAATGGAATCTCTTGCCGTGACGTCATATTCGTTTCTCTCTCTAGACCACTCTCATTTCTCGTGCTATCTCTCCCACGCCCCCCGTCGGCCCCTCTATCCATGCCTCTCTCGAATACGTAGTACACACACATACCTCTCTAGGCCCCGCCAAATGCATCAACTACACATACACAAATGTTACATCACGTACCCCATTGATCTAAAAAGCCCTCTCTTCACGTTTATTTCGCATACAACATTCCTTTTGAATAAAGTGTGGCCAAAAAAATTATTTTAGATTTTCTACATATATACAACATTACAAAGTTATATGGAGGAGTACGAATGCTAATTTGCATTGCATGGTTCCCACAATGATATTTATTCCGCACTGTGAATTTGTATATTTTTATACTATATACAAAGTTAGTCATAATAAAGAGAAACGAAGAGCATCTCTCTCTCCATCGCATACCCCCCTATACGCCCCTTTCACGTATGCACACAAAACTATCTCCAGGTCCTCTAAAAGTAAGCCCCCAGAAAATTCACGCATGTTTCATCTTTCTCTCGCGATATATGCAATGACGATCATTGTATTTGAAGCGAAAGCACGATACGTACATTGGACTTCAGAATCCACTCATTATGGTCACCATTTACGTTTAGTGGTTGTTATACTGTCACGGGCTCACCGTACAACTCTGTATTTGCTCATGACATGACTAGTTGACCAGTTAAACGCTCCACACGGCACCTCTAGTGTTGCATCACATTATCTCACTACCATCGTGCCCACCTGTCGACTTGTATCTACTCTACATCTACACTCTTATAAAATACACTCTTATAAAAAAGAGTGTTGGTGATGATGGTGTGCCTGCCATCCTGCAATATAGGCCGTCCGATTTATATCTGACGGATAGGAAAGAAACTATGGCAATTTTGCAAAAAGGTACCCACACACCTCTCCACATTTGCAAATAAGGCCTTCCCTCGTTCATCCTTTTCTCTCACAAGATAAACAAGTCATACAAATGCATCTTGATGTTACATGCAACGCACGGGCATCTTGCTAGTAAGAATGAAAAAAAAAACAACAAAATATTTGGACGGTGGTTCGAAGTCATGACCGCGGGCACAGCGGACAAGGTGGCCTTGTATTGGTATGCCGAGCCGTCTTTTTTAACACATAGGAGCTGGTGTGGTGATTATACACACACGCACGCATGCACACGAACTGCATCCATGCAACACTCACACAAACACATGCACCCACGCACGCACGCAACACTCACACGTACAAACGCAGCCACGCACGCACGCAACACTCACACGCATGCACGCAACACTCACACGCACACACACACACGCATTCATGCACACACCAGTACACCACACGACCAACACACACTCTCACGCTCAAGTGCTCAACCTACATGTGCATGCGCACACATCAGGCCCTGACAGACACATACACAACCAGGTGATTCCCGCGCACGGGTTGGAGACTTGTCGCGCCTGCATAAATTTGTGTTTATCTGACCTTTTGCCTATGTGAACTGATAGGTGGGACCCACAACGAACGTGGTCAATTTAACTAGTCAACATGGCACCACGCAGACTATTTGGCCGGTCAACAGAGTGCAATCCGATGCTGAGCTGTGAGAAAGTGACCGTATAATCACTGCAAAATGTATATAGTGATCGTAATCAGCTTATTCTGAAGTTCGGTGACCGTATTACGCTTTTCTCTCAGTAGGCCCTCCAAAACTACATCTCTACACATTCTCGCATGTTACATCTAACAACTATGCAATACAACACTACTACTACACTGTAACACAATAAATTATGTGTTTTTAGTTTTACTAGATATCATATTGTTACTTATAATTATTCAGTTTGCATACATTAAAATTGCCTTTGAAATGTATGGCCAGTATCATCTACCGCGCGGGAAAAAATCCCGCCCTTTCCTGTTTAATCGGGTTTGTATCGATGGATCGTGCGAAACAACAAAACTATAGTACTATACAGTACAAGTGACAGTTCACTGCGCCGTCGTGTCGTCTACTCCTCCGTCGTAAGAGTGGAGCGCTCGCTTTCATAAATCTTCTAGTCCCTTTCGCCGATATGTGGGACACCAAGCTACCGGGTCCACGTGACATACCGGAATACAGTGTAGAGCAGCCGGGGTGAAGCACCCCATTCATGGCGCCGGTGTAGTAATGAGCAATGAGGCGTCAAATCACAAAGCTGCATCTTTCCCGCAGTTAAGTTGGATGGACGAAGCAACTATCATTTCACTCGTTCCTGAATCCGCTTCTCCCTCATCTTCTTCAACTTAACCACGTGTTGCTTCTGCCGTTGTTCTGCCTCATGTGGGACACAGATCGGCTTGGTAAAGCATTGACACATGGGACCGCATGTTAGCAAACCGCCAGGACAACGTCCTCCGAAAATAAGAAGCCTAATCCTAGACTTACAAAGGGCTACGTAGCTGCTACGTATACTTTCCATCTAATCTATATATGGCCCCCTGATTTTCAGGTGGGGTGGGCCTAATCCTCTCCTTTAATCCAATCAAATAGTCCCACATCACATCAGTTCGTAACTTTACGTAAACCATTACGTGGATGTAGCATTGCTCAAATAAGAAACCTCCCCCGCCATCCGTGCGGCAAAATCACCTCCTTTTTACTAATCTCGATTCTATAATTTTTTAGATCAATATAATTGAGATTTGTATAGATAGCACACAGGAGCAAAACCAAGTGGTACGGTTAAGGGCATCCACAATGTGTAGCCAAATGTGGAAATAGCTTGTGGCATCGTGGGAACCATTGTGGACGGTGTTGCCAAAGCCAAAAAGATGGAACCGAAGCTCCCTGATTGATTGATTGGAGGAATAGAAAAATGCAATGTCTCTCCTCTTTCTCCCATGCTTGGACGCATGTAGTATAGTATAGAGTATAGAGTCTACTCCCCTGTCCCTTCTATCACAAATCACAAAGCAGTGAGGCGTCAAATCACAAAAGCACGGACGAAGCAACCATCATTTCACTCTTCGCTGACTCCGCTTCTCCATCATCTTCTTTGAGAATCCATCTCACCGCATTAGTTACTCCAAGTAGTACTAGTAAAGGACTTCCTGAATGCAAATAAGGCGGTTGTCTCGGCTTGCAGGCGGCACTTGCGAATGACTTACCGTGGTCTCCCTCAATGGTGTTCTCCGTCAAATGCACTTCGCCAAACCACCAAAAAAATATCGTCGACGCCACCGCAATGGGGAAGGAAGTCAAATATAGTTACTAGCTCCATTTTTATGTACACAAGGCCAATATATCGAAATTACAATTTGCAAAGGGCCACTAACACTAATCGAGGCAAAATTGATGGGGTTAGAAACCAAGGATATTAATATCCCCTGCATGCATGCAGAAGTGAGAAGGTTGGTTTGCACGGGGCTGCATTAATCAAGCGATGAGGAGTGAGATGGTTAGCTCTTTGACCTTTGGAGAAAAAAATACGCATTAATTGGCACGTGAAATGAGGATTTGTATCGAATAAATCCCGCGAAGGAAAACCTAGCCTTTCTTTTTTAACACTAGTACTCCTAGTACGTACGTACTTATCCTGTCTGGGTCCAGGCCTTGCATTGCCAAACTTCGCCACACATTTTGCCAAGCTTGCCTAAAGTTTTCAAAATGAGAAGGAGGTCCACTTGCGCACGGCTATCGCGGTCGCACCGCACCCTCACACGGTCGCTCCTGCATGCCGCGGTCGCACCGCACCCTCACACAGTCGCTCCTGCACGCCGCAAACCCAACCAAGGGAACGCACCCTCACTGACACGTGCTGTCACATGTGAGCACACCAAACTCAGGCATCATATCGCTGACACATAATTTTCGTTTCATAGAGTATGTTTATCCAACCGCACGTTGGGGAGTATCCATACGGCCCGTGCGGTGGTCTGTCGGGGAAGAAGAAGAGGTGAGGAAGAAGGAAAGAAGGGTTAGGAGACGTAGGATATTCATCCAACCGCCTAAAATGGTAGACTGACCCAAGTCAGGCGACTGGCATAACAAATATATGTTTTTACACAGCAAAAGATCCATAAAAACAACAACATAAAGAAAAACTATCACTGCTCGTGGAAAGAGACAACCTCGTCGTCTTTGGCTGTCGGCGCGAACGAGCCGTCGCTGCCGACATGTGTCTCTGCACCGTGGTTGTCCTCGGCCTCCAGCTACTCGTTCAAGCAGAGCGTGCGGGCGCTCTGCACAGATGAGAGCACAGCCCAGTTCAAGTTGAGGACGTCTGGTTCCGCCTGCAGGAGGGCCTCGATGGCAGCGGCATCCGCGCGCTCCGCGTCGAGTCGAGCCTCCGCCGCCCGGTTCAAGTCCAGGACCTCCGGTTCCACCTGCAAGAGGGCGTCGATGAGAGCGGCATCCGCGCGCTCTGCGTTGAGTCGAGCCTCTGCCGCCCGGTTCAAGTCCAGGACGTCCGGTTCCGCCTGCAGGAGGGCCTCGATGGCAGCGGCATCCGCGCGCTCCGCCTCAAGTTGATCCTCCGCCGCCCGGTTCACATCCACGACATCCGGTTCCTCCTGCAGGAGAGCCTCGATGGTAGCGGCATGCGCGAGCTCTGCGTCGAGATGAGCCTCTGCCTCCTGGTCCTCCTTTAGTATCGCCATGTTGAACCGCTGGTCCGCCTGCACCATGGGGGACTCGGACACCGGCACGAAGTCGACGTCCATCGTCTCATACCCATCGGGGGCCTTCTGCGCCGCGACCTCCACCATGAACATTGGATCGACTTCCTCCTCCTCGTAGCTTGGCTCTAGAGAACTCGGGGATTGGCCCGCCGCAAAGCGAGCTTGGGAACGGAGGTCTGTGGCGCCGACCGCCACCGCGATTTCTGCGTGGCGCCCCGGCGTCAGCATCTTGTAGTAAGTGATCTTGTGGCGCACCATGGCTTTTCGGCGAACTAGGGGACGTTTGATGCGGGCTAGGGGATCGAAAGGTGGGGGAATGGGCTAGAGATTTGGTGTGGTTTTAGGGCAGTGGCTGGCGTAGGCCGAGCAGCGAAGGTTCTGGTGTGAATAGTGGTTCCGGTGACGACCGGTCAATCGGTTTTGACTGTACATCACTCTTGTCGCGTTCGCATTGCAGCCCAGCATGCTCGACCCTCCACGTCGCTCACCGAATGGAATGCGCTTCGTCTTGCGTTTTCGCTCGCTTGTGGGACCGCAGTTGAGAGCAAACCGACGTCCCTCCCCCTCCCCCGCCCGCGTCATTTATTATACCACCACTCCCTCCATTTTATGCGGAGTAAATAAAAACAGAGGGAGTATACTACGGATGAGGATCCCCTGACGTGGCCGAACCTATTGAGTAACTGACATGCGGGGCCTAGCAAGCATGGGGTCCGCCAGTAAGTGAACGAAAGGGAGGGTAAGGGAGGGATACCTACATCAGAGGATCCACTTCCACTATACTACTTTGACCAAATGTTAGAGTAATAATATATGACATGCAACTTACACAAATGTTAGAGTAATAATATATGACATGCAACTTACACAAAGCATACAGGGTCTAATGCGTTTTTCGAGGCTAACTTTGACCAAATGTTAGAGTAATAATATATCACATGCAACCTACACAAAGCATATGGTCAAATTCGTATGTGAAAGGAGTTTCCAATGATATAATTTTCACATTATACATCTCATGTACTATTAATCTTGTCAATAGTCAAATTGGAAACCATCTCGAGTACAAATCTAGGGGTACGTACGAATCTAACAATATTGATTGGGCATTGTTGAATGTTGATACCTTTTTGATCAAAGTAGATATACTTTGACTACACATAAAACTTATATGTAAACTAGAAAGGATAGGAGGGAGTATATTGTACGTTCAAAAACGAAACGAACATTGAATACCCTTTATATATGATTTGCGGATGCTATGATCACCGGTTCAAAATTCTGAATCCGCCTTAGGTATCGCGTGCCCCCACTCATTCCCTCTTGATTTCATCTCGGGGTCCGGAGATCTATTGAAAGAGGACTAGGGTGGGTACATGCGAATGATACTCGGCGGAATGTTCAAATGAGGCATGTGGGAGGATGGACTCGACTGGAGGGCGACATGATCGATGGAGAAGAGGGTTGGAGAGGAATGAGAAATAAGCAACGCCACATGATTATACTTGAACGGCTCAAATAAACAATAAGTTGTCTCGCTTGGCCTACATAGTGAAAGGCCTAATGCGCAACGCGGAGCACTGACGCTCGAATATGGCCGGGAAAACAGGGAAACAGACATGTGGGGCACACCCGTCGGGACGACGTAGCACAGACTAGTCCAATGTAGGAGCTGGCCCATGACCTCCTCACCACCAACAACCGTTCATGTGGGTCGTTGGGGAAAACAACGGGGCGCAGCTCCAGCACCGCCTCTCGACACGGCGACCGCGGTGAGCGACACGCTCATATCGTCGCTAGACACGGTCGGTTTTAGTTTGCCGAGGGTGGCGTTAGTGTTGTGGCACGACCAACGGTATGTTTGTTTTGTGCCCAAGGTTGCCCCATCAAAGCATTGTGTAGCCAAAATTTTGGTTGAGGTATTGGTTGCCCATGATTTGGCCGACATTGGCAAGAAAAACGAACTTGAGTTGGCTAGAGTTCATTGGCATGCCAAAGAAATGGCAACCATCCAAACAAAGACCAATCTTTTGGTCCTGACCAAAATTTTGGTTGAGGTATTGGTTGCCCATGATTTGGCCGACATTGGCAAGAAAAATGAACTAGAGTTGGCTAGAGTTCATTGGCATGCCAAAAAAATGGCAACCATCCAAACAAAGATCAATCTTTTGGTCATGACCAAAATTTTGGCAAGGTGCACTTTGGCCACAATCCAAACACACCCCAACACCCGGCTCGTCGAGGATGCACGGGGCGCCGCGACGCATCCACGGAGTGGTGTAGCGCGGCCAACTGCATCCTCTGGACCTGAGACCATGCCAGTTCGTCTTGCTTTTTCAATGACTTGCGGGGATCGCATGTGAGCAAAGGGCATCTCCAACGTTGCCACGACCGCAACTGACTACCCTTTCACACCAAAACCCTCTTCCCTCACACCGTCGCGCGGTGCGTTCACAGCCGGCGCCAGGCGCCCGCATTCATGCTGGCCATTCGTATGTCGTCATTAAGAGGCTCGGTGCCCGTGGAACCAACTCCGGCGACTTAATGACGCACCCGAATGCTTGGCCTCACCGGAATGCGCTACTTAAAGCGGCAACGCCCAGCTAACCTCCACACCATAGCGCATCGTCCTCCTACCTAGAACCACATCCGCCATGACCACAAGCGCGAACGCTCTGCAGGAGAGCTTGTCTTCGGGGATAGAGCTTGAGGTCCCCGCCCTCGCTCGGGTCACCGCACAAGCGGTGGCCACGCTGGCGGCCAACGACGGGAGCACTGTTAGCCACGCGTCCTACTTGCTGCCGTCCAACGTCCGGCACCACCGAGGTCGGGGAATCCTCCGAGGATGAGTAGGGCATGGGAGGCGGCAGGGCATGGTGTGCCAACTGGCCGGTGCATCTCCCGTGTTCTACTTTTCCTCGCCGGAGACCGCACCTTACTTCACGGGTCCTGAACCCCGCCCCCGTACATGGAGATCACATATGGAGGACGTCGGTCGCCGTCGTAGAATAGGTTTAGGGTCGGGTTTCTTTTATTTTTTTTGTCCTATAAAAGTTCGAAATGTAATGAAAATCTGCCGTGTTTGCATTAATCTCGGCCGGTGTATATGAACTTTCACAATAATATACATATTGTAGGAGTACTAGCAAGATGCCCGTGTGTTGTACGGAAGATCAATATCTTGTGGGAGAAAAGGATGAACGAGGGAAAGCCTTATCTGCAAATGTGGAGAGGAGTGCGGGTAAATTGTGGAGGCGCACGGCGGTCAGCGCCGCCACCGCTGGCGACGTTCATGTGGAAACGCACGGCGGTTAGCTTCTCCCACGGTACACGCATTCTAGACTGAGGCCCCGTTCATGTCGGTGTAGCGCTGAATGTTAGCTGATAGACGCTGTTAATCTCACTGTTTGCCGAAGTAGTTTACTGTCAATATGCTCTGCTTAAGAAGCTTCCTTGCCCTGTTCTGCACTCAATCTGCTTAGCTGAGATGGCATGCCAAGGCCGATTAGTTGCTAAAATATCCTGCCGTATATTTATTGTGACGTAGATTGCCATGGTCTAGTAGCTAATCTGTTAGCTGAAATAGCTCTACACCATTTTATACTCGATCTTTGTTGCTGTGATGGCCTTCGATAGTTCGATGGCTGTGTGCTCGGCCTCATTGACTGCTGAAACAGCTTGCCATAATTTGGCACTCAAATCTGTTTGCTTAATTAGCTTTACATATATTTCGTTACTTAGATCTGCTCATCCAAATATCTTGCCATAGCTTTAGACATCGACCTAGGTATTTTTTCTGGACTTCATAAAAAAGCATATATGTTTTTCCTGTAATATCTAGTAGAAGAACTAATTTGCATGTCTAACTGATGGACATGACTTGGATAACTTCTGCTCGAAGATTCTCCGCTACATATGTCGAGGGGGTTGAAAACTTCGTGAACTTTATTAGAGCTGAGTACGGTGGTCCGAAATCAGATGTGCTCTGCCCGTGTGGCAGTTGTATGAATTCAGTTACAAGACCCCAGTCAACTGTGCAAAATCATCTACACTTGTATGGGATGTTGGTCACATATACTAGGTGGGTTCATCATGGTGAAGCTGTGAACGTCAATGTTATTGACTACGTGGAAGCAGCAGATCACCATCTTGATCTGCCTGATGCTCAGGTGGAAGAGGAGGAGGTGGTGCTGCTGGCGGAGCCAGGGAGTTTGACCAACATTGAAACAATGCTACGAAATGCTCGTGCATTCCGTGAACTTTCACCTGCAGAAGAAAAACGGTGGGCCCGCATGTTGGAACAATGCAATGTTGCTGTCACCCCAGGAAATAAGCTGTCAGTATTCTCAGCTATGGTCACCTTTCTTCAGGTGAAGACATCTGAGCGGATGACCAACAAATCATTCGATGCGATGTTGGCTGCTTTCCGCGAATCTTTCCCAGATGCGTCTGAGCTGCCACACACCTACAGTAAAATGAAGAATTTCCTTCATGCAGTTGGAATTGGATATGATATGATCCATGTTTGTAAGAATAATTGTGTTCTGTTCCGAAAGGGTTATGCCAACTTAAGTGAATGCCCGAAATGCAAATCATCAAGATGGAAAGATGGTGATGCTGTGAAGAGGATTCCTCATAATGTTCTGAGACATTTTCCAATTACACTAAGATTGCAGAGGTTGTTTCATGATGCTGAAACAAGAGAGCATGTACTGTGGCATTCTAGGAACCAGGAGTACAGAGATCAGCATGTAATGAGCCATCCATCTCATGGTAGTGAGTGGAAAAGCTTCAATGATAAACACAAAGAGTTTGCTGCTGACCCGAGAAACATTAGACTTGGCTTAGCTTCAGATGGATTTAACCCACTTGGCCACCAGAGCGCCACATATAGCATGTGGCCAGTGCTTGTTATCCCTTACAACATGCCTCCAAATGTCTGCACCAAAGAATCAAACTACATGATGGCCTTGCTCATCCCAGGTCCAAAAAGTCCTGGAAAGGATTTTGATTTGTTCATGGAGCCTCTTGTGGAGGAACTTCAATAGCTATGGAAGGGTGTTCTCACTCGAGACCTATATAGCAGCCCACCAGCTGATTTCTTTCTGCGTGCTGTTATAATTTGGTGCATCCATGATTATCCGGCTTTGGGCACTATGTCAGGGCGAACGACACATGGTTACAATGCATGTGTTTGCTGTGAGAGGAATCCGCTGTCATACGCAATACTTAGCAAGATCTGTTACATTGGATACCGCTGTTTCCTTGCCAAGGACAAGCCGCATCCTAGAAAATACTGAAGACATGTGTTCAATGCAAAGCATGAAAACCATGATGCGCCAAAGAGGCTCACCGCCGATGAGTTGCAAGTGGAATTAGAGAAGATCAGGCATATTACACCAGGAAACCATCCTAGTAATGGTAGTGGGAAAAGGAAGCGTGGCAGGGTAGAAGAGAGATTATTGTTTACCCGCAGGTCCACTTTGTGGCACTTGGAGTATTGGAAAGATTTGGATCTGCGGCATAATCTTGATGTGATGCACATCGAGAAAAATATATGTGACATCATTATCGGCACACTTCTTAATATTGAAGGCAAAACAAAAGATACCTTAAAATCTAGGATTGATTTGACACACCTGGGTATTAGAAATGATTTGCAAGTGCAAGATGAAGGTAAACCACGGGATGTGGCACCAGCTGTGTACGTCTTGGACAAGGTAAAAAGAAAAGAATTCTATGAGGTCCTATCACGTGTGAGATTCCCGCATGGATTTGCTTCCAACCCTGAAAGGAGAGTCAGTGTAGATGGAAACAAGGTACAAGGGTTGAAAACTCATGACTGCCACGTCCTACTTCAAAGGGTTTTACATGTTATCCTTAGAGGATTGGGCCGCCCTAACTTATATAGAGCAGTTGCAGAGTTGGGACAATTCTTCAGGGAACTCTGCAGTAGGAATATCAGGATAGATGCTTTGGAGCGTCTTAGAGACAAGATACCAACTATCCTGTGCGACCTTGAGAAGATATATCCTCCAACCTTCTTTGATGTGATGGTGCATTTGGCTGTTCATCTACCTGACGAGGCACTACTTAGAGGTCCATTACAGTATGGCTGGATGTACCCTATTGAAAGGCGGCTAGGCACTTTCAAGGGCTATGTTAGGAACAGAGCTAGACCCGAGGGTTCCATTGCAGAGGCCTACATTGCTACAGAAGCGTTGACATTCTGCTCAAAATACATTGAAACCGCTGATCAGCTTAGTAAAGAGGTGGGTGAAGACAATCCCGGGCTCAATGTTTTCAATTATTCTGTTCGAGTTACAGGGAAGAGTCGACAAAAGGACAAACCTAAAGATTTGGACAAAATGGTTTAGTATGTGTTGAATAACTGTCATGAGATACTACCTTATATCAAGTAAGTGCAGTACTACAGCTTATACATCGTAATCTACTAAACTTGCAGCACATTCTTATATATTTAGATGTTTGACGCGATCACTATGTTGTGCAGCATCTACAAAGAGGAGTTACTGCCGCAAAATCCAAGAAACATTGACAAACTGGTTATGGCAGGATTTGCGAAATGGTTCAAGAACCATGCAAGCTTTTGAAGTGCACTGGTAGTTTTTTTAATATATTGAGTACATAAGATGATCAACTTGTCTATTTTCTAACCATAGGTTAAGAAGATGCGGGGGGATGGCAGGCAGTTGATGATGCCCTTTACTCACTAGCAATGGGTCCTGATACTCGGGTAAGACATTATGAATCTTGCGTTGTTGGAGATGTGTGCTATAAAACCCTTGCACGAGACGAAGGCAGGAAGACACAAAACAGTGCCATCATGAGCACGGATACATATGCCAAAGAGACAACTGAAATGTATGCTAACATAACAGACATTATTCAGTTGCAGTATATCTCCAGATTCGAGGATCATCAGTGTGTGGTTCTGTTGTGCTGTCATTGGTATAACCTATTTTCCAGGATCGCAAAACCCAGAGCTGATGATGATTTCAAATCCATCAATGTCAAGGCGGCATACCAGACCAACGAGCCTTTTATTTTGGCAAATCAAGCAACGATATTTTTCCTGGAAGACACATTTGCACGTAGCGATGACTGGAGAATATTGCAAAGGTTTGAGCAGAGGAATTCTTTTAATGAAGTTGCACAACAAGATGATGCTTACACTACTCCTGATGTACAAGATAACACAGATGTTCCTAATATCTTTGAGAACCATCACGTGAATGACGCCGGCGAAAAGATTGTCTGTCGTGCTGTGGACATACAAGAGTTGATCAAGAAGAAGCCAATGTTCGAGGACGTTGAGGACGAAGAAGAATATGACACCGTTGGGAATTACGATTCAGACTGATACACATGACGAAGATGTTGACGCTGCTGCTGGGGATGATGATTACATTGCTTTTGTCGTATTTGCCTGTCAGAAGACGTTTTTTATCTACTATGTGAAATTGTGTTTGCTATGACAACTGAAACCTGATGAACATGTTGTTTAGTATTTTGCTGTGAGAACATCACTTGTTATGTATGCTGATTTGTGTTTGGTGATTGTATGACAACTAAAACATGATGACATTGTTGTTTAGTTGTACTCACATTTGGCTGTGAAACTTGAATTTGATGACATAGTTTGCTGTTGGACTGCAAGTTGCTCAACGTCTTCGAATGAGAACAAAGCTGACCCGACAGGGCCTTTGCTATTTATTTATTTATATGAGGAAAAGGGGATACCCCCTGATTTCCGTTAATAGAAATCATTAGATGTTCACAACACTACGTCCAGCCTCCTACACAGGTTTCATTCATTACTAGTTTCAGCAAAGTGCTCATGTCGTAGCCACTGAATAAATCATGAGTGCTACTTACACTGCAAATAAAGAGACAATCATCCTACAGAGCACATCGATTTTGCCCATTATCTTCACAAGCTCTTTCATCTCCTCATTCCTGTCAAGGCCATTCAGCAGCTGTTGCTTGGCCATGATCAGAGGAACTGCATCTTTAACCTTCTGCTCTACATCTTCCTCTTCTGCCGTTCCTTCAGGTACTTGTCCAACACCCCAACCTGCTGGTATTGGGATTCCTCGACTAACCAAATAATCAGCGTAGTTGCATTCCCCCACATCGGCAACTTCCCAGAAATACAAATCACACGAATCTTCCCTTTTCTGCACGAATCAAATTGGTAGATCATCAACCAAACTATTAAAAAAATCAGCAACCGAAAGCAGCAGAACAACACTTAAACATATTATTATCCCATGATTCGGGCATTTGTAGAAGACTCGGCCAGGGTTGCGGATTGTGGTTGAGACGCGACGGATGACTCTGCGTGATTTGTAGCAGTGGCACCACACCAACGGCAGCGGGTTGCGATGAGCAATCGGCTGCGGTGCGCGTGCCGGCGAGGGTGTGATGAGACCCACAGGCAATGGTACGGGTTGCGACTTGGCGCATATCTAGTTGTTGCCTGCTGAAGAGCAGGTGGACGAGCAGCCAGCGGACATGGTTGCTGCGGCCAGAGCTTCTGATGCTAGGCAGAGTAAGTAGAGAAGAGGAGAAGCGAACGTTGGATATGTCAGTTTCATTACTTGCAGAGTAGCATAGCACCATATATAGTCATAGTCTAGGTTTGGATTCGAACCAACTACAAGAGCACGTCTTTCTTTTTTCTAAAACTCGGCAACATCTCATTACTGGTACACTAGCTTGTTCTGTACGCCTTCCCAAGTCTTTGATTTTCTTTCCCTTTTTTTGCGAGGATGGAAGGAGGACAAAATTGAGAGTTCCTGGGACTCGAACCCAAGACCTCTCGGTTGAAAACCAAGGGTGCTAGTCACTTATGTGGCGAACGTTCCCTATGAGGAGGACGGCAGACGAACGAATTTTCCTCGCAGTTTTCTTCCTATATATAAAAAAGTATGCTACTTGGTGTCTGCTTAGTCAACAAACGATTGTGCCAACCTTGACCGTTGGATTGACATTCAACGTCTGTCGCATTTCTTTAGTCTCTTCTTCCTCGAGCCGCCAAAGCCAAACCAGCGCCGGCGGGACCGCCTGCTCCCGCTTCCCACGGCTGGCTGTGATCTGCCCCGGCTCCTGTTCGTTCCCGTCCGAGGCCTCACCATAGTCCTCCGCCTTGGTTCGCTCACCGCGGCGCTGCCCTCCGGTGTTGTCAACATGGTCACCAACCGAGAGGAATAAGGAGATGACTGTACATGGTGAGGATGACAGTAGGGACCCAGCAGCGTGCGCAGTAATTTTGTTTTTTCGGGACGGAGAAGGGTATCAAGTGGGTTGTGCGGGACCCGTGGCCCGTCTAGCCCAGGCTTTTTATTTCATATGTTTAGCACATGACCAACCCAGTTTGTTTTTTTCCTTTCTGAAAATTGCTAGCCAGCTATTTTGTTTTTTGCAGAATAACCAACGTAGGCCTACTTGCTTTTCTATGCCCTGTTGGGCCTGAAATCTTTCAAGATGAGGAGGGATGCATTTTGCCTAGAAAATGGGCTATAAGTAATAATAAATGGGCTGTAAAATGAAAAAATACAGCAAACAGACAATTAGTTCCAAAATATTGTTTTCTTTCGGATTATGATATTTTAAATTTCATTGTTTTTGTCCGGGTAAAATTTCATTGAATTTAAATTAAGATATATTTAGATTTAAAATTAAATTGAATCTAGCTAGAAATTTCGGGTTGTATGCTGTTTGGGATAGATTTGGAGGCTGACTTGTGGGTCTACTAGGTTGACCTGTACTTTGGCTTTGTCAACTTAGTCCACAAACGATTCTAGCAGCAGTGACCGTTGGATGTTAATCCAACGGCCGTGCTGCTTCTTCAATATCTGATCTTCTTGCTCCAGCCGCCCAAACCAGCTCTGGTGGGACTGTCTGCTCCCGCCTCCCATGGCCGGCTGTGCTGCCGCACAGGCCGCACTGCCCCACCCTACTTCGTTGATGGCCAGGCCATTCCTCTACTCACCCACACCTCCTGTTATTTTCCGGCAACGGCAGCCGGACCAATAAACCCTCGTACTCCCCACCGCGTGGGCAACCATTGCCGAGTCTTCCCCGGCTCCGTGTCGTTCCCTTCCTAGGCCTCGCCGTCGTCCACCGCCATGGTGCTCTCGGCGCGGCCTGCTCAACTTGGTCAACGAACGACATCCATCAGCCATGGACTGTACGCGCAAGATAATGATTCCTCCACCTGACAGCTGGGATCCACCGGAAGGGCCTCTGTATTTCGTGAAAAAAACGTTCCCCCCGCTGACATGTCGGACCCACCAGCTATATCTTCACACGCAAGGAAGTGGCTCCTTATTACCCACAAAAAAATGAATATCCCCCTGCTAGCTGGGACCCACCATAGTGGGAGGATGACTTGTGGGCCAACAAAGTTGACGAGGACGGAGGGCTTTGTCAACTTAGTCAACATGAACAATTCTAGCTCTAGTGACCGTACGATGTCCATCCAACGGCCGTAGTGCTTCTTCAACCTATGGTCTTCTTGCTCCAGTCGCCCAAAGCAGCGCCAGTCATGCCGCATGCTCCTGCCTCCCGTGGCCGGCTGTGCTGCCGCGGAGGCCTCACCGCCCCTACTATTCCCACCGCTGGCCAGGCACTGCGGCGACGGCAGCCTCACATCGCAGCCGAACCAGTGAACCCTCGTACTCGTCTCCGCACGGGCTTCCACTGCCGCATCTTCCCCGGCTCCGCGCCGTCCCCTTCCTAGGCCTCGCCGTCGTCCACCGCCGTGGTGCTCTCCGCGCGGCGTGGTCAACGTGGTCAAGGAACAACTTCCATCGGAAGAGTACTGTACATGGAGAGGCTGACAGCTGGGTCCACGGCCACAACCCAGTTTTTTTGTGATTTGCCAAGTATGTCGCTTTGTCAGGCCTGTTGGGCTGCAAATCTTTCAAGATGAGGAGAGCTTTCATTCGGCTGGCTGAGAAAATGGCCCATCAGTAATGAGAAATGGGCTGTACATTTTTAAAACACATCAAACAGGCAATTAGTTTCAAATATTTTTTTTTCATTTCAGGATTTTAGATTACATTAATTTTTATGTGTGGAGAATTTTTTGGATTTTATATTGGTATACATTTATTTTTAAAATTAGTTTGAATGTGAGTCGAAATTTCGGGATTAAAAACAGTTCGGATCGCACCGAAATATGCAATCGTATAATTTTTTAACCGTGGCCACAATTTGGCTGTAATGCTAACAAAAAGAACATGGGCTCAAGAAAAACCTTAAGAATTAGCAAATGGGCTGAAAATTATTAGAAATAATGGCAGATGGGCTGTATGTTGTTTTCCACAGATTTGAGGCTATCCTAAAAAAAGGTTGACGCACAAACAGTGACTGTTGGATGTCCATCCAACAGCCGTCGTGCTTCCTCAATCTCTGCCCTTCCTGCTCTAGCCGCTCAAACAAGCGCCAACGGGACTGCCTGCTCCCTCCTCCCCAAGGCCAGCTGTGCTGCCGCGCAGGCCTCACTGCCCCACCGTACTCCCATCGCTGGCCTAGCCATCCCTCTACTCACCCACACCTGCTGTTATTCTCCGGCGACGGCAGACGAACCAGTAAACCCTCGTACAGTCGTACTCCCCTCTGCGTGGGAAACAACTGTCGAGTCTTCCCTGCCTCTATGTCGTTCCCTTCCTAGGCCTCGACGTCGTCCACCGCCCCGGTGCTCTTGGCGCGGCCTGGTCAACGTGGTCAACGACCGACATGCATCTGAAGTGGACTGTACGTGGAGAGGCCGACAGCTGGGTCCATGGCTGCACGCAACGAAATGCCTCCTTATTACGCGCAAAATAATGATTCCTCCACCTGACATCAGGGACCCACCGAAAGGGCCTCTATATTTCACGAAAAAACGTTACCGCCGCTGACAGCTCAGACCCACGAGCTATATCTTCGCGCGCAAGGAAGTGCCTCCTTATTACGCACAAAAAAATGAATACTCCCCCTGTTAGCTGGGACCCAGTATAGTGGCAGGCTGACGGGGACGGAGGGCTTTGTCAACTTAGTCAATATGCACGATTCTAGCTCTAGTGACCGTACAATGTCCATCCAACGGCCGTAGTGCTTCTTCAACCTCTGGTCTTCTTGCTCCAGCCGCCCAAACCAGCGCCGGTTGTGCCTCGTGCTCCTGCCTCCTGTGGCCGGATGCGATGCGACGAAGGCCTCACCACCCCCTACTACTCCCACTGCTGGCCAGGCCATCCCTCTACTCACCCACACCCCCTGTTACTCTGCGGCGACGACAGCCTCACACCGCAGCGAACTAGTGCCCTCGTACTCCTCTACGCGTGGGCATCCACTTCCACGTCGCCCCCTTCCTAGGCCTCGCCGTCGTCCACCGCCCTGGTGCTCTCGGTGCGGCGTGCTCAACGTGGTCAAGGAACGGCTTCCATCGGACGTGGACTGTATGTGGAGAGGCTGACAGCTGGTTCCACAGCCGCAGCAAGGAAGTGCCTCCTTATTACGTGCAAAATAATTATTCCTCCACCTAACAGCGGGGACCCACCGGACGGGCCACTGTATTTCACCCCCTGACTGTTGGGACCCACCAGCTACATCTTCGCACGCAAGGAAGTGCCTGACAGTCGGGACCCACCTAGTCGAAGCATACGTACATATATACTGGTGGATGTAGAGGCGCTCACGTGTCGTAGTAGAGGTGGCCAGGGTGCAAGAAATAAAATACAGCCACGTATGTGTACATACGGGCGGGGTCTCGAACGCTTACTCGTGCATACGTACGGCGAGGGCTCGTTGACATGGCTGGGTCGGGACGGAGAAACAGTGTTGTCGTCATGTTCATGGGGAGGCAACGGAATGCGTCGTGTTCATGGGGAGGCAACGGAATGCGTCGTGTTCATCGGGAGGGCTTGGACGGAACACGCGATGGAAACGAGGCCCAGCGTACCGCAAAACGGAGGAAACGGCCTTGTGTTTGACCGGCCATGTTCAAAACGGGATCCTGTTCATCGGGAGGGGTCTGGCACACCGCAAAACGGAGGAAACGAACCTCCTACGGTCGAAACGGGGGTCCTGTTGATCGGGAGGGGTGTGGCATACCGCAAAGCGGACAAAACGGACTTGTGTCGGAGCGCTACGGTCGAAAGGGGGGTCCTGTTCATCGGGAGGGGTGCGGCATACCGCAAAACGGGACTCCATGGGATACTGTTCATCTCCACCATCGACCCCCTCCAGCCTCCACGAGCTACTGTTCATCCACCGTCGACCTCCTTGAGCCTCCACCTGCCACTGTTCATCCACGGGCTCCTGTTCATCCAGCCTCCACCGCGCTACTCCATCGGCTACTGTTCAACCAGCCCTCTCCACGGGCTCCTGTTCAACCACCCCTCCACGGGCTACTGTTCATCCTGCCCTCCACCGTCTACTGTTCATCCTGCCCTCCACGGTGTGGTCCTGTTCATCTAGCCCTCCACGGGGTCCTGTTCATCCAACCCCAACCGGCTTGATCGATCGGGGTCCTGTTCATCCAGAGGCAACACCACGGGGTCCTGTTCATCCACCCCCACCGGGAACTGTTCATCCAAACCCCCTGCAACGCTCACTGTTCATCCAGAGGCAGCATCGACCGGCTTCAGTTGGCAACAGTAGCAAAGGAATCGCTCGATCGGGTTCAGTTAACAGCCATCGATCGATCACTCGGGTTCAGTAACGCGTAGCCTGCAGTGCAATCGCTCGGGTTCAGTTAGAGCCCAACGCCTCGCTCAGGTTTAGTTAGAGCCAACGCCTCGCACACACGCGCGTACATGTATGAGAGAAACGCGCATCATTCGGCCCCCGACCGCCCACCATAACCGGGAACTCCTCGAAATTTTCCTCGCCCTCGCTTCTACCACGGTTTTTTCCGTCATGGACGGCCCAAAGAATGTCATGCAGCTGCGTCTCCGGCCCGCCCAGGACGAAAAGCCCATTTTCTGTCATGATTTTTTGTCATAGAAGTAGGAGCCCACCACATCTATGATGATACCGGGTTTTGTCACAATTATCGTCATAGAAGTGTCATATGTATGACAGAATTTTTTTCGTTTGGCCCAAAATGTCATGGATGTGTCTTTTTTTGTAGTGTTAATACCCTGCTCTCATCTGAACAACAACGAAAACATCGCTCAAGAAAAACTCTATAGTGCTCACATCTCAAAAACACAAATACTGCTTGAGCTGCTTGGTCCCAGCTGTCGGCCGCTCCTTGTGCAATTCTCTCGTTTATTGACTACATAGGTTGACAATGGTGTGGGACCGTGATGTCAAGAAACCAGGAGGAAGCAAAAAAAATTATAGTTGTATATAATAAGGAGGCACTTGCGTACGTGCGACTATGGCCCTGATGGGTCCCTACTATCATCCTCTGCAAGTAAAGTCATCTCCTCATTCCTCATGTCCGTTGACCATGTTCACAACGCGAGACGATGGCGCCACGGTGAGCGCAACAACTCGAAGGATGACGGAGAGGAGACGGAGGTTGCAGCACAGGTCCTCCTGCGCTGGTAGCTCTTCCGCCATTAGGGCGTCGAAGTGCGGCCGCACCTGCTCTATGGTGAACACGGCATGAACTGGCTTGGACAGTGGTGCCAGCTCTTGGTCGGAAGCTATGTCCATCGTCTAATTGTCGACGCTCAGCTCGGCGAGCTCGCTGGTGAGCCAGCATGTCCGGTTGCTGGACCGACCCGCTGCCAAGCACGAGTCTGACTGCCCTGGCCCACCCAGACCGCCTCCCTAGCCCACGCGCACTTTCCGGCTGAAACAGTTAGCGCCGCCCACCCCGCTTCCCGGTGCAGGCGATTGCTCCGCCTTTAAACGATACAAGTGTCGTCCACCCGTCCGTCTACCGCCGACATTAATGATACGTGGTTGCTGAGGCGGCTACTCCGGCGCCACACGTCCGTCCCTCCGTCGCCCACCATTGCTATATAAACTGCTGCGCCGGCCATAGCCGCAGTCGTCTGCCTCCGTTCCCTTTCTCCTGTCCACACCACTACTGCCCACCATGGCTTCCTCACGCTTCAGCGCTCTTTGGGATGGGCGGACGGCGGACCACAAGGAGATGGCAGCCATTGCTGCCAACTAGCTGGCCGACAAGCAGCCAGAGGACGATGACGTCCCAATGGAGAACATGGTAGTCGATGATCCGATGCCAACCCCCTCCTCCACATCATCCTTGCCGGTGCATTGCACCATGACCATCGGCGAGGCCCATGCCCAATACATGGACACGGGAGGCGCATGCCGACGCCGCCTACATCCACCATCTCCTCCAGGAGCACCTACAAGCGGAGGAGCAGATCGCCGTGGAGCGGGCGGAGCAGGAGGCGCTCCTCAACTCATACCGCTCCGCCCATGAGGGCGGCCTCGAGTGCTGGCGGTACCGCATGCGGGCGGTGGAGGCTGCGGCCGCATACAAAGAGGGCGATGAAGTGGGCGAGGCGCTGTTTGGCGAGACCGAGGACGAGGCAGAGGACAATGCCGGCTCCGACGAGTCCCTGCTCTGCTGGCATCGACGAGGCCCCGCGGCACCAACAACGAGGCAAAGGACACCACCGGCTCCACCGATGCCCCACCCCGCGGCACCGAGGCGAAGGATTTCGCCGGCTTTGGCAAGTCCCTTCTCCGCCGAGGACCCGCCACGCCAAAAACGAGGCAGAGGACACCACCGGCTCCATCGAGGCCCTACCTCGCCAGCACCGAGGCGGAGGACCTCGTCAGCTTCGGCGAGGCCCTACTCTGCCGAGGCCCTGCTACCTCTTGAGCATGCGTAGGTTTTCCCTTGAAGAGGAAAGGGTGATGCAGCAAAGTAGCGTAAGTATTTCCCTCAGTTTTGAGAACCAAGTTATCAATCCAGTAGGAGACAACGCACAAGTCACCTAGTACCTGCACAAACAATCAAGAACCTTGCAACCAACACAATGAAGGGGTTGTCAATCCCTTCACGGTCACTCACAAAAGTGAGATCTAATAAAGATAGTAAGGTAAATATTTTTGGTATTTTTGTTGTATAGATTGGAAAGTAAAGATTGCAAAATAGTAAATGAGATGCGATGTAAATAAAAGAGATGCAATGTAATAAGGAAGAGACCCAGGGGCCATAGGTTTAACTAGTGGCTTCTCTCAAGATAGCATGTATTATGGTGGGTGAACAAATTACTGCCGAGCAATTGATAGAAAAGCGCATAGTTATGAGAATATCTAAGGCAATGATTATGAATATAGGCATCACCTCCATGTCAAGTAGATCGAAATGATTCTGCATCTACTACTATTACTCCACCCATCAACCGCTATCCAGCATGCATCTAGAGTATTAAGTTCATAAGAACAGACTAACGCATTAAGCAAGATGACATGATGTAGAGGGATAAACTCAAGCAATATGATATAAACCCCATCTTTTTATGCTCGATGGCAACAATGCAATATGTGCCTTGCTGCCCCTACTGTCACTAGGAAAGGACACCGCAAGATTGAGCCCAAAGCTAAGCACTTCTCCCATTGCAAGAAAGATCAATCTAGTAGGCCACACTAAACAGATAATTCGAAGAGACTTGCAAAGATTTCAAATCATGCATATAAGAATTCAGAGAAGAACCAAATAATATTCACAGATAGTCTTGTTCATAAACCCACAATTCATCGGATCTCGGCAAACACACCCCAAAAGAGTATTATGTCAATTAGATCTCCAAGAACATCAAGGAGAACTTTGTATTGAAAATCAAAGAGAGAGAAGAAGCCATATAGCTAATAACTATGGACCCGAAGGTCTATGGTAAACTACCCACGCTTCATCGGAGAGGCTATGGTGTTGATGTAGAAGCCCTCCGCGATCGATTCCCCCACCGGCAGATCGCCGGAAGAGGCCCCAAGATGGGATCTCACGGGTATAGAAGGTTGCAGCGGTGGAAAAGTGGTTTTGTGGCTCTCTGTGATCGATCTAGGGTATAAGAGTATATATAGGCGAAAGAAGTACGTCGGTGGAGCTACGAGGGGCCCATGATGGTGGGGGCACGCCTACCCCCTGGGCGCGCCCTCCTGCCTCGTGGCCGCCTCGTGGCGTTCCAGACGTCAACTCCAGGTCTTCTGGATTGCTTTCGGTCCAAGAAAGATCATCGCGAAGGTTTCATTCTGTTTGGACTCCATTTGATATTCCTTTTTTGTGAAACTCTAAAATAGGCAAAAAAATAGAAACTGGCACTGGGCCTCTGGTTAATAGGTTAGTCCCAAAAATAATATAAAAGAGCATATTAAAGCCCATTAAACATCCAAAACAGATAATATAATAGCATGGAACAATAAAAAAATATAGATACGTTGGAGACGTATCAGGCCCCGCCCCGCCAACAACGAGGAAGAGGACATCGCCAGCTTAGTCGACGCCCCACCCTGCTGGCAACGACGGGGAGGATTTCCCCCACTTCGCCGAGGCGCGCCCCGCCGGCAATGAGACAGCGGATATCGCCGGCTCCGTCTTGGCCTCGCCCTGCTGCCAATGAGGCCGCGCCACACAGAAAACAAGGAAGAGTAGACTCGGGTCCAAGTAAGGCCACCGTTGCTACCCTCCGGTTGAAGCCAAGCTAGGCGGGTTGACCATTGACGACCGATTAGCTTTTTGGCGGCGACGTGGAGTTGGAGAGCTATGTTGGAGAAGGACGCTGCTTAAGTTACTTAACTGCTGGTGCAGTTGGGTCACTAACACGTGGGCCAAACAGGCATCTGGATCACATGTCAGTTACACAACTGCACCTGTAGTTAAGTCACTGAAGCCCAGTCCACTGGAGATGAAGCTTCTGTTCGGCTCAGCCGGACACTGGTAGGTAGCTTCGGTTAATTAATTATACCTGCAGCGCACCCCTTTTTAGTTGAAGAATGTATGAAATGTAATGAAATCCGACATGTTTATATGAAATCCGACCGTGTATGAATGAACTTAGTTCGATTAGTTCGAATTCTTGTATCACTGGCATTGGATGAACATGCAAAACAATACGTACTAGCATCATTCCCCGGGTGACCACCTCGTTTGCAGCAGTTTCACATGTACTCCCTCCGGTCCTTTTTAGTCTGCATACAAGTTTTGTCTGCAGTCAAAGTATCTCTACTTTGACCAATCTTATAGAAAAAGTATGAACATTCACAATGTAAAATCAACTGACTTGAAAGAAATCTAATATGTGAAGTAAAAAGATACAGAGGGAGTACAAAGAGTTTGAGCAGCTTTTTAACGTTTATGTACATTGCAATCAAACACACAGGCCTGGAAATTCATAGAGAACATTCAAAACAATCGATGATTATGCATCTCAGCGATTCACATGTCAGAGCCAATATTTACTTCACAACTAAAGAATAAAGAAAAATCAATCGATGCTGCTGACAGCAAAGGGCGTCCCATTCGAAAATATCAAACGCATGTCTTCTTGCTAACATCAATGAGCAAAATTTGACAAGGTTGTCCCATTCCAAAATGTCAAATGCGTGTTGCTTTGCATACATCAATGAGCAAACTTCGACAAGGTTTTCCCATTCCAAAATATCAAATGCCTACGATTGTGGAATGGGCGGGGTTTGCCATCAGTTCGGACATTGACATGGCACCTCATGCTAAATAAACCAGCTGTTCTTTTTGTGCAGTTCCACCAAAATGAACCTAATTCGCGCGTAGCTTGTATGATTTCGCCTTTATATGTTGCAACGCCTTGAACATACCGGCACCTCCTTTCTTGTGGTGGAAATGTATGATTCGATGTATTCATGAACATTTTGTGCAGTTCCCATTGAAATCAAGCCGAGCACCCCTATTTGCACAAATACAAAAAAGTGATTAGTATAAAGCAAACTGTACTATGAAATGACAGTTTAAACAGGCACCTACATGGTCCATGTAGAGCACACTTTAAAAAATGGAACTCAATGGAAATAATCCTAGAACAACATTGTACTTGCGCATCATAGTAAAAAAGATGGAGATCTGCCAGTCCTTCTGAGCTGAGGTTAGTTTGGTCTTGTGGGGAGTAATGTAACCATCCTTCAACTGCTCCTTCTGATGAGAAGATAGACAGGGCTTCTTCATCCTGGCATAATCGGAACTAGTCACTTCACGTACTCCAAATTCTTCTTCAGAGGCTGATCCTGTTGTGCAAAGACAAGAGGACAACTAAATGCTAGCATCCCTGTTTGCTCGAGAAAAGGAAAGAAAATATTTAAAACAACACAGATGAAGCACTTCTCAAGGGCAATACAACTTTCTCATGACAGTATCTAAACGGTAGCACAACACCAATAGGGATGACAAAGCTCAATCATATGGATGAAATCCATGGGCGAGTACCAACCTTTGTCAGGAGGCTTATTGTATAGAGCATACAGATCAAGCACTTATCTGGAACCATCTGTTGTTTTCTATTGTGGTTGCAATGCTTACTATATACTCCTCAATAAGTTTAATGTTTCCAACATCTTCTTGTGAAGTTGCACTAAAATATATGGTATCTTCAAAGAAGATCCCTGTTTGCACAAGTAGAGATAATTACACAATATTAAGAGTGGCATCAAATCAAAGGAAAAAAATTGCTCGTTCCAGCCATAGCAATAAATTAAGATGCAAAACTATATCATTACTTGTGTCTTCACAGTTCTAGTGCTTCGTACACCACCGGGAGTTGAATTTTGTTTTTCTTCCGCTTTTTCTTCCCCTTCATCACTTGGTTCAATAACAGACAAGCTTCGCCTTCAATGTAAGATTTGGCATGTCAATAAGGGAGCACAATTATAGCACTAAACAACGGCATTAATTTTCTAACGTAAGTGGCAAAATGCATGCCAACAGCTGTGAAATATCCTTATCTTACCTCAATGGGATATTACGGTGCACATACAGATTGGAAGTCTTGTCTCCATTTGTGCAGTTCACTAAAACGAAGCAACATTACCGTACAAGTAGCACACCATATGAAATCACACTGCACAATCATGTGAAAGAAGGCTAGTACTGACCTCTCATGATGCGGAATTCAAACAACTCACACAAAGATGATCTGAACCAAATTTGCCAACACGGATAGGAAGTAAGATCTCCTCTTGTGCAGTTCTACTAAGATCAAGCAATTAAGAAACATTGTTGTTGTGAAATTTTGGTTGAACTGCACAAAACACTCTTAAAAAAAGTGTTTTGTCCAGTGCAACAAAAGGCCACAATAACAACGAGGTGAAGTAGATAACCCTGTTTACCTAGAGGTGCAAAGGAAACAACTAGTGGTGAATAACGGTGGATGACACAAAAGCCAACAAAAAGAAGCATCTAACTTATCTAAATGGGAAAGAAAGCAAGACAGTAGCATTTCTCAAATGATGGCATTGATTCATATTAACAGAGAGATTATATTAACAATAAAATTCATTAAACATGTAATTTGCTTTTAACTGTGGCATTGCATCAATTTTCCAGCGACATTATTAGAGGGTGTTTGTTTATAGGGACTTTTTGGTGTAGGGACTAAAAAAAGTCCCTTTCAGTCCCATCTAAACCAAACAGGAGGGACTTTTAGGGACTAAAAGTGGGCATTTGGGACTAGAGAAAGAAAACCCCGACGGAGAGTCTTTTTGGGACTTTTTCCAATAGTTGCCCCTGCCCTGCATCACACCTTATCTCTATTAGTTCATTACTAGGGGAAACATGGTATTTTAGAATTTCATTTAATAACCTCTAGTCCATGTTTAGTCCCTGGAACCAAGCAGGTAGGGACTAGGGACTTTTTAGTTGGGACTAAAAAAGTCCTAGGACATTTTAACCAAACAGGGGCATAGATTAACAACAGCTAAAGAGTTGCACAGGGCAGTGGACGCACCAGCACCATGTGCATATACCGATGTATGAAGGGGTGATGCAGAGTCTGTTACAACAAAGAACAAACAACCAAGGAGCATATTTGTGTTGGTCCCAGTTTTATTATCTTTAGACACCTTTCCTTATGTGAGCGCAGCAAATCTAGTCCTGCTCAAACTCTACAGCCTTGTCTCCTAAAACAAAAAGATTAGTTCGTTACAGATGTGCGTACTGCGTTTGTCATTGTTTTCCCTTTTCGACCAACGTAGGTGCTGGATAGCCAGTCTGTACTAGTACTTTCCTCCGTCCTTTCCTCTTTGAACCACATCCTAGATTCATGCTATACAACTTTCCCCCATTCCTTTCCTCTTTGAACCACGTCCTAGTGTCATGCTATACAACTTTCCCCACTACTTTCCCCCCTTCCTTGCATTTTTGAACCACGTCCTAGATTGATGCTATACAACTTTCCCCACTACTTTCCCTCATTCCTTTCCTCTTTGAACCACGTCCTAGATTCATGCCATACAACTTTCCCCACTACTTTCCTATCTGATTCAACACCTAGATTCGAGTGCATAAGCGGAAAAAGCCCACATGCAGCTAGAGCAATGCATGTGGAATAAGTAAATTATACCTTAAGGTTCTTGGGGTGTGGTTGGGTGCGCGATCGGAGGCCGTTCTGCCCACACTATGTACGACGGCGAGGAAGAAGGGGTCGGAGGCCCTCCCGCACCGCCGCTGGGTGAAAGAGAACAACTGCGCCGGTAGTGGATTCCCTCCCTCGCCGACGGCGACATCGTTAAGCCTCCTTCCCTTCCCGGCGGATGGATCCTAGCAGCTCTTTGACCAGAAGTGAGGAGGGAGAGAGATAGGCCAACGAAGTCTAGTTTAGATCCGGAGAGGGTGAGAGAGTGTGAAGAGAGCAACTACAAGCGTTGAGGCCCCAACGTGTATATATATAGTGCAAACCCTAGAAAACAAGCGCCGAGGCTGCAGCGTATATGTGATGAGGTGATTATACGGTCACTACGAGATCGTATAGCTCCGTGTCCATCCATTTTGACCAGTCAAAGAATCCTCCTGGCAGCGCCCCAGATCACTTTCTCTCTCTGTCATGCGGGGCCTACCTGTCATTGGGTGGAAGAAAGAAGTGGAACAAAAACAAAATTATGCTCGAGTGTGGTTATCGAACCCGAGACCTCAAGTTTGATGTGCGAACCGGCAAATCAGCTACACCACCCTCACGTTATGTTTAATGAGAGGAAAATAACCTTTTATACATTCCTGCATTCGTGTGACAAGCATGTTGTGTTGTTTTGCATGGGAGTCATTGGGATTTAAATCATAATCGTGTCATGTGGCTTTGGTGGTAAGGTCTTTCGGGATTTAAAGCAGTGTTGGTAGTACAGAAATAATGCAACCTTAGTCACTTTACCTCTCTCCATGTAGTACGTTGGGTCCCACCAGTCAGAGGGTGAAACAAACAAATTAATAAGAAAAATTAAAAGCACCAGCGGTGTATCTTACCTCACACATCTTGCTACTGCTCGTGAACACTATCAAATTGATCCCTCTATTCACTCACATACTATTTTAAGTGAATCCTTATTATAACATGCACACAATTTTGGGCACTTGTATTCGACGAAAGTTAGTGTTCCACCGTATCTCGTACTACTCCCTCCGTCTAGGTGTAATAAGTCACGTTAGAAGGTGCAGCATGACCAAGGTGCAAGCAGATTGGAGCTGAAGGAGAAACTTGACCGGTCCTTCCTCCAATCAAAGCCCTGATTTCTGTCTCTAAATGCAACAATTAATCACAACAAGTAAGAGGTGCCATTTTAGCTACCATGCAGGGCCACGTATTAACTCGCATGCAAGACGACTTTGATTTCTTGACTGATCAATGCGTAGTTGCGCTCCATGCATTGGGTTTCCGGGGAAGATAACAAGGCAAAGTAAGGAGCGTTTGGTTACATTGCTTAGGCTGGTCATAGTGGTGAGTAACTTGGACTAGTAACATGCATATGTTACTAGTCTATGTTACTACCTTCATAGTGGGTAGTAACATATGGATGGTAACATGCAAGTCTTCATTAATTGAGATATAGACTCATTTCACCTCGGGTGTGTTATGTTACAGTAACATATTATGTTACCACAGGCATCTCTTTCCTCATTAACTCCATGCCACATAAGAAATTTTTTCTTGGGATGTGCTATGTTACTACCTAAGTTACTCCCACTATGGCTAGCCTTAGTAAGGAAATTGCTCGGCTAGCCCAGCTAGCCAGCTTTCGCTTTGCCAACCTTGCCTGGTCAAACGGTTCAGTTATTTTTCTTACCAGCCTTGCCCCATGAAAATCGTTGTCATGAATGGGTCGCCGATTTTTCCATGCGCGATGTTTGCTGTCGGAAGCGAGCCGACCTGGCTCTCCTGATCTAGCAATGTTTTTCTAGCCCACCCAAGCTAGCTGGCCCACAAAAGCTAACATATTTTAATAGTTCCAAATGCCTAACCTTGCCCAGCCAGGATATAAACTGTTCTTGCTAACGATCCGAACGCTCGCTAGCAATGAGGCCAGGGGGGGATTGAGATGCGAAGTTAATGGACGACGCCGAAACATTTTGGGAATATCTGATTTTTGTAGGATGACTGAACACCTAGACGGAGGGAGTACTACTCCTCAGTCTAGTTTTGTTGGAATATTCGTCACCTCTTCTCTTCTTGTACGTACTCCATTTGTATCTCACTTCCTATGGATTCGCACTCGCACGATATTCCTATTCTATGAACCCGTGTGTGCGTGTGCATATGTGTATTTAACAACATGTGTGTGTGTGTGTTAGAGAGAGCGACACATCGACCTACTCCTACAGAGAGATGGTGTGTAGTGTATGATTTAGCTGCGAGAGTCGGTGCATCCTCTCATTTCCGGGCATCCGGTCGGGATAGGCGGACAGCTGCCACGCCCGCTCTTACCCAGCCTGGACCACCCAAAGCCCCTCCATCGCTCGCGCGCGCTTCCCGCCCGAAACGGTCAGCGCCGCTCCAAAGAATCGGTGCCGCATTCATGCCCGGGCAGAGCAGATGCAACCTCTCACTGGCGCCTGCGTTGAAGGGAGAAGCGGATTCAAGAGTGGTGGTTGCTTCATCCATCCAACTTACTTCTGGGTCTATGTGATTTGACGGCTCATTGGTCATTATTACTGAGGTGGTACGACTGCTGGATGTCCCACGCTTTCAGCGAAAGGAGGCACTACTAGATTACAATTTTCTCCATTCTTACAACGGAGGAGTGCGAAAGCAGTGAAAACGCGTAGGCTCAGTGATTACATGGCCCACCTCACACTATCACCATATTTTCTGGACACCGTGCGACACCTAACTCTTTACATAGTACTAGTATAGTAGGTACTGTAATTTCTCAGCAAGATAAATTTGTACAATGCTATGAAGCTTCCAGCTTATGTTTCATGTATCTTGCGTCCAAGGTTGCCCGTTGCAACATTTCATCAAATACAAAGGAGACTAACATGCTTGCTATTGCAACTCAATGATTGACAGATCATAGCCAATATGTACTCCCTCCGTTCTAAAATAAGTCTCTCAACTTTATGCAAACTTTAGTACAAAGTTGTACTACTACTAAAGTTGAAACTTATTTTGGAACAAAGACAACTAAAACAAATGATCCATGTAGTCCCTAGCCCTTGAACCGTAAACCATAACCAGGCTTTCATTTGCTGGCAATGTTGGAGCTTCCCAAGAAATGAAGTTTGCAACCCTTTGACCATCGGATCATTTTTGCAATTTCACCAAAATTGAGATGATCATCCCTGTGGCAAAGAAATTAAGGAAGCGTGATTAGAATAAGATTACTGGGACTAGTTGATGAGACATAAACTCATCACAAATATACTATGTAGAAGCCAGTAGAGGTATGTGCGGGGCAAAGAAGTATAGAAATATCCACATGGAGTGATGTGGGAAGATGGAGCAGTGGTGCAAGCCGGCTGTAAAGGAAGTTGTACCCGAGGGATGTCGGGATGTACCTCAACCTAGATGAGGGCGGTGGGAGGCGGCAACTGCCCACGTCATGGCAGTGAGCAAGGGACGAAGGCAACCTCACTGGCTTTGTGAGAGAGAACGGCAGGGACCCCTGATCAGGATGTGCCGACAGTGGGTTTTCAACGTCGGCGACGGCGACCGCATCTACACTAAGCATCCACCCCTTCCCCCGGCGGACGTGATACGCCCGGATGTTGGAGATGTGACCACAGTCGTTTTGTGCGAGAGAGTGTGAAGAGAGCAACCCCGGCAAGCAACCGTGTAGGATCGTCCTGGCTATGTATAGTGGAGCGGTTTACTTTTCTCTCCATATGAACCTATTTATATTGCGTACATGCCACTGAAGAAAAAAACTTTATTTATAAATGATGCAACACCATTCATGCGTGGTTCCCGACCCTCCATTATTTATAAGTGAGTAACTACTACTAGACGCGTCAAATTATCATGTGGGCTGCATCATCTTACAGAAATGAGCTCCACCATGTCACGTGTGTGGTTGGGGAAGATGCAAAAGACGCAAAGAGTGCTACTAGTACACTACGTGCGTGGGTGCGTGCACCTCTTTTCTTCGAGCATGGTTATTAAAAGTATAGCCCACTACTGTACTACCACGCGGTTATTATATATGGGCAAAGAGTATAGGCAGTAATAATGAATAATAAGTCATGAAATCACGAGGCCCACCTTTCTCTATGTTTGACCAAGGAAGCAGCCATCATTTCATTCCTCGTTGAATATACATCCGCTACTACCTCTGCGAATAAATAAAAATCCGCTTGTACCTCTGTAGCATGGTTAATAATATAGCCATCTCAATCATGACGTAGAAATATCATTCACTGATACAATAAGGCTGGATCAAAGGCTGGTGATTTTTTTTACTCTGTCTCTTTCTCTTTATTTCTCATTTACTCATTTTACATAGGAGCACATGTAGAGGAAGGCTATTCCTTTCGATGGGACTTCTTCATGGGGTTTAAGACTAAGCAGCTCCGAATTATGCCCGCTGCCCACCACTCTGAATAATGCCATCTATGATAGGGAGTAGTCCCATTGCAACAATGAGGTCCACTAGGTCTAGCACGTCCTGTAAGAAGAGACTGTCACGCAAACATACATCTTGTTGCCTTCTTCCTCGTACAGTACGTACCACTGGTACGTACTACTAGTACCACTACTACTCGTTCTCCTATAAATCTTGCGCTTGGCATCCCCAAAATATTAACCTTGCGATTGGCTCTTCACCTCTTCAGGAAGTCGAGCAATAATGGTACTGCAGTATATATCGTTTTTTCTATATGAGACCGAATGAATTGCTGCACGTCCACCATGTGGGCGAGGGTCGAGGGGCGAGGGAGAGTGCGTACTATTACGTCCGTTTCAATATGGACTACATACGGAGCAAAATCAGTGAATCTACACTCTAAAATACGTCTATATACATCAGTGTTTGGAGTATGTACTAGTAGTTCATACTGAAATCTACGAAAGGACATATATTCCAAACAATATGATAATCTCTCTAACCAAGGTAGGGACGAGGAGTAAACGGAGGGATTAGTAAAATTTGCTCCTCGTCCTACGAGCCACTGCGCGCGTGGGCGAGGGAGCGGGCGTAAGGCATAGTAAGCAAGCTTCACCTCGTCCTACGAGCCACCGTGCCCATGGGCGGGGGAGACGGCATACTAAGAAAGCTTCTCCTCGTTCTGCGAGTTGACGGGACATATCAAAAGTAATACATACATAGCATCTCGAGTGTATAGAGTCTTGCCTCTAAGGTAGGCCCCACATGGTTTGCCTCTTTTTTAACATAATGCGTCAAGTCGCAATTTGTTTGTTCACCCGTGGTAGACGATCCTCCATGAAGTGGACAACCAGTACATGTGTCAAATTACCACGTGGGCTGCCTTTTCGTATAGAAATGAGCTCCACCGTGTACCTGCGAGGGTGTGGTTGGGAAACAGACGGGAGTACGTGCGTCGTGCGTGCACCTCTGCTCTTCATGCATGTCCCCCACCTATGTGGGTGTGTGTGAGAGAGATACAAACCTAGAAATATGCCGTGTGCGTTCGTGAGAGTTTTTTTGTTGGGGGGTGTGTGATTTCATTAATGTATTTATGGGAGTATGTGTGAATGACATCTCAAACAAAAAATTGACACATGGAATGTGTGTGAAATAGATGCCTATCTATATCATATATAGAGGGTGCGATCTACGAGAAGAGAGGGAGGGGTCATAAATATCGATAGAGTCGAAGAGAGGCTCAAGTGGGTGTGTGCGAGATCGGTGAAGAGAGCCATCAAAATTGTGTGTGTGCAAGTCAAAGATATAGGGCGACTTACCTATCGGAACGTCAGAGGGCACATGGCAAGTTTGTGTGTGGCAGGGAGACATGACGAGAGCGCTCGATGTATCAGCGTGTGTGGGGGGGGGGGAGGCAGAGGCCTAACTAGAGAGGTAGAACAACTCGTATATGTGTTGAGAAGGAGAGACCCAGCTATGTATTGAGGGAGATCGGTCGACATCCATACATAACTAAAGGGCAGGAAATAGGTTGGGACACACACACACACAGAGAGAGAGAGAGAGAGAGAGAGAGGAGAGGGAGAGGGGTAGAGTGCTGGATGGGTGATGGAGTTGCTTCTCGAAGATGGTGGGAGAGGCCTACGAGACAAACTGAGGGTAGAACTGCAATATTATCAATAAGAGTGGGGATGTGTTTCTCTGTGTGCCTGTGCGTGATAGATGTGTCGGGACGAAGGCATGGATGATGAAGGGGAACCATGTGTTTGGTAAGCAAAGCTAACTAGATCGATAGATCAATTGTTGTTTGTCAGAGGAAGGGAGAGACATAACTAACGAGGTAGATCGATCGACACGTGGGAAAAAACGAGTTATAAGGGCCTAGCTAGCTATATGTATAGCGGGAGATCGGTCGGTGTACATCCATTTGTCAGAGGCAAATAAGGCCCAGCGAGACGGATAGACAGAGAGAATGGAGCTAGGAGGTGGTGCAAGAGGCCGAGCTACTAGCTAGATAGGGGGAGGAGTGTGCGATTATGAGATCTATGAAAAGAGGGGCGAGAGTTTGCATGTGTGTGGGACCGTATGAGAGACACAAGGCATGGACACAGAAAGGAGGAGATGGAAGGTGCATGTGTATGTTGTAGGCAGACATCACTGGAGAGGTTTATCGATCGGTGTGTGTCGGAAAGGAGTTGTGGAGCATTTGGGAGAACGACCTAAAGAAAAAAAATGAATGTGCACGATGGATAGAATGCTGAGGGAGGGGGAGGGCGAGGAGGGTGTGTGCATGCACGAGAGAAAGTTAGTGCTAGCTACAAAGGTTAGAGGATTGTGTGGGTGTAAAAGACTAACAAATATCACAATTTGATATGAAAGTGGATTCATATATTTGAATAGGAGATCATAGTGTTATAAACATATGCATGCATGAATATAGCGGTGATACACGTGCTGTGGTTTCGCACATGTTATACCATAATGTGATAATGCATGGCGTTTGCAACTCACAGCTAAATGTCGAACAATCTAAACCATACTATACGTCGAACAATCTCACATTTTATTTGAATTTGTGATAATGTGTGGCGTTTGCAGCTTACAACTAAATATCAAGCAATCTAAACAATAATATATATCGAACAATCTCACATTTTATTTGAATTTGTGGTAATGTGTGGCATTTGCAAACTCACATCTAAATAGTTGTAGGCGTAGGGGGCAGGATAGACACATTATACATATGAGACATGGTTTAGATTATGAAGATCTAGCTAGAGCTTGAAATGTACTATGATTTGAAATCAACATAAAGTGGATTCAAAAAATCGAGTTCGAGTTCATATAGCACACATAGTTCATATCTAACTCGAGAGTAATTATGTGGTGTGCTGTGAAGATAATACACAAACGATGGTTTAACTTGACAATAATGATGATTGTAGATCTTATTAAAATAGAGAAACGAATTCAAATGGTTTGACTTCACAACAATCATTATTGTAGATCTTGTTCAAATAGAGAAACAAATTCAAATTTAGTTCATATTGAAGCGGTAGTATATACGTTTTGAATGCACTAAAACATTCATTTGAGTAGCAGGTTGCATGAATTATACACGCAGCAAAATATTTTAATTAAACATAACATGATTTCAAAGTTTGAATGGCATTTGTAGTGCGAATTGATTTGGTATAGCACACATGACTAGACTCTCTTATGTGGTGCGAATTGATTACTTTTTGTTTTTTCGTCGACGGAACTGCGAATTAATTTGGTATAGACTACTAGAATCAGAAGATTTGCCATCCGCCCCATCTTTGCCGCGACAGTATAGTACACATTAGGCTTGTCCGGAAATTTCAACCCGCGCCTTGTTATCGCAAAATATTTAAGATATATCTTTGTCTCGTTGTGCTCCAAAAACTCCCTCCATCTCAACCCATGCCTTGCTATCCCAAAATTACAACGCGCGCGAAAACTCCCACCTCGTGCGAAATACCGACACATGAAATGCCCGTGATACCCCTGAACCGAAAGAACCGCCTAGCTCAAATTGGTAGGGGTACTTTCGTAACTTACCCCACATTTCGGACAAGCGCGTCCCTAAGCCATGGTTCCCCACTCCCATCCCATCCGCCCACCCATTCGTACACCGAGGCCGCGAAAACCCACGAAGCCCCACACCCTCCTCCGTCCGCCACCCAGCCGGAGCCTCTTCCCTGACGACGTCGTCCACAACAACACCTTGACGTCGTCCACAACAACATCTCATCATCCCGCCGGTTCAGCCACCCCGTCCTCCACCTCCAAGGTTCTGCCCCCGACGTTTCCCTCGTCTTTCGCACCACCTCCATTCCCACAACGCTGTCTTCACCCGCACCACTAGAAGAGCAGCATCATCACTGTTTCCTCGGATGAAGCTTGATATGTCTCCAACGTATCTATATTTTTTGATTGTTCCATGCTATTATATTATCTTTTTTTGGATGTTTAATGGGCTTTAATATACCTTTTTATATTATTTTCAGGACTAACCTACTAACCAAAGGCCCAGTGCAAATTGTTGTTTTTTGCCAATTTTAGTGTTTCACAGAAAAGGAATGTCAAATGGAATGAAACCTTCGGGAGAGTTATTTTTGGAACAAACGTGATCCAGGAGACTTGGAGTGGATGTTAAGAAAGAAGCGAGGAAGCCATGAGGCAGGAGGGCGCGCCCAGGGGGGCAGGGGCGCCCCCACCCTCGTGGGCCCCTCGCAGCTCCAACGACGTACTTCTTCCTCCTATATATACCCATATACCATAAAAACATCTAGGAGCACCACGAAACCCTATTTCCACCGCCGCAACCTTCTGTACCCATGAGATCCCATCTTGGGGCCTTTTCCGGCGCTCAGCTGGAGGGGGAATCGATCACGAAGGGCTTGTACATCAACACCATAGCTTCTCCGATGATGTGTGAGTAGTTTACCACAGACCTTCGGGTCCATAGTTATTAGCTAGATGGCTTCTTCTCTCTCTTTGGATCTCAATACAAAGTTCTCCTCGATTCTCTTGGAGATCTATTCGATGTAATTCTTTTTGCGGTGTGTTTGTCGAGATCCGATGAAGTGTCAGTTTATGATCAAGATTATCTATTAACAATATTTAATTCTTCTCTGAATTGTTTTATGCATGATTTAATATCTTTGCAAGTCTCGTCGAATTATCAGTTTGGTTTGGCCTCCTAGATTGATCTTTCTTGCAATGGGAGAAGTGCTTAGCTTTGGGTTCAATATTGCAGTGCCCTTTCCTAGTGATAGCGGGGGCAGCAAGGCACGTATTGTATTGTTTCCATCGAGGATAAAAAGATGGGGTTTATATCATATTGCTTGAGTTTATCCCTCTACATCATGTCATCTTGCCTAATGCGTTACTTTGTTCTTATGACCTTAATACTCTAGATGCATGCTGGATAGCGGTCGATGTGTGGAGTAATAGTAGTAGATGCAGAATCATTTCGGTCTACTTGTCGCACACATGATGCGTATATAAATGATCATGCCTAGATATTCTCATAACTATGCGCTTTTCTATCAATTGCTTGACAGTAATTTGTTCGCCCATCGTAGAATTTGCTATCTTGAGAGAAGCCACTAGTGAAACCTATGGACCCCGGGTCTATTCTCTATTATATTATTCTCCTGCCAACAACCTATTTCTATCATTGTTTATTTTGCAATCTTTATTTTACAATCTATACAACAAAAATATCAAAAATATTTATCTTATTATCTCTATCAGATCTCACTTTTGTAAGTGACTCTGAAGGGATTGACAACCCCTTTATTGCGTTGGTTGCGAGGTTCTTGTTTGTTTGTGCAGGTATGAGGGACTTGCGTGTAGTCTCCTACTGGATTGATACCTTGGTTCTCAAAAACTAAGGGAAATACTTACGCTGCTTTGCTGCATCACCCTTTCCTCTTCAAGGGAAAACCAACGCATGCTCAAGAGGTAGAAAGAAGGATTTCTGGCGCCATTGCCGGGGAGGTTGCTCCAAGTCAAGTCAAGATTTGATCTCCCGTCAACAAGACATTTCTGGAACTGTTGCCGGGGAGATCTACGCACAGGTCAAGACATACCAAGTACCCATCACAAACTCTTATCCCTCGCATTACATTATTTGCCATTTGCCTCTCGTTTTCCTCTCCCCCACTTCACCCTTGCCGTGTTATTTGCCCTCTTTTCCATTCCCCCTTTCTCTGTTCGCCTTCTTTTCGCTTGCCTCTTGTTTGCGTGTGTGTTGGTTTGATTGTTTGTCATGATGGCTCAAGATAATACTAAATTGTGTGACTTTCCCAATACCAACAATAATAATTTTATTAGCACTCCGATTGCTCCACTTACCGATGTTGAATCTTGTGCAATCAATACTGCTTTGCTGAATCTTGCCATGAAAGATCCGTTTTCTGGCCTTCCTAGTGAAGATGCCGCTACCCATCTAAAACATCTTTGTTGATTTGTGTGATATGCAAAACAAGAAAGATGTGGATATTGATATTGTTAAATTGAAACTATTTCCGTTTTCGCATACAGATCATGCTAAAACTTGGTTTTCGTCTTTGCCTAAAAATATTATTAATTCATGGAGTAAGTGCAAAGATTCTTTTTTCTCTAAGTATTTTTGTCCCGCTAAGATCATCTCTCTTAGAAACAATATTATGAATTTTAAGCAACTTGATCATGAGCATGTTGCACAAGCTTGGGAGAGGATGAAATTAATGATACGTAATTGCCCTACTCATGGATTAGATTTACGGATGATCATACAATTTTTTGCTGGATTTAATTTTGCTTCCAGAAATCTTTTAGATTCGGCCGCAGGAGGCACTTTTATGGAAATCACTTTAGGAGAAGCTACTAAACTCCTAGATAATATTATGGTTAATTATTCTCAATGGCACACCAAAAGATCTACTAGTAAAAAGGTTCATGCTATAGAAGAAATTAATGTGTTGAGTGGAAAGATGGATGAACTTATGAAATTGTTTGCTAATAAGAGTGTTTCTTCTGATTCTAATGATATGCCTTTGTCTACTTTGATTGAGATAATAATGAATCTATGGATGTGAATTTTGTTGGTAGGAACAATTTTGGTAACAACGCGTATAGAGGAAAATTCAATCCTAGGTCGTTTCCTAGTAATTCCTCTAATAAGTATGTTAATTCCTACAACAACTCTAATGGAAATTTTAATATGATGCCCTCTAATTTTGAGACTAGTGTTAAAGAATTTATGATTTCGCAAAAGAATTTGAATGCTTTGCTTGAAGAAAAATTGCCTAAGATTGATGAGTTGGCTAGGAACGTGGATAGAATTTCTCTTGATGTTGATTCTTTGAAACTTAGATCTATTCCACCTAAGCATGATATCAATGAGTCCCTCAAAGCCATGAGAATTTCCATTGATGAGTGCAAAGAAAGAACCACTAGGATGCGTGCTAAAAAAGATTGCTTTATAAAAATGTGTTCTTCTAGTTTTCACGATAATAAGGATGAAGATCTAAAAGTGATTGATGTGTCTCCTATTAAATCTTTCTTTTGCAATATGAATCTTGATAATGATTGGACTGGAGATGAGTCAACTTTAGCTAAAAGGTGTCCCAATGATTCGGAGTTTTAAGATCTTGATGCAAAAATTGGTAAAAGTGGGATTGAAGAGGTCGAAACTTTACATATCAATGAACCCACTATTTTGGATTTCAAGTAATTTAATTATGGTAATTGCTCTTTGATAGATTGTATTTCCTTGTTGCAATCCGTGCTAAATTGTCCTCATGCTTATAGTCAAAATAAAGCTTTTATGAAACACATCGTTGATGCTTTAATGCAATCTTATGAAGAAAAGCTTGAATTAGAAGTTTCTATCCCTAGAAAACTTTATGATGAGTGGGAACCTACTATTAAAATTAAAGATCATTAATGCTATGCTTTATGTGATTTGGGTGCTAGTGTTTCCACGATTCCAAAAACTTTGTGTGATGTGTTAGGTTTCCGTGAATTTGATGATTGTTCTTTAAATTTGCATCTTGCAGATTCCACTATTAAGAAATCTATGGGAAGGATCAATGATGTTCTTATTGTTGCAAATAGGAATTATGTTCCCATATATTTCATTGTTCTTGATATAGATTGCAATCCTACATGCCTATTATTCTTGGTAGACCTTTCCTTAGAACGATTGGTGCAATTATTGACATGAAAGAAGGAAATATTAGATTCCAATTTCCATTAAGGAAAGGCACGTAACACTTTCCTAGAAAGAAAATTAAATTACCTTATGAATCTATTATGAGAGCCACTTATGGATTGCATACCAAAGATGACAATACATAGATCTATTCTTGTTTGTATGCCTAGCTAGGGGCGTTAAACGATAGCGCTTGTTGGGAGGCAACCCAATTTTATTTTTGTTTCTTGTTTTTTGTTCCTGTTTGGTAATAAATAATTCATATATATTCTATTTATATGTGGTTTTATGTTTTTAATTAGTGTTTGTGCCAAGTAGAACCTTTGGGAAGACTTGGGGGAAGTCTTTACGATCTTGTTGTAAAAAACAGAAACTTTAGCGCTCACGAGATTTGCTGCCATTTTTTACTGGAGAGTGAGATTAGGTTGATTCATTTTGCAGATGATTAATAGACAAATTCCTCACGTCCATCAATTTATTTCAGAATTATTGGGGTTACATAAGTATTCGAAACCTACATATTACTACAGACTGTTCTGTTTTTGACAGATTCTGTTTTTCGTGTGTTGTTTGCTTATTTTGATGAATCTATGGCTAGTATCGGGGGGTATGAACCATAGAGAAGTTGGAAGACAGTAGGTTTAACACAAATATAAATAAATAATGAGTTCATTACAGCACTTTGAAGTGGTGGTTTGTTTTCTTATACTAACGGAGCTCATGAGATATTCTGTTGAGTTTTGTGTTGTGAAGTTTTCAAGTTTTGGGTAAAGATTTGATGGATTTTGGAATAAGGAGTGGAAAGAGCCTAATCTTGGGGATGCCCAAGGCACCACAAGGTAAAATTCAAGGACAACCAAAAGCCTAAACTTGGGGATGCCCCGGAAGGCATCCCCTCTTTCGTCTTCGTCCATCGGTAACTTTACTTGAGGCTATATTTTTATTCACCACATGATATGTGTTTTGCTTGGAGCGTATTGTATGATTTGAGTCTTTGCCTTTTAGTTTACCACAATCATACTTGCTGTACACACCTTTTGGAGAGACACACATGAATCATGATTTATTAGAATACTCTATGTGCTTCACTTATATCTTTTGAGCTAGAAAATTTTCTCTAGTGCTTCACTTATATCTTTAAGAGCACGGTGGTGGTTTTATTTGATAGAAATTATTGATGTCTCATGATTCACTTATATTATTTTGAGAGTCTTTTAGAACAGCATGGTAATTTGCTTTGGCTATAAAATTAGTCCTAATATGATAGGCATCCGAGATGGGTACAATAAAAAACTTTCATAAAATGTGCATTGAATACTATGAGAAGTTTGATACTTGATGATTGTCTTGAGATATTAAGATGGTGATATTGATTGTGAATTTGAGAAATACTTGTTCTGAAGTTTGTGATTCCCATAGCATGCACGTATGGTGAACCGTTCTGTGATGAAGTAGGAGCATGATTTATTTATTGATTGTCTTCCTTATGAGTGGCGGTCGGGGACGAGCGATGGTCTTTTCCTACCAATCTACCCCCCTAGGAGCATGCGCGTAGTACTTTGTTTTGATAACTAATAGATTTTTGCAATAAGTATGTGAGTTCTTTATGACTAATGTTGAGTCCATGGATTATACGCACTCTCACCCTTCCACCGTTGCTAGCCTCAATAGTACCACGCAACTTTCGCCGGTACCATACACCCACCATATACCTTCCTCAAAACAGCCACCATACCTACCTATTATGGCATTTCTATATCCATTCTGAGATATATTGCCACGCAACTTACCACCGTTCCGTTTGTTATGACACGCTTCATCGTTGTCATATTGCTTTGCATGATCATGTAGTTGACATCGTATTTGTGGCAAAGCCACCTCTATAATTCTTTCATACATGTCATTCATGATTCATTGCATATCCCAGTACACCGCCGGAGGCATTCACATAGAGTCATATCTTGTTCTAAATATCGAGTTGTAATCTTTGAGTTGTAAGTAAATAAAAGTGTGATGATCATCATTATTAGAGCATTGTCCCATGTGAGGAAAGGATGATGGAGACTATGATTCCCCCACAAGTCGGGATGAGACTCCCGATGAAAAGAAAAAAAGGAAAAAAAGAGGCCATAAAAAAAGAGAAAAAGGCCCAAATAAAAAAATGAGAGAAAAAGAGAGAAGGGACAATGTTACTATCCTTTTACCACACTTGTGCTTCAAAGTAGCACCATGATCTTCATGATAGAGAGTCTCATATGTTGTCACTTTCATATACTAGTGGGAATTTTACATTATAGAACTTGGCTTGTATATTCCAATGATGGGCTTCCTCAAAATGCCCTAGGTCTTCGTGAGCAAGCGAGTTGGATGCAACACCCACTTAGTTTCTTTTGTTGAGCTTTCATACACTTATAGCTCAAGTGCATCCATTGCATGGCAATCCCTACTCACTCACATTAATATTTATTGATGGGCATCTCCATAGCCCATTGATACGCCTAGTTGATGTGGACTATCTTCTCCTTTTTGTCTTCTCCACAACCACCACTCTATTCCACCTATGGTGCTATGTCCATGGCTCACGCTCATGTATTGCGTGAAGGTTGAAAAAGTTTGAGAACATCAAAAGTATGAAACAATTGCTTGGCTTGTCATCGGGGTTGTGCATGATTAAATACTTTGTGTAATGAAGATAGAGCATAGCTAGACTATATGATTTTGTAGGGATAACTTTCTTTGGCCATGTTATTTTGAGAAGACACGATTGCTTTGTTAGTATGCTTGAAGTATTATTATTTTTATGTCAATATTAAAATTTTGTCTTGAATCTTTGGGATCTGAACATTCATGCCACAATAAAGAAAATTACATTGAGAATTATGCTAGGTAGCATTCCACATCAAAAATTCTTTTTTTATCATTTACCTATTCGAGGACGAGCTGGAATTAAGCTTGGGGATGCTTGATACGTCTCCAACGTATCTATAATTTTTGACTGTTCCATGCTATTATATTATCTTTTTTGGATGTTTAATGGGCTTTAATATACCTTTTTATATTATTTTTGGGACTAACCTACTAACCAAAGGCCCAGTGCAAATTGTTGTTTTTTTTGCCTATTTTAGTGTTTCGTAGAAAAGGAATATCAAACGGAATCCAAATGGAATGAAACCTTCGGGAGAGTTAATTTTGGAACAAACGTTATACAGGAGACTTGGAGTGGACGTCAAGAAAGAAGCGAGGAGGCCACGAGGCAGGAGGGTGCGCCCCCACCCTCGTGGGCCCCTCGCAGCTCCACCGACATACTTCTTCCTCCTATATACACCCATATACCCTGAAAACATCCAGGAGCACCATGAAACCCTATTTTCAACGCCGCAACCTTCTGTACCCGTGAGATCCCATCTTGGGGCCTTTTCCAGCGCTCCGCCGGAGGGGGAATCGATCACGGAGGGCTTCTACATCAACACCATAGCCTCTCCGATGATGTGTGAGTAGTTTACCACAGACCTTCAGGTCCATAGTTATTATCTAGATGGCTTCTTCTCTCTCTCTCTTTGGATCTCAATACAAAGTTCTCCTCGATTCTCTTGGAGATCTATTCATGTAATTCTTTTTGCAGTGTGTTTGTCGAGATCTGATGAATTGTGGGTTTATGATCAAGATTATCTATGAACAATATTTGATTCTTCTCTGAATTCTTTTATGCATGATTTAATATCTTTGCAAGTCTCTTGGAATTATCAGTTTGGTTTGGCCTACTAGATTGTTCTTTCTTGCAATGGGAGAAGTGCTTAGCTTTGGGTTCAACCTTGCGGTGTCCTTTCCTAGTGAGAGCATGGGCAGCAAGGCACATATTGGATTTTTGCCATCGAGGATAAAAAGACGGGGTTTATATCATATTGCTCGAGTTTATCCCTCTACATCATGTCATCTTGCCTAATGCGTTACTCTGTTCTTATGAACTTAATACTCTAGATGCATGCTGGATAGCGGTCGATGTGTGGAGTAATAGTAGTAGATGCAGAATCGTTTTGGTCTACTTGTCGCGGACTTGATGCCTATATACATGATCATGCCTAGATATTCTCATAACTATGCGCTTTTCTATCAATTGCTCGATAGTAATTTGTTCACCCACCATAGAATTTTCTATCTTGAGAGAAGCCACTAGTGAAAACTATGGCCCCCGGGTCTATTCTCTATTATATTATTCTCCCGTCAACAAGCTATTTCTATCATTGTTTGTTTTGCAATATTTATTTTCCAATCTATACAACAAAAATACCAGAAATATTTATCTTATTATCTCTATCATATCTCACTTTTGTAAGTAACCGTGAAGGGATTGACAACCCCTTTATCGCGTTGGTTGCGAGGTTCTTGTTTGTTTCTGCAGGTATGAGGGACTTGCGTGTAGTCTCCTACTGGATTGATACCTTGGTTCTCAAAAACTAAGGGAAATACTTACGCTACTTTGCTGCATCACCCTTTCCTCTTCAAGGGAAAACCAACGCATGCTCAAGAGGTAGCAAAGCTGAGGCCTAATCAGCGCCACCAAAGAAGTTGTACACTAATCGCCACATTTTCTTCTTGATTCGATCTCACGATGCCGTCGGTGCTCGGTCCCAAGCCTACATGGTGCAGCTCCATCCACGGCGGCGTCGCCGACCACTTCCTCCATGGCGTCGCTCCCTTGGCGGCGACATCCACATCAGTAGGAGCTGCTGCTGCTTTAGCTCTCGCTCGCGCTGCTGCTCTACTTTTGCTCTCGGTCCCCTGCCTGGTCTGCTCTTGCTATTGCTCTTGCTCGCGTTGCTGCTCTCGCTCTTGCTCTTGCTTGCGATGCTGCTCCGATTTGGCAACACTTCAGTCGACTGAATCGACTTTTGGGTCAGTTGATTTTCAGGGGGGGCTCGCTGGAGAGGTACCCCACTATCTATCTTAGGGTTCAGGGTGGGGGCGGTGGTGGGGCGGTGGCGTGGGAATCGCCAGAGAAAAAGCTCGACACAGAGGGGGTGGGGGCTGGAGGGATGGCCGGGGCGGCAACGCACCAACGGTGGGGAGTGGTTTCGAGGCAGGCGGGGCGGTGCACCGCCTGCCACGGGCAGCGGAGGGCGGCGGTTTGGCCGGTGGTGGCTGGCGGCTCAGGGGGGTGGAGGTTGAAGATGAACTGGTACACGACCAGCTGCCCCGGCTCTCACACGCGCTACTGCTACTTCTTTTCTGCTACTAGTGCGTTCAGTTTTGACAGTAAAATTTAGTTTCGACAGCAAAATTTAGTTTCGATAGTTAAGTTTAGTTTCAACAGTTAAATTCAGTTTCGATAGTTAAGTTCAGAGATGAGCGGCTGATGTATTTTACATCTAACACTTTGTGGTTATGTATTTTACGTCATCTATTGGAGATGCTATTAGAATTCCACTCAGGTTAACGTTGTCTCTCTTGTCCTGCTTCAGCCTCGGCGTCGTACAACTCAGTGGAGCTGCTCCAATGACAAAACCCTCCATCACAGCGGAGCAGTACCCCGGGCTCCATCTCTAGATGCCTAAGATCTCCTTCCCCTCCTCCTACAGCCAAGTCAACCGAATCATCCTCACCGACCAACCCAATCACGTTGAGATCGACATGGCTTCGCCAAAGAGGTTGTACACTTGTTGCATCTCTTTCTTACTCTACATGTTATATATATTGTCCACTAAGCACACGTAGTAACGTGAAATACGATTAGTTTCTCCTACTATATGACAAGCAGTGTGGTATCAGGCAACTTAGCTATCCGTGATGGACTCTCTTGAACGCCATCATTATTTATCTCTACGCGTTTGAGCTGTGCATTTGTCGATGAGCCTGGGAGTTGAGCTAGTAGGGTAGTGGCCTGGGTCCAAAGTAGTAGAAGTAGCACAAAAACATTTTTTGAGTGTAGGCTTTTCCTTGCTCAAGCCTGCCTACTAGAATCGCCAGTGCTTGAAAGGAAAAGTGACAGAAAAACATAGGAATTGGAATGTTTCCTATGGTACTAGTATTCATGCATTTGGTTCAAAGGAATGGAGCAAAGGAAAACTGTAGGATTTGTTCCTTTAGTTTCTCCTTGAAAGAAAAACCGTAGGAATTTTAATATCCACTTGTCCTCCTTTTCAAATTCCTATTCATGAAGCACAAGACTAGGAGGTAGTAGGATAATAGCATTATAACAATACATTTTCTTGTGGTTTGACTTAATCTCAGCATGCTTCTTTGCATCCCGTGATCTTCCAATTCTTGTGAACCAAACATCCAGATTGGCAGAAATCCTATGTTTTTAAATTCTCTGTTTTGCACGTGCATTCCTATCCTATTACTGTGTATTTCCTATCCCCGCGTTGTTAGAATCCTCCAATTCAAACGAGCCCTTACAGAATTACTTCTCTTATAGATAGTTGTCAAAGAAAACCTTGTGTGGTTTGTCCCGCTCCTGTTGCACCGTCGTCCGCCCCAGCTCAGTTGCTCCAACGATAGAAGGGTCCAGCATAGCAGGGATCCGGCCTCCAGACTATCTTTTGCTGCCTCAGATCTTCTTCCCCGCCGCTGGCAGCCATGACAACTGCATTACCATCATCAACCAAGGAGATGACCTCGAGGATTACACGGGTCCGCAAGAGAGGTCGCACTCTTTCGTATCTGCTTACGTTATGCATTGCTTAATATTACATGCTACTTTATCATCCTGTTCATCGATTAGACTATGAGTCAGCTCCAAACTAATGGTCAAACTTGATTTTTTAAATGGTTGTGGGGTGCATATCGGGGCCACAATCAATAGTATCTATCTACTATCTGGTTAATCTCTGGTGTCTACTATGAGTTTCATGTTGGGTGGGAAACAAATAGTAAAGAAGACATTATCTGTATTTTTTAACTGAAGCCATTTTCTGCTTGTTATCATTGGTTTTGGGTCTATGCACAGGTTTCTACCATCACTCTGGATTTCTGCATGCACTCCTTACATAATGTCACTATGTTTTATTCCTATGCATGTCAGTTATTGTACACAATGGAACTGAACATGTAGATCAAAAGAGACGAGCCTTTTGTGGCAATAAAATTTCATGCAGATATCGCTCCATGGTAGGCGCAAAGGCAACCCCCCTCCACCCATTTCGGATTGTAATCGAGAGGAAGATATCTATTCTGAGGGGGATTCAGAAGGAGAAGACCACTCCTATGTACCTCTTGAGGTCTTCGCCCTAACTTGGCATGCTGATGTTGGTTATATCATGCATATGGTGCCTTGCGTTGCTTACTTTATACATCAAATATGTCATCTGCTTAGTTTAGACATGCTTTGTGTGAATGCCATCTGTTTAGTTTATTCATCGTTTATGTGAATTATGCAATGCCATCTTGTTTAGCCAGGCATCATATATGTGAATTTTGCAATGCCATCCTGCTTAGCCAGTCATCTTATATGTGAATTATCTCAGGCCAACCTTTTTTTCGTTACGTATTACATTTGTCAACAATGTTAGTACATTCAACTACTCTTCGTGTGCATCAGCCATTTGACACGGTGATGGAAAATTCTGGAGTGAAAACAAAGTCATCGGAGCAGACTATGCTATCTGACGAAGCGCATATCTTGCTGGTTACGAATAGCTCCTCAGAGGAGGATTCAGAGACAGATGACCAGTCCTATTTCCCCCCGACGTGTATGCTCTAACTTGGTAGGGTTATGTTGCTCGTATCATTCGTATGGTGTCTTGCATTGCTATGTCATTTGATTAGTTTAGACATGCTTTGTGTGAATGCCACCTATTTAGTGTCTAATTACCATATATGCGAATTATGCCTTGCCATCTTGTTGCAAGACATTATATATGTGAATTATGCAATGCTATCTTGTTGCAAAGGCATTATATATGTGAATTATGCAATGCCATGATGTTTAGCCAATCATCATGTATGTGAATTATATCATGCTATCATTTTTTGTATTACGTGTTCCATTTGTCGATAATTTTTGTATATTCAACTACTCTTCCTGTGCATCAGCCATTTGAAGCGGTGATGGAAGTATCAGGAGTGAAAACAAGGTATTCAGAGCAGACAATGCTACCTACTGAAGCAACCATCTTGCTGGTTACAGAGAGCTCCTCAGACGAGAATTCGGAGACTGATGACCAGTCCTATTCCCCCCCGCCCCCCGAGGTCTATGCTCAAACTTGGCAGGGTTATATTACCCATGTCATGCATGTTGTCTTGCATTGCTTAGTTTTTACATCATATATGGATTTCCATATGCTTACTTGCTTACTATATAAATCATATATTTGAATTATACCATGCCATCATGTTTACATACATAGCATCTATCTGAATTATCGCATGGCAACCCATTTAACAAACACATCATATAGTTATATCACCTCATCCTGTTTAGTGTTTACAGTCATCATATTTTGAATTATGTCATTCTATATGTGAATTATATCATGCTATCATGTTTCCATAGGCTGCATGTATGTGAATTAGGCCATGCCAACCTATTTAATAAACACATTACATAGTTATATCATGTTATCCTGTTTACATAGTAATCAAATTTTGAACTATGTCTTTCCATCTTTTTTAGTTAGCCATCATAATGTGAAATTGTGTCATGATATCCTGTTTAGTTAGCCATCATATATGTGAAATTGTGTCATGCTATCCTATTTGGTTAGAGAACATAAATGTGAATTATTTCATGTCCTCTTTTATTCCCCACTATCCATTGCACCTGGCTATCATACAATGTCTGTACATTCAATTACTTTTCTTGTTTATCAGCCATTTGAATTGGAGAGGGTGATGGCAGTATCTAAGGGAGTAACAACACGGTCTTTAGAAAATATAGTGGTACCAGTTGATGCAGATAGAACCACGGTTGTACTAGCCCAAGAACCAGCCCCACCACACATAACCCAGACTCCCGCAGATTGTACCCCTACCCAGTTGGACAGAGAACCAGCTACACCCCTTCTAACCCCAACCCCAGCAGATAGTAACCCAGTTCCAGTTGACACATCACTGTCTCCTCCACAAAGCACCCAAACACGAGCAGTTAGTAAGGGAACTGCAGTGCCCAAAGCACGAGGACCACCACTCCGAATCCCAACTCAACGCTTAAAGGAGAAGAAGAATTGTTCTCAGGTCAGGTTTTGTAGCTATGGTTCATACTCCTTTGCTCTTGCATCATTATATTTACTCATACCAACTATTTTCTAATTTGAAGGATGGAATTGAAACTCCAATGGTGCAACAGGTATGTTTTAAGCCTGTTTCTTTAACTGGTTTGCTATTGTAACTTGCTCTATGTTAATTTCAGTTTCGATTGAATAAACAATTATGTTCTCATGTCATGCACATTACAAGTGTTGTTATTGCTCTATAGTTTCCAACACTTGTATTCTGTGTATTCTACTTTGTCTTGAACAAATATTATTTGAACTGTGTCTCTATCTTGATTTGGCAACAAAAACTAGAATGATATAGACCATAAAGTGACCATGGTACATAGATATATGTTTGTTTCATGCTGTTATCCTGTCCACTTTACTACTGAACTGATTTACCAAAATGAGTTTCATATACAACATGGTAAATATGTGATGTGTCTGCTTGTTTCTCTTTTAGAATGCGGACAAAATATTGGAGAACAGTACCCCGTTATGCAATGGTAAAGGAAGTAATGCGGATAAGGTTCAAGATAGTGAGGCGTCGCTGTTGGTCTACAAGAAAGCTGATAAAAACTGTCTTGACGACAGTGAGAGAACCCAAAAGTCATGTCTTGATGTAGTGTTCGAGTTACTGGCCAGTACTACTGGCACAAGCTCTTCGAACTCGCTACCTGAATCAGTTCGTCTCCTTGAGTCTCAACTTGAAGTTAAAAGACATCGATCAGATGTGCTGCGACAGGAAGTTGAAGGACTGAGGAAGTACCTATAGAATTCAGATGCATACTTTCTGGTGCAACAGCAAGCGTTGGACGATTTAAGCGCCAAACAAGAGAAAGTTAATAAGCTTGATAAGCATCTTGCCAATATTATGGGTACCCAGGATATTGTTTCTTGAGCTCTTCTGAAGTGGTTTCAGTTCTGGACTTGTTTTTCTGCGACGTTTATTTGCACTGGTCGCTAAGTTTGACAACCAGTGTATATGATATGCTGCTTTGTTCCCTATATTTGCACTGGTGGCGAACTTTGATGCCCAATGGATGTAATATGTGTAATAGCCATGATAGCCTAGCGTAAGTTGCTCGCTGATTTATTTCCTTGTTGTCTTGTTTATTTTTTTGCTTGTAGTCAGTGCCGTTCTTTTTCCGTGGTTTGCTAGTGGCTGCAATAACCTATTTTTTGAAACTAGGCCACAATAACCATGGGCTACATATTTATTGTAGTTACCATGGGCCTCCTACGGGCCGTAGAAACAATGGGCCTTCTACGGGCCGTATGATTGATCGGCCAAACATGGGCCAATAACAGACCGCATTATGGGAGTTAAACGAGCTATATTTGGAATCGTCCGTTCATGGGCTGACCATAAGGGGCCGTCGTTAATTGGCCGTATTTGATGACGCTATGAAAACAGCCCAACGGATTAAGAGGCCGCAAACGGGCCGATTGTAACCATAGGCTGAATTTGGCCCACAAGCAAAAATGGCCAGTAACGGGCCGTAAGTAACCGAATGCTGGAAATAAGCCCAAGAATAAATGGGCCTTGGGAAGGCCGAAAGATAACACGGGTTGGAAACGGCCCAATGGAATAATGGGCCGTTAATGGGTATAAAGCGGTACACTGTTCATTGCGGGCCAGATTCACCACGGGCCATTAATGGGCCAAGAGTTACAAATGGCCTCGTATGGGCTGAAAGACATCATGGGCCAAACATGGGTCGGAAGTTACAATGGGCTGGAATCATATTGGACAGCCCAGATGAAGCTACTGGGCTTAATTCCGATAGGCCGTAACGGGCCTTGAGTTAGCGGGTCGTAAATGGGCTATATACGAACAAGCTGTTAACAGGCTTTCCGTGGGCCGGCCCGTTACCTTTTGACCAAGTCAAATGGGCCGGCCATTTCACCGAAATGGGCCTCTATTGGGCCGTGCGATGTGTCGACCTATCATAGGCGCCTCCTGTCCAATGAATGGATGACATCTGTCCCAACGGTGAGCCAACACGTGTTTACTCCGGCCAATGGCAATTTTACACGTGGAAAATCCTCATTGGTTCGGGCTGTTAACGGGTTATCGGATCCAAAACCGGCCCCATAGCATAACGACGACCCATTACGGTGGATGCCACATGTCGGTCACCCTTGACGAAAGCACTTCTATGATGTGAGATTTATCATCGTGGAAGTGGACACTTCCGTGATGATAATTTTAGTTATGTCAAGGAACACTTCTACGATAGCACATGTATGCCTATCTTGATTCTGTCATAAAATCGTCATGGATGTACATGCGTGACAAAAAATGTGACCTACTGTGACAAACACATATCATCACGGCAGTGTATTTTTTTGTAGTGTCATTGGACCACACACATCACCGTACATAAGCTCCAACAACTCGGACACCCTCTCGCAACTCTTTGCGAAAGGAGATGTAGTCATCTTGCCGAGCAAGCATGATTCGCATGTCTCGAACAACCTGAAGTCAGACAAAGTTATGAGTCCATTGATAGTCCCCAAGTGCAAGGAATCATCGTAGCAATTTCCAAAGGTGGAAGTGATAAGTATGGAGTATTGAACCCACAAGGAGCTAATGGTAAGATTAATATTCTCGCAAGTTCTATCTGAAGGAAATATGCCCTAGAGGTAATAATAAAGTTGTTATTTATATTTCCCTATATCATGATAAATGTTTATTATTCATGCTAGAATCATGTTAACCGGAAACTTAGTACATGTGTGAATACATAGACAAATAGAGTGTCCCTAGTATGCCTCTACTAGACTAGCTCATTAATCAAAGATGGTTAAGTTTCCCAGCCATAGACATGTGTTGTCATTTGATGAATGGGATCACATCATTAGAGAATGATGTGATGGACTAGACCCATCCTTTAGCCGTGTGCGGTGCCCCCCTCCACAGTTTTCCACCTCGGTCATTTGTCATAGTGCTTAGGCGAAGCCCTGCGTCGGTAACTTCATCATCACCGCCAACACGCCATCATCCTGACGCAACTCACCCTCAGCCTCAACTAGATCAAGAGTATGAGGGACGTTACCGAGCTGAACGTATGCAGATCACGGAGGTGCCGTGCATTCGGTACTTGATCGGTTGGATCACGAAGACGTTCGACTACATCAACCACCTTCGGTCTACGAGGGTACATAGACACACTCTCCCCTCTCATTGATATGCATCTCCTAGATAGATCTTTGATACATCTCCAACGTATCTATAATTTTTGATTGCTCCATGCTATATTATCTACTGTTTTGGACTATACTGGGCTTTATTTTCCACTTCTATATTATTTTTGGGACTAACCTATTAACCGGAGGCCTAGCCCAGAATTGCTGTTTTTTTGCCTATTTCAGTGTTTCAGATAAACGGAATATCAAACGGAATAAAATCTTCGGGAACATGATTTTCTCACCGAACGTGATCCAGGAGACTTGGACCCTGCTCCAAGGAACAAAAGAGGCGGTCACGAGGGTGGGGGGGCGCCCCCCTAGGGCGTGCCCCCTGCCTCATGGGCCCCTCGTTGCTCCTTCGGTGTACTTCTTCCTCCTATATATACACACGTACCCCCAAACGATCAGAACGGGAGCCAAAAACCTAATTCCACTACTGCAACTTTCTGTATCCACGAGATCCCATCTTGGGGCCTATTGCGGTGCTCCGCCGGAAGAGGGCCGTCATCACGGAGGGCTTCTACATCATCATAGCCTCTCCGATGAAGTGTGAGTAGTTTACTTCAGACCTTCGGGTCGATAGTTAGTAGCTAGATGGCTTCTTATCTCTCTTTGAATCTCAATACAAAGTTTCCCCCCTCTCTTGTGGAGATCTATTCGATGTAATCTTCTTTTTGCGGTGTGTTTGTTGAGACCGATGAATTGTGGGTTTATGATCAAGTCTATCTATGAATAATATTTGAATCTTCTCTGAATTATTTTATGTATGATTGGTTATCATTGCAAGTCTCTTCGAATTATCCGTTTGGTTTGGCCAACTAGATTGGTAGTTCTTGCCATGGGAGAAGTGCTTAACTTTGGGTTCAATCTTGCGGTGTCCTTACCCAGTGACAGAAGGGGCATCAAGGCACATATTGTATCGTTGCCATCGAGGATAACAAGACGGGGTTTATTTCATGGATTATACGCACTCTCACCCTTCCACCTTTGCTAGCCTCTCTAATACCGCGCACCTTTCGCCGGTATCATACACCTACCATATATCTTCCTCAAAACAGCCACCATACCTACCTATTATGGCATTTCCATAGCCATTCCGAGATATAATGCCATGCAACTTTCCACCGTTCCGTTCATGACACATTCATCATTGTCATATTGCATATCCCGGTACACCGCCGCATGCATTCACATAGAGTCATATTTTGTTCTAAGTACCGAGTTGTAATTGTTGAGTTATAAGAAAAATAAAATTGTGATGATCATCATTATTAGAGCATTTTCCCAGTGAGGAAAGAATGATGGAGACTATGATTCCCCCATAAGTCGGGATGAGACTCCGGACGAAAAAAAAGAGGCCAAAGAAGCCCAAATAAAAAGAGGCCATAAAAAAGAGAAAAGGCCCAAAAAACATAAAAAATAAGAGAAAAAGAGAGAAGGGACAATGTTACTATCCTTTTACCACACTTGTGCTTCAAAGTAGCACCATGATCTTCATAGTAGAGAGTCTCTCATGTTATCACTTTCATATACTAGTGGGAATTTTACATTATAGAACTTGGCTTGTATATTCCAATCATGGGCTTCCTCAAAAATTGCCCAAGGTCCTAATGAGCAAGCAAGTTGGATGCACACCCACTTAGTTTCTTTTTGAGCTTTCATATACTTATAGCTCTAGTGCATCCGTTGCATGGCAATCCCTACTCACTCACATTGATATCTATTGATGGGAATCTCCATAGCCCGTTGATACGCCTAGTTGATGTGAGACCACATTCTCCTTTTTGTCTTCTCCACAACCACCATTCTATTCCACCTATAGTGCTATATCCATGGCTCACGCTCATGTATTGCGTGAAGATTGAAAAAGTTTTGAATAAGTTAGAGTATCAAACAATTGCTTGGCTTGTCATCGGGGTTGTGCATGATTTAAATACTTTGTGTGCTGAAGATGGAGCATAGCCAGACTATATGATTTTGGAGGGATAACTTTCTTTGGCCATATTATTTTGAGAAGACATAATTGCTTTATTAGTATGCTTGAAGTATTATTATTTTTTATGTCAATATAAACTTTTGCTTGAATCTTTCTAATCTGAATATTCATACCACAATTAAGAAGATTTACATTGAAATTATGCCAAGTAGCACTCCACATCAAAAATTCTCTTTTTATTATTTACCTACTCGAGGACGAGCAGGAATTAAGCTTGGGGATGCCTGATACGTCTCCAACGTATCTATAATTTTTGATTGCTCCATGCTATATTATCTACTGTTTTGGACTATATTGGGCTTTATTTTCCACTTTTATATTATTTTTGGGACTAACCTATTAACCGGAGGCCCAGCCCAGAATTGCTGTTTTTTTGCCTATTTCAGTGTTTCAGATAAACGGAATATCAAACGGAGTCCAAACGGAATAAAATCTTCGGGAACGTGATTTTCTCACCGAACGTGATCCAGGAGACTTGGACCCTGCTCCAAGGAACAAAAGAGGCGGTCACGAGGGTGGGGGGCGCCCCCCCTAGGGCGCGCCCCCTGCCTCGTTGGCCCCTCGTTGCTCCTCCGACGTACTTCTTCCTCCTATATATACACATGTACCCCCAAACGATCAGAACAGGAGCCAAAAACCTAATTCCACCGCCGCAACTTTCTGTATCCACGAGATCCCATCTTGGGGCCTGTTCCGGAGCTCCGCCGGAAGAGGGCCGTCATCACGGAGGGCTTCTACATCATCATAGCCTCTTCGATGAAGTGTGAGTATTTTACTTCAGACCTTCGGGTCCATAGTTAGTAGCTAGATGGCTTCTTCTCTCTCTTTGAATCTCAATACAAAGTTCTCCCCCTCTCTTGTGGAGATCTATTCGATGTAATCTTCTTTTTGCGGTGTGTTTGTTGAGACCGATGAATTGTGGGTTTATGATCATGTCTATCTATGAATAATATTTGAATCTTCTCTGAATTATTTTATGTATGATTGGTTATCTTTGCAAGTCTCTTCGAATTATCCGTTTGGTTTGGCCAACTAGATTGGCAGTTCTTTCCATGGGAGAAGTGCTTAGCTTTGGGTTCGATCTTGCGGTGTCCTTACCCAGTGACAGAAGGGGCAGCAAGGCACGTATTGTATCGTTGCCATCGAGGATAACAAGACGGGGTTTATTTCATATTGCATGAATTTATCTCTCTACATCATGTCATCTTGCTTAAGGCGTTACTCTGTTTTTAACTTAATACTCTAGATGCATGCTGGATAGCGATCGATGATTGGAGTAATAGTAGTAGATGCAGAATCGTTTCAATCTACTTGTCACGGACGTGATGCCTATATACATGATCATGCCTAGATATTCTCATATCTATGCTCAATTCTGTCAATTGCTCAACAGTAATTTTTCACGCACCGTAGAATACTTATGCTCTTGAGAGAAGGCACTAGTGAAACCTATGGCCCTCAGGTCTATTCTCATCATATCAATCTCCATTAATTTAATCTTGCTTTGCTTTTTACTTTGCCTTTACTTTTTACTTTGCATCTTTATACCAAAATACCAAAAAAATTATATCTATCAGATCTCACTCTCGTAAGTGACCGTGAAGGGCTTGACAACCCCTAATCGCATTGGTTGCGAGTAGCTATCGCTTTGTGCAGGTACAAGGGACTTGAGCGTGGGCTCCTACTGGATTGATACCTTGGTTCTCAAAAACTGAGGGAAATACTTTCGCTACTCTGTTGCATAATCCCTTCCTCTTCAGGGAAAACCAACGCAAGCTCAAGACGTAGCAATCTTGCATGATCGTAGGATTTTTTTTTGAAATACTGCGTTACCCAACACTATCTGCTACCGATACAACTCTATGTACACCGAGCATTTGCTTTCATCTAGAAAGTAGAAATAAAACTACGTTGTGGGTAAAAAGAGGATAACTTTTCATGATATTGGAGAGCTAAAATATAAAAAATAGGTTCTACCTAAATAAAGATAGAATATATTACAATATATTACAAATAGCGAGTGTGGAATAATGATGGATTGGAGTACGAAATTGTCCTAGGCAATTGTTAACAACATCGGTAATCATTATCGCAATTTTATATGAGGGAGAGGCATGAGATAACATACTTTTCGTACTTGGATCATATGAACTTATGATTGGACCTCTAGCAAGCATTCACAACTATTAGAAACCATTAAGGTAAACCCAACCATATCATTAAGTATCAAGTCCCCTTTACTCCCATACGCAACAACCCCTTACTCAGGTGTAAGCTTCTGTCAATCTAGCCACCCACCGATGTCTCCAACGTATCTATAATTTTTGATTGTTCCATGCTATTATATTATGTGTTTCAGATGTTTTATATGCATTAATATGCTATTTTATATTATTTTTTGGACTAGCCTATTAACCTAGAGCCCAGTGACAGTTTCTGTTTTCCCCTTGTTTTTGAGTTTTACAAAAAAGGAATACCAAACAGAGTCCAAACGGAATAAAACTTTATGATGATTTTTCTTGGACCAGAAGACATCCACGAAGCTTGGAGAGGGGGTCAGGAGATCTCCGAGGAGGCCACAATCCCCCTAGGCGCGCCCTAGGGGGGCATCTTGAGGGCTTGTGGGCCCCTTGGGAGTCCTCCAACACTAATTCTTGCAGTATAAATTCCCAAATATTCCCAAACCAACAGTACCAAATACTTTTCTGTCGCCACAAGCCTCTGTTCCTGTGAGACCCCAGACCCTGCCGGAAGGGGGATTCGATCATGGAGGGCATCTACATCAACCTTATTGCCCTTCCGATGAAGCGTGAGTAGTTTACCACAGACCTACGGGTCCATAGCTAGTAGCTAGATGGCTTCTTCTCTCTCTTTCATCTTCAATAGAATGTTCTCCTTGATGTTCTTGGAGTTCTATCCGATATAATACTATTTTGTGGTGTGTTTGTCGATATCCGATGAACTGTGGATTTATGATCAGATTATCGATGAATATTATTTGAGTATTTTCTGAACTCTTTTATGCATGATTAAATATCTTTGTATTTCTCTTTGAATTATCAGTTTGGTTTGGCCAACTAGATTGGTTTCTCTTGCAATGGGAGAGGTGCTTAGTTTTGGGTTCAATCTTGCGGTGTCCTCACCTACTGACAAAGTAGGGGTAGCGAGGCATGTATTGTATTGTTGCCATCAAGGGTAAAAAGTTGGGGTTTTGATAATATTGCTTGAGTTTATCCCTCTACTGATAGAGGCAAAGGTGTCCCGATGTTTCGATGAGATGGTGGCTATCGTTTTCTATGGGAGTCGACCTTGACGATCCGACTACGATCGTGCGAGACGTCGCGCCTTAGCAATCGCTAAACCAACTTCCGAGGGGTTATTGACCACGCCGGAGCACGATCAACCTGACCACGAGGGCCTGTTTCCTGCGAGCAAACGAAGAACAAGCAAGAAACTGAGATTGCAATCTGGATATTGCGAATATAAGATGAAAGCTTTATTGATCAAGGTGGGGTTCTGTGACGTCTTGGTCTGGTCGTTGGACACAAACGAAGTACGTGAAGTTGCAGCTATGGCGAACTTTTAATCTAAACAAAACCCAAAGTCTAAACGACGCCCTAAGGGCTGTATATATGGAGGAAGAGAGGGGAATTTCGTGGCCCTTGAGGGTGGGGTCCGAAACCAACCCTAACTCTTGTTTCCCCACACATACGGACTCTAAAAATAGCCTATACTTAAGTATTTCGAAATTACATGGGCCTGGCCCATTAATAAGGTGACGCAGCACCTAGAATAGCCTATGGACGAATATTATGAAGTGGCATCTTGTATATTTCGTCCATGGCTTCATGCACTCCTTATGGCGGCTTCAAAGTCCTGAAATCATCACTTGTAACTCCGTTCTTGATCCCCTTGCGCATGCCATCAACTTCATGCGTGTTCTTGCTCCAATGTTCATCCTTCTCCAAGCTAGGCCCTTCATTTGAAAGCAAAACAAATGTATCCAATTTAGGCAGCATCATAATCTCATGAACATTAGAATCATTACCAAGAAACGAAAGTACCTGGTAATTTAATTGGCGTGCGCGAGCTCTAGTAATTGGTCCAGTATATGTAACAGTAGGGGCTGTGGGTGTAACAATGGTATTGATGTCCTCATCATCTACATCATGTCATCTTACTTAAGGTGTTAGTCCGTTCTTATGAACTTAATACTCTAGATGCATGCTAGATAGCGGTCGATGTGTGGAGTAATAGTAGTAGAAGAAGAATCATTTCGGTCTACTTGACACAGACATGATGCTTATATTAATAATCAGTGCCTTGGATATCGTCATAACTTTGCGCTTTTCTATCAATTATTGCCAGGGGGATGAACCCCGGGCAGGCAATGGAACCCGGATCCTCTTCAAAAAACATCGGGGCCAGCATTGCCTCTCAAGCCGGCTCACGCTTGGCCGGGTTCCTCAACCCAGCCAAGTCCCTCGACTCGGCCAAGCTACTTCGACCCAACCAAGAAGGCAACCCGACCCTGCCGGCTGGTGCAAGCCGGCCGAACCCGGCGAACCAAGACTTCTCTAGCAAGCCAGCTTTCCTGTGACGTGTTCCACAACCCGGCCATGGGTCAGCTCCTGTCCCATCCAAGGTACGATGGGGACGAGTCTCCACTAAAGGGATGATCATGGAAACAGTGCCCCAACAACTCCTTTGATAGGCGAAGGCGTGGCAACTCCTCTGGATGCGCAGATTGGAGCGTGTTGTATGATATATTATTTATGGCAAGGCCTCCGTTCATATTTTTTTATACATGTCACTCTTGATCATTGCACATCCCAGTACACCGCCAGAGGCATTCAAATAGAGTCATATTTTGTTGTAGTATCGAGTAGTAATTCTTGAGTTGTAAGTAAATAAAAGGGTTATGATCATCATTATTAGAGCATTGTCCCACATGAGGAAAGGATGATGGAAGCTATGATTACCTCACAAGTTGGAATGAGTCTCCGACTTTATAAAAATATAAAAGAGGCCAAAGAATCCCAAATAAAAAAATGACAGAAAAGAGAGAAAGGACAATGTTACTATCCTTTTCCACACTCGTGCTTCAAAGTAGCACCATATTCTTCATGATAGAGAGTCTCCTATTTTGTCGCATTCATATACTAGTGGGAGTTTTACATTATAGAACTTGGCTTGTATATTCCAATCATGGGCTTCCTCAAAAATTGCCCAAGGTCCTAATGAGCAAGAAAGTTGGATGCACACCCACTTAGTTTATTTTTGAGCTTCCATACACTTATAGCTCTAGTGCCTCCGTTGCATGGCAATCCCTACTCACTCACATTGATATCTATTGATGGGCATCTACATAGCCTGTTAATATGCCTAGTTGATGTGAGACTATCTCCTTCTTTTTGTCTTCTCCACAACCACCATATTCTATTCCACCAATAGTGCTATATCCATGGCTCATGCTCATGTATTGAGTGAAAGTTGAAAAAGTTTGAGAACACCAAAAGTATGAAACAATTGCTTGGCTTGTCTTTGGGGTTGTGCATGATTAAATACTTCGTGTGATGAAGATGGCGCATAACCAGACTATATGATTTTGTAGGGATAACTTTCTTTTGCCATGTTATTTTGAGAAGCCACGATTGCTTTATTAGTATGTTTGAAGTATTATTGTTTTTATGTAAATATTGAACTTTTGTTTTGAATCTTATGGGTTTGAATATTCATGCCACAATAAAGAAGATTATATCAATAAATATGCTAGGTAGCATTCCACATCAAAAATTCTATTTTTATCATTTACCTACTCGAGGACGAGCAGGAATTAAGCTTGCGGATGTTTGATACGTCTCCAACTTATCTATAAATTTTGATTGTTCCATGCTATTATACTATCTGTTTTGGATGTATTATTCAATAAATATGCCCAGTGACAGTTTCTGTTTTTTTCCTTGTTTTTGAGTTTTACAAAAAAGGAATACCAAACGGAATAAAAATTTACGATGATTTTTCTTGGACCAGAAGACATCCACGAAGCTTGGAGAGGGGGTCATAAGATCTCCGAGGAGGCCACAAGCCTGCTAGGCACGCCGGGGGGGGGGGCTAAGGGCTTGTGGGCCCCTCGGGAGTCGTCCAACCCTAATTCTTACACTATAAATTCCCAAATATTCCCAAACCAATAGAAGCATCCACCAAAATACTTTTCTGCCGCTGCAAGCTTCTGTTCCCATGAGATCCCATCTTGGGACCTTTTCCGGCACCCTGGCGGAAGGGGGATTCGATCACGGAGGGCATATACATCAACCTTTATTGCTCTTCCGATGAAGCATCAGTAGTTTACCGTAGACCTATGGGTTCATAGCTAGATGGGTTCTTCTCTCTCTTTGATCTTCAATGCAATGTTCTCTCGATGTTCTTGGAGTTCTATCCGATGTAATATTCTAATGTTGTGTGTTTGTCGAGATTCGATGAATTGTGGATTTGTGATCAGATTATCTATGAATATTATTTTGGGCTTTTCTGAACTCTTTTATGCATGATTAAATATCTTCTTATTTCTCTTTGAATTATCGGTTTGGTTTGGCCGACTAGATTGATTTTTCTTGCAATGAGAGATGCGGCTTAGTTTTGGGTTCAGTCTTGCAGTGTCCTCAGCTAGTGACAACTGACAAAGTAGGGGTAGCGAGGCACGTATGGTATTGTTGCCATCAAGGTTAAAAAGATGGGGTTTTCATCATATTGGTTGAGTTTATCCCTCTACATCATGTCATCTTACTTAAGGAGTTACTTCGTTCTTATGAACTTAATACTCTAGATGCATGCTAGATAGCGGTCGATGTGTGGATTAATAGTAGTAGATGCATAATTGTTTCGGTCTACTTGACACGGACATGATGCCTATATTCATAATCATTGCCTTGGATATTGTCATAACTTTTGGCTTTTCTATCAGTTGCTCGATAGTAATTTGCTTACCCATCGTATGTTTTCTTTCAAGAGAATAGCCTTTAGTGAAACCTATGGCCCCCAGGTCTATTTTCCATCATATATTTTCAGATCTATAAACCAAAAGACCCAAAAATACCTTGCTGCAATTTATTGGATTTACATTAGTTTGCTCTTTTATTTATCTTTTATACCTATCTCTATTTGATCTCACTCTTGTTCGAGACCGTGAAGGGATTGACAACCCTTTTCGTGTTGAGTGCAAGTGTTTGTTAGTTTGTGTAGGTGCATAGATTGGAGACTTGCTTGTACCTCCTACTTGATTGATACCTTGGTTCTTAGCTGAGGGAAATACTTATCTCTACTTTGCTGCATCACCCTTGCCTCTTCAAGGAAAAAAATGACACAAGCTCAAGCAGTAGCACCCACCATAAGTGAATCATGAACGTACTGCAACACCCTACATCGGGAATCCCTCACGTGTGCTCAACATGGAAGGCACCATAGGCCAGCACCAATATAAAGCATACAACTCAAACCAATCAAGATCATGAATCAACCCAAAGAACAAAAGAAATCTACTCAAACATCATAGGATGACAACACATCATTGGATAATAATATGTGGCTTGGAGCACCATGTTCAAGTATAGCATTACAGCGGGGTGCAGGAGAGTGGACTACTGAAAATAGATTAGGGAGACGATGAAGACGGTGATGTTGATGAAGACGATCACCATGGAGATGGTTCCCCCAGTGGCACTCCGGTGCCACCGAGAGAGAGAGAGGGAGAGAGTCTCCCCCTGGTGCTTGCTCCTCCATGACCTCCCCCTAGATGGGGAGAGGTTCTCCCTCTAGTCCTTGGCCTCCATGGTGCCCGGAGGGGCAGGAGCCCCTCCGAGATTGGACTCTCTCTGTTTCCTTCTATTTCCGCGACCCTCTTTCTGGCCAAAAACTGTTTCTTGAATTCCCAGAGATCCGTAATGCTGATTGGGCTAAAATTTTAACATGATTTTTATCCAGATATAAGATTCCTTTCGGCCGAAGGATACCTCCAACCGACCTACGGGGTGGCCACAAGCTTGCCAGGCATGCCCTGGGTGGGGAGCACGCCCCTTGAGCTTGCGGGCCCCTTGGACATTGTCTCATGTTGATTCCGCTTCCCAAAAATCACATATATTCCAAAATAAATCTCCATAAATTTTTTATCGTGTTTGGACTTCGTTTGATATGGATATGCTGTGAAAAAAATGCAACAAACAGGAACTAGCACTGGGCACTGGATTAAGAAGTTAGTCCATAAAAATAATATAAAAGTGCACCAAAACCATATAAAACTCAAGTAAATATAGCATGAATACTTCATAAATTATATATACATTGGAGATGTATCATTCATCACCATGGAGATTCTTCATGTGTTTTAGACTAATGTTTCCAAGTCACCAATGCCAGAATTATGTCGGATTTATCTCATTAGGCTTATGCCTCTTGACATTCATATTATAGACATATTTCGTGTCCGGATTCAAAATAAATAGCCCATCAACAATGGGTGCATAACCCTGGAACATACCATTCAAAGATATTGAACAACCATTGTCCTTTAAATTCAACTCATAAACCTGACTCATCAAACATGAGGCAGAAATAATGTTCCGACTAAGTGTAGGAATGTAATAACAATTATTCAATTCCAAAATGAATTGGGAAGGAAGCTGGAGCTGTATCGTGCCGACCTCCAACGTAGAAACTCCTGCTTTGTTGCCGACCCTAATGTTGATCTCGCGTTGTGCCACACGCCTAGTTCTTACCAGCCCCTACATCAAGTTGCAAATATGAACAACCGATCTGATATAAAACACCCAAGAGCTACTAGGTATGTCAGCAAGGTAAATGTCTATAACATATGTAACAAGTGTACCTTTGCCTGAAGAAGCATCTTCGGCCTTCTTGCCATGCTCTTTAAGCCACTTGCTATAGTGATCGGTCTCCTTGCAATGATAGCAAATGGTCCCTGAGTCTGGTCCAGACTTCGACGCAGTAGCGGAGATTACATTCTTCGTTCCCTTTGCCTTAGCCTTTTTCTTAGACCAACTCTTCTTGAACTTGCCGGGGTTCTGCACCATCAACACTTGATGTGTGCCTTTCTTGATATCTTGCTTTACCACCTTTAGCAGCCCATGCAATTCAGTGAGCTTATTATCCATGTCGTTCATATGATAGTTCGATATGAACGTCCCATAGCTAGGTGGAGAGAACCCATAGCTGCATTGGTAGCCATCTCATCCAAGACCAGGAAGCCTAACCTTTCCAAAGCTTGCACGTATGCGATCATCTTGATCACGCACGGGCTAAGTGGATCACCTTCTTCAGCTTACAATCCATGAAGGATTGCCATATGTTGAACCTTTCGGTCCTAGCATGTACCCGAAACATGCTCTTGAGACTCTCGATCATATTGAAAGCCCCCACATCTTCAAAATGCTGCTGCAAATCGAGCTCCATAGAAGCTAGCATGAGGAAGTTGATCTACTTTGATTCATCAACGAGTTTCTGGTAGTCATGGTTGTGGCATTAGCAGTATCGACAGGTTCCTCTAGAAGTGGATCCTCTAGAACATGTTCCTTCTTATTGTGCTTGAGAACAATTCTCAAATTTCTATACGAGCTGGTAAAGTTTGTTACATTAAGTCTATGCTTTTCCAAGATTGATATCAATGCAATGTTGGGTTGAGCAGGTGGTGCTATTGATCTACAACGGAAAAAATATGCAATCACTAAGCAATGTGTTTTTGTAGAGTAATTCACGCCTTAGACAGAAATACTCCCACTGAAGTCAGCATCCCTCTGCAAACTCTTAGTGATTCAGGATTCGACTAATGCCTGCGAATAGTGAGCTTTAGCAGCACTGCTAGCCAACATGCCTATCTGGTAAGCAATTCATTGCTAATTGTATCTCTATACGACTCCTGTCAGTCATGTATGTATCTTATACCTCAGCTCCCAATCTTCTTTGCCACAAGGCCCAAAACCGTTTTGATAGGCTTGTCAAGTCAACCTGATGCAGTGCTTGTCCGTCTCTGACACGAACCCTTCAGTTCAAGGACACCTAGCAGCACCCCAATTTTATGAGCCAACTACTAGACGCACTTGACGTGCGAAGGTGCAACATCAGGGATGGCAATTTGCTTGATATAACGAGGGATCTTTCTACAATTTTAACATGCATAGAAACAAAGAAGCATCACTATCATAAATAAACATATATTGTGAAATAGTATGGCTCCTTCATGGATGTTCTTCCAGGTTGGCTCCTACTCCGCTGACCATCTAGGGACTCCATCTTGTTTGTCACGCTAGGACGCCAAGCCACCAACCTGATCTCTATTACCCAACTACTACAACTAGTAATGAATTTTATAGAGAATCAAAAGTCAATATGCAGGTCATTATACATTATAATGACATCTCTTTGGCTCCTGATGGCTGACAAAACATGATACGCAGGCCATGTATAATTTACACACATGCGTCACATACACATGAGCCATACTATTCACATCAAACCTGCAAAACAAAGTTATGCATAGAGTCACATTCTACTGTTTTGTGTGATCATGTATGAAATATAAGGCGCTACGCACAAGGCGGTTCCGCTAGCCGGTTAGCTAGTGGGGTTCGAAGGGGCATCGCCCCTCGTAGGTGCGGGCAACGCTCGACATTTTCGGAAATCACAGATCCCATATGTACTCCGATCACGCCGAATTTTCTGATCTGACCGATCTCATCGATCGTCACGAATCTGATTTGAATTTAATTTCAATGTTAACCCCGATGGTGGATACCAACTGATAGGGGTAGGTCGTGTCACGACCTCACTGATTCCTATTGATAGAAAACATAGCCACATCGATCCCCATGTGTAGTTCATCTCACCAACTATGCACATAGCTGATCTCATAATCGACAACATATCTCATCTGCCGCCTCCAGATATCTAATATGCATACAATCTAAATCCAAATCCTATAGCAGAGGCTCTGATACCACTATTGGAATCTACATAGGGTGCGTCAACTACAAATTAAAATTTTCCTACACGCAGAGCAACCAAGATCATGCAACAGGAGATAGATCGTAGATCGTTACCACTAGACGCGCAGTGCTGTGCAATGAAAGAGGAATTGGGGCAGCATGTACGCATGGATCGTCTCCTCCTGGTCCGATCTCCCTCGAATAGCCGGTCGTTGGATCCTTCATACAGGTTTGCCGGAGCGACACAAGTGCACCGCCCCTAATGGTATCCGCGCGTGCAGGAGAACACCATGCGGCGGACTACTAGGTTCGATCACACAGTCGGCGGCGAGTGGAGGTGGCTAGTTGCAACACATGCAAATCCCTAGTGCCGGCGCCGAAGCGATCAACCAAATGAGTGTGGCGCACCCCCACTGTATATAGGCATCCGTCGCAGGCTCCACACTTGGGCCTCGCACGGATCCTAAAGCCCAAAGTCTATTCAGCATAGATCCGAGTCCGAGTAGGATCACATCTGACTCGTGGAGTCAGATCAGGCGTCAGAGGTTTCTTCCCTTAAGGACGCGACCCCTTAGGTTCTCGTTCACTTGGTCGCGAGTCAGATCACATCCGGCGTGGCTAGTCGGTAGCGGCCTCTAGCAATGCGTGCCAACTCCAAATGTCCGATTAAGCTGGTTAGGCGAACCCGTACAACATCTCACACTTCTGTTCCCTTTGCCACATGATATATGTTGTCGGGATCAAGGCAAGTCTGACACCCTTGTGCTAGCCAGACCTCGTTCTCGTTCCAGTGATACCGACAACAAACCGGGTTATCTCATAATCCTTGTCGCATGGCCATGCTTATCTTGGTCGGATCACATGACAGGCCCAGAGTATACCTTTGTAACTACCTAGTCACGAAGTACCATTTGGTCGGCCCAAAGCAGGTCTATGGCCATCCCGGGTACATGCTCCAGCTCAAGTCTTAGGACAGAGAACGTATGTTGTACTAGAGACTCACATATGAAATATCGCTGCGACTCATAGTTGGGCATGTCCGACTCGGACCTTATCTCCACACGGATCTGACTATGTTGAATCCAACCAGATCCTTCCGAGTAGGTCGGTAGTCTTGGACCAAACGATCTGTACCATCCTTCTTATTGACAAAGAGAGAAGGTGCTTGTTGGTGGCAAAACCAACGGATCCCGGGTAGGGGGTCCCGAGCTGTTGATATTGGATCGATGGGAAACAAGGGACGAAGGACACAATGTTTACCCAGGTGCAAGCCCTCTCAAAGAGGTAAAACCATACGTCCTGCTTGATTATATTGAAGTGTATAGGATGATTACAGAGTTGATCTACCATGAGATCAGCCAAAGTAAACCCTAGGTGATTAGGATGATTGTTGTTCTTCTAGCCTCTACGGACTAAACCCTCTGGTTTATATAGACACCAGGATCCTAGGGTTACACAAGGTCAGTTACAACAGGGAAATAAACATGTCGATTCTTCCATCTTCACTTGGAGGACACACCAAGGCTTCGAAGGTTTCTTTTCCAGACACAGAGTCACCTTATAGATCGGCCTTGTTGTAGTCGTACATCGGCCCACATGTCCGGCCCATAAGAGATAGGCCTGCAGCCCGAGGATCCCCCGTCCAGGACTCCCTCAGTAGCCCCCGAACTAGCCTCCAACGCCGGTGTCTCACAACTCCAAGGTTCCCCGTGGAACTATAGTCTCCGGCGTGCGGGGCGAGTTCCCCCCCCTCCGTGTTCGAAGTAATTCACCTTAGCCAAGCCACCAAAAGTCGCTTGGCTAAGTTCGTGAAGGAAATAGGCCCTAGAGGCAATAATAAAGTTGTTATTATATTTCCATATATCATGATAAATTCTTATTATTCATGCTAGAATTGTATTAACCAGAAACTTAGTACATGTGTGAATACATAGACAAATAGAGTGTCCCTAGTATGCCTCTACTTGACTAGCTCGTTGATCAAAGATGGTTAAGTTTCTTGACCATAAACATGTGTTATCATTTGATGAATAGGATGACATCATTAGAGAATGATGTGATGGACAAGACCCATCCGTTAGCTCCGCATTATGATCGTTTAGTTATATTGCTATTGCTTTCTTCATGACTTATACATATTCCTCTGACTATGCGATTATGCAACTCCCGAATACCGGAGGAACACCTTGTGTGCTATCAAATGTCACAATGTAACTGGGTGATTCTAAAGATGCTCTACAATTGTCTCTGAAGGTATTTGTTGAGTTGGCATAGATCAAGATTAGGATCTGTCACTCCGTGTATCGGAGAGGTATCTTTAGGCCCTCTCGGTATTGCACATCACTATAAACCTTGCAAGCAATGTGACTAATGAGTTAGTTGCGGGATGATGCATTACGGAACGAGTAAAGAGACTTGCCAGTAACGAGATTGAACTAGGTATGATGATACCGACGATCAAATCTCAGGAAAGTAACATACCGGTGACAAAGGGAATAAAGTATATTTTTATGCGGCTTGACCGATAAAGATCTTTGTAGAATATGTAGGAACCAATATGAGCATCCAGGTTCCGCTATTGGTTATTGACCGGAGATGTGTCTCGGTCATGTCTACATAGTTCTCGAACCCGTAGGGTCCGCACGCTCAACGTTCGATGATGATTCATATATTTTACCGGAGTACCGAGGGGTTGCTGGAACCCCCCGAGGAAATAACGGGCCTTTGTGGGCCTTAGTGGAGAGAGAGAGGAGGGTTGCAAGGGGTGGCCACCCCCCATGGCAGTCCGTATTGGATTAGCGGTAGGGGGCGGCTCCCCCCTTTCCCTCTTCCATTCCCTCTGCTTCCTTTTCCCTCTGGTAGAGAAAGGAAAGGGGGGGGGGGCGAATCCTACTTGGACTAGGAGTCCAAGTAGGACTCCCCCCTTGGCGTGCCCCTCCTGGCCACCGGCCTCCTCCCCCCACCTTTATATACGGGGGCGGGGGGTACCCCAAAGCACACCAAGAATTCTCTTAGCTGTGTGCGGTGCCCCCCTCCATAGTTTACTCCTCCGGTCATAGCGTCGTAGTGCTTAAGCAAAGCCCTGCGCGGATCACATCACCATCATCGTCACCACGCTATCGTGCTGATGGAACTCTCGCTCGGCCCTCTACTAGATCAAGAGTTCGAGGGACGTCATCAAGCTGAACGTGTGCTGAACACGGAGGTTCCGTACGTTCAGTACTTAGATCGGTTGGATCGTGAAGACGTTCGACTCCATCAACTACATTATCATAACGCTTCCGCTTTCGGTCTACGAGGGTACATGGACACACTCTCCCCATCTCGCTGCTATGCATATCGTAGAAAGATCTTGCGTGATCGTAGGAAAAGTTTTCAAATTGCATGCTACGTTTCCCAACAGTGGCATCCGAGCCAGGTCAATGCATAGATGATATGCATGAGTAGAACACCAAGAGTTGTGGGCGATAATAGTCATACTTCTTGCCACCAACGTCTTACTTTGATTCGGCGGTATTGTTGGATGAAGTGGCCCGGACTGACATTACATGACCGCGTTCATGAGACTGGTTCTACCAACGTGCTCTGCACACAGGTGGCTAGTAGGTGTCTATTTCTCCAACTTTAGTTGAATCGAGTTTGACTACAGACGGTCCTTGTTGAAGGTTAAAACAACACACTTGATGAAAAATCGTTGTGGTTTTGATGCGTAGGTAAGAACGGTTCTTGCTAGAAGCCCGTAGCAGCCACGTAAAACTTGCAACAACAAAATAGAGGACGTCTAACTTGTTTTTGCAGGGCATGTTGTGATGTGATATGGTCAAGACGTGATGAGATATAAATTATTGTATGAGATGATCATGTTTTTTAAAAGTTATCGGAAACTGGCAGGAGCCTTATGGTTGTCGTTTTATTGTATGAAATGCAATCGCCATGTAATTGCTTTACTTTATCACTAAGCGGTAGCGATAGTCGTAGAAGAAATAGTTGGCGAGACGACAACGACGCTACGATGGAGATCAAGGTGTCAAGCCGGTGATGATGGAGATCATGACGGTGCTTTGGAGATGGATATCAATGTCACAAGATGATGATGGACATATCATGTCACATATTTTTGATTGCATGTGATGTTTATCCTTTATGCATCTTATTTTGCTTAGTACAGCGGTAGCATTATAAGATGATCCCTCACTAAATTTCAAGGTACAAGTGTTCTTCGTGAGTAAGCACCGTTGCTACAGTTCGTCGTGCCGAGACACCACGTGATGATCGGGTGTGATAAGCTCTATGTTCACATACAACGGCTGCGAGCCAGTTTTGCACGTGCAAAATACTCGGGTTAAACTTGACGAGCCTAGCATATGCAGATATGGCCTCGGAACACTGAGACCGAAAGGTTGAACGTGAATCATATATTAGGTATGATCAAAATAGTGATGTTCACTATTGAAAACTACTCCATCTCACGTGATGATCGGACATGGTTTGGTTTACATGGATCACGTGATCACTTCGATGACGAGAGGGATGTCTATCTAAGTGGGAGTTCTTAAGTAATATGATTAATTGAACTTTAATTTATCATGAACTTAGTACCTGATAGTTTTTGCATATCGATGTTGTTGTAGATCAATGGTCCGTGCTACCGTTCCCTTGAATTTTACTGCATTCCTAAAGAAAGCTAAGTTGAAAGATGATGGTAGCAACAACATGGACTGGCTCCGTAACTTGAGGATTATCCTCATTGCTGCATAGAAGAATTACATCCAGGAAGCACCGCTAGGTGCAAGACCCACTACAGGAGCAACTCCGGATGTTATGAACGTCTGGGGGAGCAAAGCTAATGACTACTCGATAGTTTAGTGTGCCATACTTTATGGCTTAGAATCGGGACTTCAAAGACGTTTTGAACGTCATGGAGCATATGAGATGTTCCAGGAGTTGAAGTTAATATTTCAAGCAAATGCCCGAGTTGAGAGATATGAAGTCTCCAACAAATTCTACAATTGCAAAATGGAGGAGAATAGTTCTGTTAGTGAACACATACTCAGAATGTCTGGGTACCATAACCACTTGACTCAGCTGGGAGTTAATCTTCCTCATGATAATGTCATTGACAGAGTTCTTCAATCACTGCCCCCACGCTATAGAGGCTTCGTGATGAACTATAATATGCAAGGGATGGAGAAGACAATTCCCGAGCTCTTCACAATGCTAAAGGCTGCGGAGGTGAAATCAAGAAGGAGCACCAAGTGTTGATGGTTAACAAGACCACTAGTTTCAAGAAAAAGGGCAAAGGGAAGAAGGGGAACATGAAGAAGAATAGCAAGCAAGATGCTACTCTTGGGAAGAAGCCCAAGTCCGGACCTAAGCCTGAAACGGAGTGCTTCTACTGCAGAGGGATTGGTCACTAGAAGTGGAACTGCCCCAAGTGTTTAGCGGATAAGAAGGATGGAAAAGTGAAAGGTATATTTGATATACATGTTATTGATGTGTACCTTACTAATGCTCGTAGTAGTGCCTAGGTATTTGATACTGGTTTTGTTTCTCATATTTGCAACTCGAAACAAGGGCTACGGATTAAACGAAGATTGGCTAAGGACGAGGTGACGATGCGCGTGGGAAATGGATCCAAACTCGATGTGATCGCCGTCGGCACGCTACCTCTACATCTACCGTCGGGATTAGTTTTAGACCTGAATAATTGTTATTTGGTGCCAGCATTGAGCATGAACATTATATATGGATCTTGTTTGATGCGAGACGGTTATTCATTTAAATTAGAGAATAATGGTTGTTCTATTTATATGAGTAATATCTTTTATGGTCATGCACCCTTGATGAGTGGTCTATTTTTGTTGAATCTCGATTGTAGTGATACACATTGTCACAACCGTAGTTAGCACTTGCATTAGGACTAGCTAGAGTGATGAATCATGTTTAATTTTTTTCCTGAAATTTGTATTGAGGAAATTTGAAAGCCTCAGAATTTTAGTTAAAAGAAGGGCAAATAACCCTGGAAAATGCATCCAATGTTTCCAAAATCCTCTTCAATGATGTTTAATATTTTTTCCAAGGGTTTTGGTCCAAACCAAAAATATGGAACATTTTTGAGGAACTATTTTAGCCATTTGGATTTAAATCAATAAATATTTGAGTTGGATTTAATTCTTCTATAAAAGAATTGCAAGTCCAACAATTCTGAAAAATTGTCAGTGGCTTTGAATAATGTGTATCAAGCCACATAAATCTTTTCAGAAGCTACTAAAAATGATTTGGTATAAAAATCAAATCAAAAAAAATTAAACAAAATCGAAAAGAAATAAAAGGCTTACCTGTGCAGCCCACTGGCCCGGTGCCAGTCATCCCTCTCCTCAGGAAGAAGGCGCCGCACGTGTGGCCGGCGCGCGCAAGCACGCGCCCAGACACCTCCTCTCTACCTGCTTGCCCCCGGCCTCCCCTGAGAGGTCACGCGACCCCCTGGAGCCGTTCGGATCCCTACGCCCCCTCGCTCACTCTCCCACGCGATGACCGAAGTGGTCACCGCTGCACCGTCTTGAACCACTGCGGCCACAACCACCGCCTCGCCTACCCATCCTGTCCTCAAGCTCGGTATCCTCGCACTGAAGCTCTCCGCCGAGCCACGCTCCACCGGACGCGCTGCGACGATGACTACACCGTCGTCCTCATCCTCTGCATCCAACCACCACCGAAGTCGATTCGTCGCCTACAGGACCGCCCCGACCACTCTGAGCGTCTCTGCAATATCTCTGTGAGCCACACGTCATTTCATCCTTCTACCCCTGTCAGCGCATGCCCTCTAGCTAGCCACCGCGCGAGTTCCGAGTTCTGAGCGCCGCCGTCCGCCATGGCCGATGAGGTCCTCACTCCTTAACACCTTCGCTCGGTCCAGTGGCACCAGCGTGCTCCTAGTGCCTCCAGGAGGCCGCGTAGCCCCTTTGCTCGCCCCCCTGCTTGCTCCAGCGCCGCGCCCATGCAGGCAGTAGCTCCGGGCGCTGCCTCGCTCACCACCGTCAGCGATTCCGGCCACCCTAGCACCACCCACCACCACTGGTCAACATGCCTTGTCGCGCTGCATCTGCAGGACCGAGCCGCGCGAGCTCCCGTCGCCGGAGTTGGCCGGACGGGCAACCCCGTCGTGTCCCGATTAGCGCTGGCGGCTAACCGCCGTTTTGGATGACATGGACACGTCATTAGGGGCTAATGTGCCACTAATTAAACCCCACACTCACTGACACTGGACCCCACTGGATAACTAATCCCTGGTTTAAAAATAAACCCTTTTGGTTAAAGCCACAAACAATGACAAGCGGGTCCCGCCTGTCAGGTTTGACCTGGACCGACCCTGTTGACCAGATGATGTCAGCATGACCTAGTGTTGATGCAGTAAAGCCTTTTCTGCAATTTAAATAAATATAAATGATTTATTTATTTTCAGAAAATACCCTAAACTTCTAAAATTCATAGAAATTCAACCGTAACTCCAAATCAAATAATTTATGTATGAAAATCCAATCTATCCATCGACACCATTTTCATGCATGTTGGAACAACTTATAGTTGCTGAATAGGGAAAGTCAAATGTTTGGCATTTAAATAATCACATATGGAGTTTGAATTTGAATTTAGTGTTGAAACCAACTCCATTTAAATCATTGCTAGCTGCATTAGCTCAAATCACAACATATTTCCATGTCACATTCATGCGTCATATTGTTCCATTGCATTGATGGTTTTCCCTCTTGTTTGCCGGTGGTTGTTCCCCCTTGGTAGACGTATGTTCCAATGATGAGTTTGATGACACCGATGAAGAGCTATATCATCTTCAGAAGTGCCAGGCAAGCAAAACCCCCTTGTTCATTCCGATACAATCCCACTCTCTTGCTTCTGCTCTATTTTACTACATTAGGACAATAATGATTCAATTGTTACATGTTGCGGTAGTTGAACCCCTTTCCTCTGCATGACCTGTCATTGCCACAGTGAATAGATGAAACCCACTAGCATGAGTAGGAGTTGTTTGATCCCTGATGTGCCTACACATTCATGCCTGTTGTCATGCCTGCTACTTCTTAGAGTTGAGTCAGGTCTGATTCATCGGGGATGAATTGGAATGTGGTGAACATGTCTTACTATCGAGAGCTATGTGTGTGAACACGATTTGGTAAAGGTAGCGGTGAGAGGCCATGTAGGAGTACATAGTGGGTTGTCTCATTGAAATCGTCCTCAGGGACCGAGTTTCGTGTTTGTGATCCATGAACAGCTACTACCACACGTTGGGCCTTGAAATATGACCCCGCTCGACTTATTAACCCCCTGTCATCTGTCTAGGAGTTGCAAGTAGTTTCTAGTGTTTTTAGTATGCTAGAGGCTGTGCGTAGTGCTGACCTGAGGGGTGGGCTGTGATGCGGTACGCACGTGGCCCGGTGTACTGAGTCGCCCGTTTGGTGACCCGGGAACCCTGCACACATCGTTCGGGGCCGTAGTGGAAACCTTTGCCGGACTCCATGCGGATGGAACCTGAATAGGCAATAAACCTGGACTAGGGACTTGTGTGGTTAGTCAGGTCATGCTCTACACCCACGTCGGCTTTCACTTGAAGTCTGCCGAGCACATGTCGTGTGCAGACGCTAAGTGGTGGAAACATGTGTGAAGAAGTACACCCCTGCAGGGTCATTAATGATCTATTCGAATAGCCGCATCCACGGTACAGGACTTCTGGGTTGCCTATATAGTTCATAGACAAGTGAAAGTGGATACTCTCAAATGCGCAAGACAAGCGTGAGTGCTATGGATGGCGTTCTCGTAGGGAGACGGGAGCGGATCCATAGTGGTGTATTGATTGGTGAATATGTGGACTCGTGTGCGCCACCTCAAAAGAGTTACATGCAGACGTACTTTAGGATAGCAATTGAGTCAAAGCTGGCTTGCTGCAGTTAAACCCCACCATCCCTGTGTTGATTCTGATGCGTATGTAGCTAGTTCGAATGTAAGCCTTGCTGGGTACATTTATACTCACATTTGCTTAATTTATGTTTTTGCAGAGAGACTTAAGTCTCACTAGTAGTTCCGCGTGGACTTCGACGTTTAGCTTGTTACCTCAGCTATGATCTTGTACCGTTGGGAGGGTCTTGTAGATAGTCAGGCTTCTCAGCCCTTTTCATTTGTAGTTGTCTATACTCAGACATTTTATGCTTCCGTAGCTTGTATGCTCTGTATGTTGGGTCAAGTGACCCATGATTGTAATTCCTATTATGTATGACTCTTCGGAGCTTTCTGAATAAATACTTTGAGTCATAGAGTTTTGTTGTGATGCCATGTTGTATTTGCACATATCGAGCATATTGTGTGTATGATTTTGAAATGCTTGGTATGTGTGGATTCTGACAACCTAGTTGTTTATCCTTGGTAGCCTCTCTTATGGGGAAATGTCTCCTAGTGCTTCCATTGAGCCATGGTAGCTTGCTACTGGTTCGGAACACCTAGGCTGCCCGGCATATTTCCTCCTTCGTTCCTGTGTCTGTCCCTCTGGGGAAATGTCACGTGTTGTTCCTTTAAGTCCTTTTAGCTTGCTATGACTTGGGTTCATACGTTGATGACTGACACGTTCGTTGCTGGGTCATGTATGCCTGTCCCTGTAAGTTAGTGCCACTTTGGATTCACGACTAGTCATGTTGGCCCGGGTTCTCTGTCATATGGATGCTAGCGACACTATTATATACGTAAGCCAAATGGCGCAAACAGTCCCAGGCTTGGTAAGGTGGCACCGGTGGGGATACCTTGCATGAGGCCGCAAAGTGATATGATGTGTTACATGCTAGATTAGTGTGACTTAGGATCGGGGTCCTGACACACATACTCATAATATTGAAGCCAAAAGATGCAAAGTTAATAATGATAGTGCAAATTATTTGTGGCACTGCCGTTTAGGTCATATTGGTGTAAACCGCAAGAAGAAACTCCATGCTCATGGCCTTTTTGGAATCACTTGATGCTTGCAAACCATGCCTCATGGGAAAGATGACTAAGACTTCGTTCTCCAGAACTATGGAGCGAGCAACTGACTTATTGGAAATAATACATAATGATGTATGCGGTCCGATGAGTGTTGCGGCTCGCGGCGGGTATCGTTATTTTCTAACCTTCACAGATGATTTGAGTAGATATGGGTATATCTACTTAATGAAACATATGTCTGAAACATTTGAAAAGTTCAAAGAATTTTAGAGTGAAGTGGAAAATCATCGTAACAAGAAAATAAAGTTTCTACGATCTGATCGTGGAGGTGAATATTTGGGTTATGAGTTTGGTCTTCATTTGAAACAATGTGGAATAATTTCACAACTCACACCACCTAGAACATCATAGCGTAATGCTGTGTCCGAACGTCGTAACTGTACTTTATTACATATGGTGCGATCTATGATGTCTCTTACCGATTTACTGCTATCATTTTGGGGTTATGCTTTAGAGACTGCTGCATTCATGTTAAATAGGGCACCATCTAAATCCGTTGAGATGACACCATATGAACTGTGGTTTAGCAAGAAACCTCAGCTATCGTTTCTTAAAGTTTGGGGCTGCGATGCTTATGTGAAAAAGCTTCATCCTGATAAGCTCGAACCCAAATCGGAGAAATGTGTCTTCATAGGATACCCAAAGGAAACTGTTGGTTACATCTTCTATCACAGATCCGAAGGCAAGATATTCGTTGCTAAGAATGGATCCTTTCTAGAGAAAGAGGTTCTCTCGAAAGAAGTGAGTGGGAGGAAAGTAGAACTTGATGAGGTAATTGTATCTTCTCCCGAGTTGGAAAGTAGTTCATCATAGAAATCAGTTCCAGTGATTCCTACACCAAGTTAATGATGATGATCATGAAACTTCAGATCAAGTTACTACCGAACCTCATAGGTCAACCAGAGTACAGTCCGCACCAGAGTGGTATGGTAATCATGTTCTAGAAGTCATGTTACTTGACCATGATGAACCTACGAACTATGAGGAAGCAATGATGAGCCCAGATTCCACGAAATGGCTTGATGCCATGAAATCTGAGATGGGGTCCATGTATGAGAACAAAGTGTGGACTTTGGTTGACTTGCCCGATGATCGAAAAGCCATAGAGAATAAATGGATCTTCAAGAGGAAGACTGACACTGACGGTAATGTTACTGTCTACAAAGCTCGACTTGTTGCGAAAGGTTTTTGACAAGTTCAAGGAGTTGACTATGATGAGACCTTCTCACCTATAGCGATGCTTAAGTCTGTCCGAATCATGTTAGCAATTGCTGCATTTTATGATTCTGAAATTTGGCAAATGGATGTCAAAACTGCATTCCTTAATGGATATCTTAAAGAAGAGTTGTATATGATGCAACCAGCTGGTTTTGTCGATCCTAAAGGTTCTAACAAGGTGTACAAGCTCCAGCGATCCATTATTGGACTGGTGCAAGCCTCTCGGAGTTGGAATATACACTTTGACAGTGTGATCAAAGCATATGGTTTTGTACAGAATTTTGGACAAGCCTATATTTACAAGAAAGTGAGTGGGAGCTCTGTAGCATTTCTAATATTATATGTGGATGACATATTGTTGATTGGAAATCATACATATTTCTGGATAGCATAAAAGGATACTTGAATAAGAATTTTTCAAAGAAAGACCTCGGTGAAGCTGCTTATATATTGGGCATCATGATCTATAGAGATAGATCAAGATGCTTAATTGTACTTTCACAAAGCACATACCTTAATAATGTTTTGAAGAAGTTCAAAATGGATTAGTCAAAGAAAGGGTTCTTGCCTGTGTTACAAGGTGTGAAGTTGAGTTAGACTCAATGCCCGACCACCGCGGAAGATAGAGAGAAAATGAAGGTCATTCCCTATGCCACAACCATAGGTTCTATCATGTATGTAATGTTGTGTACCAGACCTGATGCGTGCCATGCTATAAGTTTAGCAGGGAGGTACCAAAGTAATCCAGGAGTGGATCACTGGACAATGGTCAAGAACATCCTGAAATACCTGAAAAGGACTAAGGATATGTTTCTCGTTTATGGAGGTGACAAAGAGCTTGTCGTAAATGGTTACATTGATGCAAGCTTTGACACTGATCCGGATGACTCTAAGTAAACAAAACGGATACGTATTTATATTGAATGCTGGAGCTGTCAGTTGGTGCAGTTCCAAGCTGAGCATGATGGCGGGATTTATGTGTGAAGCGGAGTACATAACTGCTTCGGAAGCAACAAATGAAGGAGTCTGGATGAAGGAGTTCATATCCAATCTAGGTGTAATACCTAGTGCATCAAGAGACACTTCAATTCCCTCCGCAATCAAGTCAAGGAGGGAGACATATAGATTTGCAAAATACATACAGATCTGAATGTTGCAGACCCATTGACTAAGCCTCTTCCACGAGCAAAACATGATCAACACCAAGACTCCATGGGTGTTAGAATCATTACTATGTAATCTATATTATTGAATCTAGTGCAAGTGGGAGACTGAAGGAAATATGCCTTAGAGGCAATAATAAAGTTGTTATTTATATTTCCTTATATCATGATAAATGCTTATTGTTCATGCTAGAATTGTATTAACCGGAAACATAGTACATGTGTGAATACATAGACAAACAGAGTGCCCCTAGTATGCCTCTACTTGACTAGCTTGTTAATCAAAGATGGTTAAGTTTCCTGACCATAGACATGTGTTGTCATTTGATGAACGTGATCACATTATTAGAGAATGATGTGATGGAAAAGACCCATCCGTTAGCTTAGCATTATAATCGTGTAGTTTTATTGCTATTGCTTTCTTCATGACTTATACATATTCCTCTGACTATGAGATTATGCAACTTCCGAATACCAGAGGAACACCTTGCGTGCTATCAAACGTCAAAACATAACTGGGTGATTATAAAGATGCTCTACGGCGTTGTTTGGATAGGCAGTATATGCAAAACCGGATCTCCACAAACCAGGGAAACAGTGTAACAAACTAAAATCTTGTTTGGCAACTCTAACCAATCCGTGAATATAGAAAACTTGGCTTTCCAAAAACCCAGATTTCAGGTATATACAAAAAACAACTAATATTCGTTTTTTCATAAACGAGATTTACATAAACTGGATCCCAACTGAGAGCACAACAAGCGCTTGCCGGCAGCTGCGCTCCGGTCATGCGAGACGGAGAGGACGCAACAAGGGTGGTTGGTCCGACGACCTTAGGGAGCAGAGCAATCGCTCACCAGCAGCTGTGCGCGGAGTCGTGCAGGCCGGAGCGAACGCGAGAAGCAGCTGGCGGTAGATTTAGTGCATGGGGACGACCGGGCGACGACCTCGGGGACCAGCAGATGTCCTCGCTGGCGGCCGTGTGTGGAATCACCGGAGGTCGAGGGGAAGAAAGAAGCAACCCAAGGAAAAGTCAGTGCAGGGGGCGACCACCCAGGGGCCAACGGGTGCCCTCGCCGTCAGCCGCGCGTGGAGTTAGTGGAGGCCGGAGGGGATGCGAGAATTAGCCTGGGGCGACGACCTCGGAGACCATGGAAAGGGTCACAAGGAGGCCGCATGCAGAGTCATGGAGGCCAGAACAAAGTACGGCAACAGCCTAGGCGAAGGATTTGTACGACATGCTGTCGAGCTTGGATGTCTCATCAATGGGAAAGCGAGGAAGAATGTCATGGACGAGGATAAGGCTAATGTTTGTTATCCAAACACAAAACTCTACAATCCTTAGTTTATTATAATTCTCTACCCAAACAAAGATTTCTGTACACACGTTTTTGATAAAAGGAATAGTAAAACCGGTTTTCCTAAAAATGAGCTAAAAACTCGTTTTCTACAATCCCATCACTAATCCTCGCTATCCAAACTACCACTATAGGTGTCTCCGAAGGTGTTTGTTGAGTTGGCATAGATCAAGATTAGTATTTGTCACTCCATGTGCCCGAGAGGTATCTCTGGGCCCTCTCGGCAATGCGCCTCACTATAATCCTTGCAAGCAATGTGACTAATGAGTTAGTTGCGGAATGATGCATTACGGAACGAGTAAAGAGACTTGCCAGTAACGAGATTGAACTAGGTATGATGATACTGACGATCGAATCTCGGGAAAGTAACATACCGGTGACAAAGGGAATAAAGTATATTGTTATGCGATTTGACCGATAAAGATCTTCGTAGAATATGTAGGAACCAATATGAGCATCCAGGTTCTGCTATTGGTTATTGACCAGAGATGTGTCTTGGTCATGTCTACATAGTTATCAAACCCGTAGGGTCCGCACGCATAACATTCGATGGAGATTTGTATTATGAGTTATGTGTTTTGGTGACCGAAGATAGTTCGGAGTCCTGGATGAGATCACAGACATGACAAGGAGTCTCGAAATGGTCGAGAAGTAAAGATTCATATATTGGAAGGTTATATTCGCACATGGGAATGGTTCCGAGTGATTCAGATATTTTACCGGAGTACTAAGGGGTTGCCGGAACCCCCCCGGGGAAATAATGGGCCTTAGTGGGCCTTAGTGGAGAGAGAGGAGGGCCGCAAGGGGTGGTTGCGCCCCCCATGGTAGTCCGAATTGGACTATGGGGAGGGGGCGGCGCCCCCTTGTAACGGCCCGAGACCGATGTGCCAGGTGTCCTCCAGTTATTCGCTGTTGTTGCCTTGTCATTGCTTGTGTGTCATGCATCTCTTATCATGTCATCATGTGCATTTCATTTGCATACATGTTCGTCTCATGCATCTGAGCATTTTCCCCGTTGTCCATTTTGCAATCCGGCGCTCCTATGTCACCCGGTGTCCCTTTCTACCTCTTTTCGTGTGCGGGTGTTAAACGTTATCCGATTGGACCGATACTTGTCATGCGGCTTTGGTTTACTGCCGGTAGACCGTGTGTCAAGTTTCGTGAAATTTGGACTTCTTTTGATACTCCAACGGTTAACCGAGGGACCGAAAAGGCCTCGTGTGTGTTGCAGCCCAACACCCCTTCAAAGTGGCCCAAAACCCACATAAACCCCTTCCATCATCTAGATCGTTCGATCACGATCGCGTGGCCGCAAACCGCACCTCATTTGGAGCTTCCTAGCTCCCTCTACCTCTATAAAGAGACCCCTCCATTTTCGTTTTCGGATCTTTTTCCCCGAAACCCTAAAAACCCCTTCCTCCGCGCCGGCGGACATGGCCGCTCGCCGGCGGACGCGTCCACCTAGCCGGCCACCTCACCCCGCCCAATGAGGGCGTGCCACCTCAGCGGCGCCGCCTCCCTCCACCAAACCGCACGCGCCACTGGGCCTCCTGCCGCATCCCCGCCGCCGCGTCTCACCCGCCCGCCCGCCAGGGCCCGCGCGGGGCCCTCTGGGTCCGGTCGTCGCCGCCTGTCGCTCGGTCGCCCCGCCCCGCGCCTTCGCCTCATCCCCGCTACCCCGGTCCGCCTCCGTGTCGGTGTATGCGCGCCACCGCGCCGGCGACCGCCACCTCGCCGGCGACCACCCGTCTCCTCCGCCTCCACCGCCGACCATCACCGCCCGGCGCCGCCACCGAGTCCGGCGAGCTTCCTTCTCCACCGCCTCTCCCTCCTACTCCGGCACTCCGGCAAGTCCCCGGAGTAGCTCCGGCAACCACGATCTCCGGCGAGTCCGGCCGGCCATCCTCGGGCTCCGTGCGCTACAGTACCCGGCGAGATCCGATCTGGATCCAGATCCACCCCGGTTGACTTTTTCCCTCCGAACCCTAATTTTTGTGCAATCTTTGTCGCATCATAACTTCCTCATCGTGGCTCCGATTCGTGCGTGTAGCATATCAAAATGTTCGCCTCGACGGGCACATCATTTCATCTCATTACATCATTCTCATTTGAGCTCATATTGATGCCCGAAATGCTGTTGGAAGAGGGCTATGTGATGATAGTGTCAGATCTGTTTCAGCAAATGCCCTTTTGTCATTTTTGCCATGATTAATGTGTGCATGCTTATGATCCTGAGCTCTACATGTGTTTTGTTATATGCCATGCCATCTTTGCAGAGGTGTATGCCATGTATTTTTGCGATCTTTGTGGTGACTTCCAGAAGCATGCAAAGTAGCTTACTAAATGATGCTGATTTCAGGTAGTTAGAATTTCACTAAGTCCTTGCCCTGTCATTATTTTTATGCCATATGTTCATGTTGTTTCCTAGTGATCCGTGCATCTTATGGGCATGATCAGTAAGGATGTTTTGCAGATAATGTCGTGCTATTTCCATCCATGTCTTTTTTTGTAATTATGGAGCACCCTAGCTTGAGTCAATCGAGATGTACTGTTGCTATAAAATGTCCTAGCAGATTGGTAACATGTTTTGCAATTTTGCCGAGCTTGTTGTTGTTGTTGTTCCGTGCATGTTATGATGTTGTTCTTGCCATGTCTAGCTTCTATGCCATGTCTTCTTGCTGGGTGTATGCTTAGTTTGTCATATAATGCCTCGTAGTGAGTGCATCAAGCTCGTAGGCATGCCTACTTGTTAATCTGTTTTGCATGCTCTAGTTTTTCACAAAGTCTGAATCTGTTTATGTTTTTGTTATGTTCACATGCTTGCAATTGTATTTTCTGATCCCTTTTGGCTCATGGTCACTAAGGGACTTTTGTTATATGCTTAGAGTATCTTCGTGCCATGCCTTGCTTTGCCATGATATGTTCCTGTAGCATGTAATTATCGTGCTCTAAACATTGCTTCCTGATGATAATTCTTGAAATGTTATTTTCACTAAGTCTGTAACCTGTTATCATTTGCACTTTTTCCATGCTTTTTTGAACCTGTTATTGAGTGAATTAGCCATAGCTCAGTGTTTGTCTTTTGTCAAGCATCATGATTGGATCCTTTCCATGTATTTCGTTGCCATGTTTGAGTGCAGTAGCTTATTTATCTTGATGCATTTAGATGGTCACTTGCTGTTTATCGCAGACCAGTGCCATATTTGTTTTGCTTGTCATTTCCAAACTGTGCATCCGATTCCGGTGATCTTTATATCGATTTCGACCAAAAGCAACTCCCCTTTCTAGTGGCACTCTTGGTTTTCGAAGTTGAGGCCAGGTTCAATCATTCCTTTCCAAATCATGCATAGGCATCACATACCGCATCCCACATATCATGCCATGTTCATGTGTTGGTTGTTTACTATGTTGTGTGCTTCTTTCCGGTGTTGCTTCTTCGGGTTGGTTCCGATAACGTCGCGTTTGTGAGGACCCGTTCGACTACGTCCGTTTGTCTTCTTCATGGACTCGTTCTTCTTCCTTGCGGGATTTCAGGCAAGATGACCATACCCTCGAAATCACTTCTATCTTTGCTAGCTAGCTGCTCGATATTTTGCTATGCCTATGCTGCGATACCTACCACTTGCTTATCATGCCTCCCATATTGTTAAGCCAAGCCTCTAACCCACCTTGTCCTAGCAAACCGTTGTTTGGCTATGTTACCGCTTTGCTCAGTCCCTCTTATAGCGTTGTTAGTTGCAGGTGAAGATTGGAGCTTGTTCCATGTTTGGAACATGGATATTCTGTTGGGATATCACAATATCTCTTATTTAATTAATGCATCTATATACTTGGTAAAGGGTGGAAGGCTTGGCCTTATGCCTGGTGTTTTGTTCCACTCTTGCCGCCCTAGTTTCCGTCATATCGGTGTTATGTTCCCGGATTTTGTGTTCCTTACATGGTTGGGTTATAATGGGAACCCTTGGACAGTTTGCTTTGAATAAAACTCCTCCAGCAAGGCCCAACCTTGGTTTTACCATTCGCCACCTAGCCTCTTTTTCCCTTGGGTTAGGCCATCCCAAGGGTCATCTTTATTTTAAACCCCCGGGCCAGTGCTTGTCTAAGTGTTAGTCCAACCCAGAGCACCGTGCGGGGCCATCCCTTGGCAACTTGGGTTACGTTGGCTCCCGTACGCTTAGCTTATCCGGTGTGCCCTGAGAACGAGATATGTGCAGCTCCTATCGGGATTTGTCGACACAGCGGGTGGTCTTGCTGGACTTGTTACACCATTGTCGAGGATGTCTTGTAACCAGGATGCCGAGCCTGATCGGATTGTCTTGGGAGAAGGAATATACTTTGTTGACCGTGAGAGCTTGTGATGGGCTAAGTTGGGACACCCCTCCAGGGATTTTGAACTTTCGAAAGCCGTGCCCGCGGTTATGGGCAGATGGGAATTTGTTAATGCCCGGTTGTAGAAAACCTGAAACCTTATCTTAATTAAAATGCATCAACCGCGTGTGTAACCGTGATGGTCTCTTTCCGGCGAGTCCGGGAAGTGAACACGGTGTTGGAGTTATGTTTGACGTAGGTTGTTTTAGGATCACTTCTTGATCATAGTTGTTAGACCGTGCTTTTTCCTTCTATTCTCGCCCTCTTTTGCGTATGTTAGCCACCAAATATGCTAGTCGCTTGCTGCAGCTCCACCTCATACCTTTTACCTACCTATAAGCTTAAATAGTCTTGATCGCGAGGGTGTGAGATTGCTGAGTCCCCGTGACTCACAGATACTTCCAAAACCAGATTGCAGGTGTCGATGATACCGTGCAGATGACGCAATCAAGCTCAAGGAGGAGCTCGTTGAAGATCTTGTCTTTTATGTTGTTTCGTTCTAGTTGATCAGTAGTGGAGCCAAGTTGGGACGATCGGGGATCGGTGTAGCATTTTGTGTAGTCTTCTTTTATTTTGGTTCCGTAGTCGGACCTTGTTTGTATCTGGATGATGTAATGTTATATTCATGAATTGTGTGAAGTGGCGATTGCAAGCCAACTATGTATCCCTTTCCCTTATGTATTACATGAGTTGTGTGAAGATTACCTCGCTTGTGACATTGCTTTCAATGTCGTTATGCCTCTAAGTCGTGCTTCGACACGTGGGAGATATAGTCGCATCGAGGGCATTACAAGTTGGTATCAGAGCCTTCCCTGACTTTAGGAGCCCCCTGCTTGATCGAATCATTGGCGTTGTTGAGTCTAGAAAAATAGTTTTGAGTCATTTAGGAATTATATATATATATATCGGAGAGTAGGATTATTTTTACTCCTCAGTCCCGTCGTCGCTCTGGTGAGGCATCCTGACGTAGAGTTTTTACTCTTCTCTTCTCAAATTTCACTAAAAAAATTTAGAATAACACTGGTATCTTGGAATCGTTTCGATGGTTTTGTGACGAGAACATTGTTCTTGGTGCCTCCTGTCATTTAGGGGTTGTGGCAGTGTCTCGGGGAGTTGAGCTCCGAGGTGTTGTCGTCACAATTTTATCGTTGTAGTTCTGGAATACCTGAGCTCACCGACATCGAAAATCTGTTTTATGTAGTTGTTGGTGAGATAACCTCAACGCCACCCAATACTGGGGCGGGAGTTCGGGAGTATTGCCATAACCCGTATAACGGATGCTTTTCGAAGGTTGAGGTAAACGATTTCCGAAGGTTTCTTGGTTATGTGTTGAAAGATGGATACAGCTGGATGTAGGATTTGCTAGATTTGGGTGAGATATTATGCTTCCCCTGTATCCCCAACACCTGATTGCATAACCGGAAAATTTCGGGAGTTTATAAGTGGAAATTCAAGTTGCTCCTAGGATATCTTTCCGACAGATGTATGATATGCAATTGGGGTTCGACGTCTAGTGGTCCGCCTATCCATGGTTAGTTTTACAATGGTCTCATTGTGTCTTAAAGAGTCCTTGGCTATGCCGACTCGGGGATGCTTCGTATGTCACGTGCACTGCCTTGTACATGATGGTGCTGTACGATCGAGCCCGTGTAGGCCCCACCACGAAAACTTCGGACGAAATCTCTATCATATGTTTGTTCCGGCTTATTCTGCAAGCCAATCCTTGTTTTGTTTTGAGTTGTGGTATTCGAGTTGCTTCAATGTCAAGTGTTGATTCCATACCTTCCCTAATGGTGTTCTCATAATCCGATGCGAATACCAATCCTTCATGCTAATCGAGATTGTCATGTCAATCCTTTTTCAACCAGTGAGTTTATCTTCAAGAGGATCCGAACATTTCAACACCCGCAAGATCAAGTATCAGTTCTTCTCAACGGTGTTTTCTTCATTCGTTCCAAGTTGCCTTTGTTTTTCCACCCACCCACCCTTATTTCTTCAAGGACTATGATTTCTTAATCAAGTATCCATCTTATGAATGCGAGATCTCTCCATTCTTTTCCGTCAACATTCTTATGCGGTGATTCTCAGGAAGATACTAACGGAGCTTCAAGTTCATAATTATTCGTTCTCTTTCTTCTCCGGTGGAACCAATTCAAGCTTTCGGTGTTGATCATATTCTTTTCCGTATTTCAAATGCCTTCTCATGCCGATGCACCTCATAATCATTCCCTGCTTGCTATTCAATTGTTCCGGAGTGCTCAAGATATCTCGAAGATTCATGCTTACACTCTGCTTTTGTTCAAGCTCTTTCGAGGATGTTATCTCATTCAAGCCTTTTAATTCAACCAGTGCAATCTCTCCCTTTAAATCTTTTCAACGGTGTTTCTTTTGAGTGGGCCCTAACCCACAGGTCTTTTCCCAGGATCTTACCTGACTCTTCTTATTTTCCCGGAGCTATCCTCAAATTTTCTCAAAGTTGACGTAAGAATTAATTATCATCAGTCATATATCTTTCTCCAAGATCTGTCAAATTCTTTTCATAGTTGGCTCAACCTCTTCGCTTTTTGATTCTTCCGGAGTGTCTAAATAATTCATGGTGGTGTTTCTCATCGTAACTCTTAGATTTTGAAGACCGAAGAAGAGTGTTTCCTGTCAATCTTGCTCCATTCTCTTCAAGATTCATGATTCTAGATTGTTGCCATCCTCTTATAATTGTTTTCGATTGTGAGAATTCTTTTAACCCATCCGGAGCAATTCAGGAGTCTTTTCAGTTTGATTCTCCAGAGCCCATCTCCTCAGAAGTATTTATTCTCAGCTTTCAGCTCACTTTCTCTAAATCTTATCGGTGCGTCATTAAAGTATTTTCTTATCAGTTGTGATCTATTCATTCTCATGTATCAAATTTCCTGCAGTATGTTCATTCATTCTATATCTCTTCCCGGTGTTTCTTTATCTTTTCTTCATTCACTTTCAATTCTTACGGTGGTTCATTCAAGATTCCTTTTCTCTTGGTATCATATCAAATCATTCGTTCTTTCCAAGCCTACCGCTGGATCGTCGAAGACCTTCTCAAGTTGGCGCGATATCTACCTTAATCTTTCTACGAGGATAAGTAGTATGCCAAATCCGTTACTTGTCATAAATTTAATTGGTGAAGGATACACATAACATAATTCTTATTCTTGTTTCATCAAAGCGATTAATTCCCTATTCCGGAGGTTCATCAAATTCTCGATTCAAGTTGTCCATATTTCTTTTACGGAGCTCAAAGTTATTTCAATTATATCATTCCAAAGATCCATCTAATCATTACAAGGTTTCACCTTGTGTTTTCAACTTCTCTTTCTTTTTATCATCATTTTGTTTACCGGAGTTCTTCATGAAGGTTCTACATGGTGGTTTATCAAGGATTTAATTCCTTCTCGAAGTGTTCATCGAGATTCTTTTCAGAGGAGCTCAAGTATTCTTTATCTTGCATTTCAAAGTGCAATTCTTCCAACCGTATCATTCGAGGTGGTATTATGTCATTCTTGATAATTTGAGTTCATGTCTCATGATTCACATGTTGTTAAGAATGAGGTATTTAAAATTCATCAATCTCATCATTGGAGTTATCTGGGGTTATATTTCACCTAAAGATTTCCCTAAGGATTAATGCTATTAATGGTGATAATATATGATCCAAGTTCTCCATCTACCCTCCCGGTGAAATATTTCCTCGTCTCCTTATTAATATCAATCCAATCAAATCTTTTCCGGGAGTGGCAAGTTGTCACCTCATAATTTTGAGATGTCTTCAATAAGTCCATATCAAGTTTATCCTTTTTGTTGTTGTTTTTCCAACAACTCCATTCTACCCTTCTTCGAAGGATGACTTTTCAAGCTCATTTGTGATAGAAGTTGTCATTTTCTTCTCAATTCCTTCTTTTTCAATTACTTATCTTCAATTTCTTCCTTCCGGATGAATTGTGATGTTGCTCTCTTCGACCCATCATCTCATTCTGCCAAGTTCATATTCTTTTCCTTGCTTATCCCATTTAACCGGAGTGTTGTGTCCCTTTGCTCAAGCTCTTTCATTTTATCAAGTCTTTCATCTCTTTTCAACCGAAGTGCTACCCGAATCAGTTCTTTCTTTTCCTCTTCCTTAACGGAGTGTTTTCAACTTCGTCATCTCCGTTGTATTCTTTTCTCAAAATGGCTTAACCTTTGCAAGGTTCGTGGTTTCACTCGTTTGTCAAAGAAGAAACTTAGTTTTACCTCTTCTCTTTCTCTTCCGTTTTCCCTCCGGTGCCATTCTAGATCTCGGGACGAGATCCTCTCATAGTGGTGGAGTGTTGTAACGCCCCGAGACCGATGTGCCAGGTGTCCTCCAGTTATTCACTGTTTTTGCCTTGTCATTGCTTGTGTGTCACGCATCTCATATCATGTCATCATGTGCATTTCATTTGCATACATGTTCGTCTCATGCATCCGAGCCTTTTCCCCGTTGTCCGTTTTGCAATCCGGCGCTCCTATGTCACCCGGTGTCCCTTTCTACTTCTTTTAGTGTGAGGGTGTTAAACATTATCAGATTGGACCGTGACTTGTCATGCGGCCTTGGTTTACTGCCGGTAGACCGTCTATCAAGTTTCGTGCCATTTGGACTTCGTTTGATACTCCAACGGTTAACCGAGGGACCGAAAAGGCCTCGTGTGTGTTGCAGCCCAACACCCCTTCAAAGTGGCTAAAAACCCACCTAAAACCCCTCCATCATCTAGATCGTTCGATCACAATCGCGTGGCTGCAAACCCCACCTCATTTGGAGTTTCCTAGCTCCCTCTACCTCTATAAATAGACCCCTCCATTTTCGTTTTCGGATCTTTCTCCCCGAAACCCTAAAAACCCCTTCCTCCGCGCCGCCGGACATGTCCGCTCGCCGGCGGACGCGTCCACCCAGCCAACCACCTCACCCCGCCCAATGAGGGCATGCCACCTCAGCGTCGCTGCCTCCCTCCACCAACCCGCATGCGCCACTTGTCCTCCTGCCGCATCCCCGCCGCCGCGCCTCACCCGCCGGCCCGCCAGGGCCCGCGCGGGGCTCTCCGGGCCCGGTCGCCACCGCCCCGCGCCTTCGCCTCGTCCCCGCCGCCCCGGTCCGCCTCCGCGTCGGCGTGTGCGCGCCACCGCGCCGGCGACCGCCACCTCGCCGGCGACCACCGGTCTCCTCCGCCTCCGCCGCCGACCATCGCCGCCCGCCGCCGCCACCGAGTCCGGCGAGCTTCCTTCTCCGCCGCCTGTCCCTCCTACTCTGGCACTCCGGCAAGTTCCCGGAGCAGCTCCGGCCACCTCAATCTCCGACGAGTCCGGCCGGCCATCCTCGGGCTCCGTGCGCTACAGTACCCGGCGAGATCCGATCTGGATCCAGATCCACCCCAGTTGACTTTTTCCCTCCGAACCCTAATTTTTATGCAACCTTTGTCGCATCATAACTTCCGCATCGTGGCTCCGATTCGTGCGTGTAGCATATCAAAATGTTCATCTCGACGGGTACATCATTTCATCTCATTGCATCATTCTCATTTAAGCTCATCTTGACGCCCAAAATGATGTTCGAAGAGGGCTATGTGATGATAGTGTCAGATCTGTTTCAGCAAATGCCCTTTTGTCATTTTTGCCATGATTAATGTGTGCATGCTATGATCCTGAGCTCTACATGTGTTTTGTTATATGCCATGCCATCTTTGCAGAGGTGTATGCCATGTATTTTTGTGATCTTTGTGGTGACTAGCACAAGCATGCAAAGTAGCTTACTCAATGATGCTGATTTTAGGGACTTAGAATTTCACTAAGTCCTTGCCCTGTCATTATTTTTATGCCATATGTTCATGTTGTTTCCTAGTGATCCGTGCATCTTTTGGGCATGATCTGTAAGGATGTTTTGTAGATAATGTTGTGCTCTTTCCATCCATGTCTTTGTTTGCAATTATGGAGCACCCTAGCTTCAGTCAATCGAGCTCTACTCTTACTATAAAATGTTCCTGGCAGATTGTTAACATGTTTTGCAATCTTGCCGAGCTTGTTGTTGTTGTTGTTCTGTGCATGCTATGATGTTGTTCTTGCCATTCCTAGCTTCTATGCCATGTCTTCTTGCTGGGTGTATGCTTAGTTTATGTTTATGTTTTTGCTATGTTCACATGCTTTCAATTGTGTTTCTGATCCCTTTTGGCTCATGGTCACTAAGGGACTTTTGTTATATGCTTAGAGTAGCTTCATGCCATGCCTTTCTTTGCCATGATATGTTCCTGTAGCATGTAGTTATCGTGCTCTAAACATTGCTTCCTGATGATAATTCCTGACATGTTATTTTCACTAAGTCTATAACCTGTTATCATTTGCACTTTTGCCATGCTTGCTTGAACCTGTTATAGAGTGAATTAGCCGTAGCTTAGTGTTCATCTTTTGTCAAGAATCATGAGTGGATACCTGCCATGTATTTTGTTGCCATGTTTGAGTGCAGTAGCTTATTTGTCTTGATGTATTTAGATGGTCACTTGCTGTTTATCGCAGACTGGTGCCATATTTGTTTTGCTTGTCATTTCCAAACCGTGCATCCGATTTCGGTGATCTTTATATCGATTTCGACCGAAATCAACTTCTCTTTCTAGTGGCACTCTTTGTTTTCCATGTTGAGGCTAGTTTCAATCACTCATTTCCAAATCATGCATATGCATCACATACCGCATCCCGCATATCATGCCATGTTCATGTGTTGGTTGTTTACTATGTTGTGTGCTTCTTTCCGGTGTTGCTTCTTCGGGTTGGTTCCGACAACATCGCGTTTGTGAGGACCCATTCGACTACGTCTGTTTGTCTTCTTCATGGACTCGTTCTTCTTCCTTGCGGGATTTCAGGCAAGATGACCATACCCTCGAAATCACTTCTATCTTTGCTTGCTAGCTGCTCGATCTTTTGCTATGCCTATGCTGTGATACCTACCACATGCTTATCATGGCTCCCATATTGTTAAGCCAAGCCTCTAACCCACCTTTTCCTAGCAAACCGTTGTTTGTCTATGTTACCGCTTTGCTGAGCCCCTCTTATAGTGTTGTTAGTTGCAGGTGAAGATTGGAGCTTGTTCCATGTTTGGAACATGGATATTTTGTTGGGATATCACAATATCTGTTATTTAATTAATGCATCTATATACTTGGTAAAGGGTGGAAGGCTCGGCCTTATGCCTGGTGTTTTGTTCCACTCTTGCCGCCCTAGTTTCCGTCATATCGGTGGTATGTTCCCGGATTTTGCGTTCCTTACACGGTTGGGTTATAATGGGAACCCCTTGACAGTTCGCTTTGAATAACACTCCTCCAGCAAGGCCCAACCTTGGTTTTACCATTCGTCACCTAACCTCTTTTTCCCTTGGGTTAGGCCAGCCCAAGGGTCATCTTTATTTTAAACCCCCGGGCCAGTGCTTGCCTAAGTGTTGGTCCAACCCAGAGCACCGTGCGGGGCTGTCCCTTGGAAACTTGGGTTACGTTGGCTCCCGTACGCTTAGTTTATCCGGTGTGCCCTAAGAACGAGATATGTCCAGCTCCTATCGGGATTTCTCGGCACAGCGGGTGGTCTTGCTGGACTTGTTTTACCATTGTCGAGGATGTCTTGTAACCGGGATGCCGAGCCTGATTGGATTGTCTTGGGAGAAGGAATATCCTTCGTTGACCGTGAGAGCTTGTGATGGGCTAAGTTGGGACACCCCTGCAGAGATTTTGAACTTTCGAAAGCCCAGCCAACGGTTATGGGCAGATGGGAATTTTTTAATGTCCGATCGTAGAAAACCTGAAACCTTGTCTTAATTAAAATGCATCAACCGCGTGTGTAACCGTGATGGTCTCTTTCCGGCGAAGTCTGGGAAGTGAACACGGTGTTGGAGTTATGTTTGACGTAGGTTGTTTTAGGATCACTTCTTGATCATAGTTGTTCGACCGTGCTTTTGCCTTCTCTTCTCGCCCTCTTTTGCGTATGTTAGCCACCAAATATGCTAGTCGCTTGGTGCAGCTCCACCTCATACCTTTTACCTTACCTATAAGCTTAAATAGTCTTGATCGCGAGGTTGTGAGATTGCTGATTCCCCGTGACTCACAGATACTTCCAAAACCAGATTGCAGGTGCTGATGATACCGTGCAGATGAGGCAACCAAGCTCAAGGAGGATCTCGTTGAAGATCTTGTCCTTTGTGTTGTTTCGTTCTAGTTGATCAGTAGTGGACCCAAGTTGGGATGATCGAGGATCTGTGTAGCATTTGGGGTAGTCTTCTTTTTTTTGGTTCCATAGTCAGACCTTGTTTGTATTTGGATGATGTAATGTTATATTCATGGATTGTGTGAAGTGGCGATTGTAAGCCAACTATGTATCCCTTTCCCTTGTGTATTACATGGGTTGTGTGAAGATTACCTCACTTGCGACATTGCTTTCAATGCGGTTATGCCTCTAAGTCGTGCTTCGACATGTGGGAGATATAGCCGCATCGAGGGCGTTACACCCCTTCCCCTCTCCCTCTCCATCTCCTTCCTTTTTCCTCCAGTAGAGAAAGGAAAATGGGGGTGGGGGGATCCTACTTGGACTAGGAGTCCAAGTAGGACTCCCCCGTTGGCCCGCCCCTCCTGGCCGCCGGCCTCCTCCCCCCTCCTTTATATAAGGGAGCGGGTGGCACCCCAAAGGCACACCAAGAATTCTCTTAGCCGTGTGCGGTGCCCCCTTCCATAGTTTACTCCTCTGGTCATAGCGTCGTAGTGCTTAGGCAAAGCCCTGCGCGGATCACATCACCATCACCATCACCATGCCGTCATGCTGATGGAACTCTCCCTTGACCCTCTACTGGATCAAGAGTTCAAGGGGTGTCATCGAGCTGAATGTGTGCTGAACACGGAGGTGCCGTACATTTGATACTTCGATCGGTTGGATCGTGCAGACGTTGGACTACATCAACCGCATTAACATAAGGCTTTTGCTTTTGGTCTACGAGGGTACGTGGACACACCCTCCCCGTCTCATTGCTATGCATCTCCTAGATAGATCTTGCCTGATCTTAGGATTTTTTTTTGAAATTGCATGCTACGTTCCCCGACAGTTTTGCCATGTGTTAACCGGTTATATTCAGAATCCAAATTGTAGATATTGCTTAGCCTCGAAGGATACCGCTCAAGTGAATAGTACACTTGCCTGACAACTTTTGGCGAAAGGTCACAGCTGGTCACAAATGCTGAACTGTTATGATAACTTGATTCGTGGTTCGAGGCAGTTTCTCCATTGGGACGTCCCATCAATATGGAGATTGTGCCCCATTTTTTAAGGGATATGATCAATGATTTCGATTATCCCACTCGCGCATAACGTCACAATTATATCGGGAAGCGGCGAGGCCTGCCGCATACTTAAAGGACTCTTGGCATTACAGTAGCTTATAAAAAGGGAAACAACTACCACTATCTCTGTATGCTTTCTCCTTCTTCTTACCATTGCTTTCCCGATCTACAGAGCTCCAGCGCCCTAAACCACCTCTCCTAAAGAGCTCCCTCCTAGCCACTCCTTCAATTCGGCCATGGCCGGATCTGGTGCTAAGGAGAAGTGGGAGGCCTTCATCATCACCAACGACGACATCGAGGATCTGAAGCGCGCCGGATACCTCCCGGCCGACGTCATTCACCGGGCTCCAGAGGAGGGCCATGTCATCCCCACGCCCCAACCAGGAGAGAGGGTAGTGTTCATCCCCCACTTTGTCCGGGGACTGGGCTTCCCGCTCCACCCCTTCGTCAGGGGGTTGATGTTCTTCTATGGGCTCAATTTTCATGATCTAGCCCTGTAACACCCCGGATGCAACTTTCCCAATTTGTACTCCAACTCTTGCCGTTTCCGGCGTTAAATTATTTTATTTTCTCGGGTTCGGGTCTTTGTCTCCGTGTGTTGTTATCGTTGTCATGCATCTCATATCATGTCATCATGTGCATTGCATTTGCATACGTGTTTGTCTCATGCATTCGAGCTTTTTCCCCGTTGTCCGTTTTGCATTCCGGCGCTTCGTTCTCCTCCGGTGGTCATTTCTAGCTTTCTTTCGTGTGTGGGGATTAAACATTTCCGGATTGGACCGAGACTTGCCAAGCGGCCTTGGTTTACTACTGATAGACCGCCTGTTAAGTTTCGTACCATTTGGACTTCGTTTGATACTCCAACGGTTAACCGAGGGACCGAAAAGGCCTCGTGTGTGTTGCAGCCCAACGCCCCTCCAATTTGGCCCAAAACCCACCTAAGCCTTCTCCATCATCTAGATCGTTCAATCACGATCACGTGGCTGAAAACCGCACCTCATTTGGACTCTCCTAGCTCCTCCTATGTCTATTTAAAGACCCCCTCCGTTTTCTTTTTCTTCTTCCCCCCGAAACCCTAGATCCGCCACCTTGCGCGCGCCGGACAAACTCCCCCACCGACGGACATTGTCCGCCCAATCCGCCCGGGCCAATCCCGCGAAGCCACGTGGCGTCGCGCGCCCACACCGCTGCCGCACCTCCGCCGTCCCCGACCTTGACTCCGGCCGGATCCGGCCGCGGGAGAGCCGGATCCGCCGCCGCCGACCCCGGCTGCTGCCGTCTTCGTCGTCTCCGGCGAGCAGCGCTGCCTCGTTTTGCGTGCCGGGTCAAACCCTAGATCCGGAGGTGTTTTTTTTCTACTAAGTCCCCGATTTCAAGTTTCAAGTGCTCATGTTCATGGCCTCGTAACTTTGCATCCGTAGCTCCGATTCATGCATATAGCATATCAAAATGTTCACCTCGGAGAGTACATCATTTCATTCCATTGCATCATTTTCATTTGAGTTCATCTTGATGCCCGAAATGCTGTTAGAAGGAGGCTACTGGAGATAATTGTCAGATCTGCTGCTCCATTTAGCCTTTTGTCATTTTTGCCATGATTATTGTGTGCATGATATGCCCATGAGTTCTACATATGTTTTGCTAAGGGTTTTGTCATCTTTCCAGAGATGCAACCCATGTATTTGTGTGATGTGTGTGGTGACTAGCACAAGCTTGCCAAGTGGTGCACTTGGTAATTCTGTTTTCAGGGACTTAGCATTTCCACTAAGTCCTTGATCGGTTTATCTCATGATGCCATATGTTCATGTTGTTTCCTAGTGATCCGTGCCTCTTTTGAGGATGATCAGTAAGGATGTTTTGTTATTATTGTAGTGCTATATCCATCCATGTCTTTGTTTGCAATTATGGAGCACCCTAGCTTAAGTAAATCGAGTTCTACTTTTGCTACTTTGTGAATCTGGGCAGATTGTCAACTTGTTTGCAATTTTGCCGATGATGTTGTGGTTGATCCGTGCATGCTATGCTATTGTTCTTGCCATGTCTAGCTTGCATTTTGTGTATTCTTGATGGATGTATGCTTAGCTTTTCATGACTTGCACCGTAGTGAGTGCATCGAGCTCGTAAACATGCCTACTTGAGTTATATTTTTGACTGGTTATGTTTTTGCTATGTTCACATGCTTGCAATTGTATTTTCTGATCCCTTTTGGCTCAAGGTCACTAAGGTACTTTTGTTAGGCTCTTTGAGTAGCTCCATGCCATGCTTTACTTTGTCATGTTCAGGTCCTGTAGCATGTAGTTTTGTTGCTCCGAAGAGTGCTACCTGATCTGAAATTCCAGACAAGTCTGAGATCTGTTTGTCATATGCATTTTTGCCATGCTTGTTTGAACCTATTAATGGATGAATTGGCCGTAGCTTAGTGCTAGACTTTTGTTAAGCATCATGAATGCATCCCTGCCATGTATTTTGTTGTCATGTTTGAGTGCTGTAGCATGTTCATCTCATTGCATTTATATGGCGACTTGCTGTAAATCGCAAGCCGGTGTCATTTTTGAATCGCTTACCATTTCCAAACCGTAACTCCGATTCCGGTGGTTTTTATATTTTTTTCAAGCGATTTCATCTCATCTTTCTAGCTGCACACATGGATTTCCAAGTTGAGGCCAGGTTCATGCATTCCCTGTCACATCTTGCATATGCATCCCGCATAGCATACCATCTTCGCATCATGTTGTTTGAGTTGCACGTGGTTGATTTGTGTCCTTGTTGCTTGTTTGTCTTGTTTGGGTAGAGCCGGGAGACGAGTTCGCTAACGAGGAGCCGATTGAGTTTGCTTTCGAGGATCCAGTCAACTCTGACAACCGTGTAGGCAAGATGATCATACCCTCGAAATCACTACTATCTTTGTTATGCTAGATTGCTCGCTCTTTTGCTATGCCAATGCTACGATGCCTACCATTTGCTTTCAAGCCTCCCAAATTTCCATGTCAAACCTCTAACCCATCATGTCCTAGCAAAACGTTGATTGGCTATGTTACCGCTTTGCTCAGCCCCTCTTATAGCGTTGTTAGTTGCAGGTGAAGATTGGAGACCGTTCCTTGTTGGAACATTTATTTACTTGTTGGGATATCATTATATTGCCATGTTATCTTAATGTATCTATATACTTGGTAAAGGGTGGAAGGCTCGGCCTCTCTCTTAGTGTTTTGTTCCACTCTTGCCGCCCTAGTTTCCGCCATATCGGTGTTATGTTCCCGGATATTGCATTCCTTACGCGGTTAGGTTATAATGGGAACCCCTTGATATTTCGCCTTGATTAAAGCTTTTTATGCAATGCCCAACCTTGGTTTTACCATTTGCCACCTATCCTCTTTTCCCTTGGGTTTTCGGAGCCCGAGGGTCATCTTATTTAGCCCCCCCCCCCGGGCCAGTGCTCCTCTGAGTGTTGGTCCGACCGAGTAGACTGCGGGGCCACCTCGGGGCAACTTGAGGGTTGGTTTTACTCGTAGGATGTCTCATCTGAGTGTGCCCTGAGAAAGATATATGTGCAGCTCCTATCGGGATTTGTCGGCACGTTTGGGCGGTGTTGCTGGTCTTGTTTTAACCTGTCGAAGTGTCTTGAAGAACCGAGATACCGAGTTTGATCGGAACGTCTTGGGAGGAGGTCTATTCCTTCGTTGACCGTGAGAGCTTGTCATGGGCTAAGTTGGGACTCCCCTGCAGGGATTTGAACTTTCGAAAGCCGTGCCCGCAGTTATGGGCAGATGGGAATTTGTTAATGTCCGGTTGTAGATAACTTAAACCTTAACTTAATTAAAATGAATCAACTGAGTGTGTTACCGTGATGGCCTCTTCTCGGCGGAGTCCGGGAAGCGGACACGGTGTTGGAGTAATGCTTGCACAGGTTGTTCTCTAGTTTCTCGCTCGCGCTTTGCCTCCTCTTCTTGCTCTCTTTTGCGAATAAGTTAGCCACCATATTTGCTAGTCGCTTGCTGCAGCTCCACATGGCTCACAGATTACTATTACACCAGATGCGAGATTGCGAGATTGATCGCGAGGGTGCGAGATTGCTGAGTCCCTATGGCTCACAGATTACTATTACACCAGATGAAGGGCCTGATGATTCCGCTCCAGGTGACGCGCTTGAACTCAAGTGGGAGTTCGACGAGGACTCTCAACGTTACTATGTTTCCTTTCCTAATGATCAGTAGTGGTGCCCAGTTGGGGGTGATCGGGACCGTGTCGCATGTTGGGTTATCTTTTATTTTGGCGCCGTAGTCGGGCCATGAGTGTTTGGATGATGTAATGTTATTTATGTACTTGATTGACGTGGTGAGTGTAAGCCAACTATGTTATCTCCCCTTTATGATTTATATTACATGGGATGTTGTGAAGATTGCCTAACTTGCGACATATGCCTTCAATGCGATTATGCCTCTAAGTCATGCCTCGACACGTGGGAGATATAGTTGCATCGAGGGTGTTACAAGCCCTGAACACCTTTTTGCCAATCTCGGCCTTCATTGTCATCTGCGACGGAGGTGGAGGTGCTGCAGAAACGTGTATCCAACATGATGAGGCGAACGCCAAGCTGACCAACATGGTCCAAGTGATGCTCTGCCTATGCCTCCTACCTTGCCAACAAAGGCCTGCCCCAATGTGGTCTTACGAGCCCGAGGACCTAGTCACCGTGCTCCGCTTCTATGGCACTACCCACGACAAGCCGTAGAAGGTTCTACTCAAGCTCCAGAAGGAGTGGCCGGCCAAGGAGGAAGACATGGGGATCGACACCATGCACCCTCCTCGGGAGGTAATGTAGTTTTGTTTTTTATGTCTGGGTGTTTGTGCCTTTTGACAAGGAGCTTGACCCTTTTCGTCCCGCATTCACAGAGCTGGCTGGAGAAAGCCGCGAAGATCGACTATCCGACCCCTCTACCCAAGGGCCCCAGGTCAGCTATACTAGACGAAATCCTGACTGTGACACCGTATAAGGTGTCGGAGAAAAAAAGAGAAGAAGAAGATCGGGATGAGGGAGGCCCAAGAGGGCCTCCACCCAAGTGGGCATCCGGACACCAAGTCCGGGGAAACCCATGCCCCCTCCACTCATGAGGGGGAGGAGGAAGGGGACGGGGAGGAGAGCGACTCCTCTTGAACCAGGTAGAGGGCGGCGTCAAACAACGCCGAGGAGGAACAACCACCTCACGCCCCAAAGAAGCAGCGCCGGCCCAAGTTGATTCTACCCGATGATAGCTCGGACTCCGCTAAGGTGTTCGAGGCCTCGGAGGAGGTTCTACAAAGGAATCCAGGGTCAAGCCCCCCCCCCCGCCAAAAGGTATGAATCTGAAGACTCCATAGGCGTTTCCTTCATTAGTTTATTACTTGATCGAATATGTGTGTTTCATAATACAGCCCGCTGCGCGACCTCCCCACTAATCAGGTCTCAGATGGAAACTCTTCGCCAACCGAGCAAGCTCAGAGTGGGACCATGTCCTGCTCTACACCTCCTCTGGTCATCGAGGAGACTAGAGAGGTGCTGTCTCAAAGGACTCCTCATGGCCCAGACATGGGAGGTGGCGGCGACGACATCATTGCCAAGGTTAACACCTCGGTCATCAAAGAGCAGGAGGGGGGATCCCTCCTGGTGAACAAGGAGGGGGAGCTCGGTCAATCCGAGCCCTTCCTAAAGAAGGATCCGGAGCCCCTGAGGCCTCCGGAGTCGTCAATTCCGCCCTTCACCGAAGTGGGAGCCGGGGCCCAACCACTAGCGCTGAACACCGGAGATCGCATTGTGGCTGGGTGGCCAGACATGATGGAAGAGGCTATAAATAGCCCCTCCATCATTGCAGAACACCGCACCCTGATGGGCGTGGTTTTCGAAAGTATTTGGTCCATTAACAATGAACTGAAGGAAGCTTTTGGTGGCCTTCTGACGGGCTTCATTGTAAGCCATGTGTTATCCTTTTATAAAGTAAATTTCTTAAGCGAGGTCATCCAATCTTCATATATAGTAGCCCCCGAGACTCTGTTTGGATTGAAAAACCTGGCAGAATATCCAAAATCATTGAATCGGGAGACTAAGTTATGTGACATGTTTTTTGTAGGCCTTGTCTTTGGCGGCGACTGCCAATGTCACGGAGCTGACCAAGTGAATTGGAAGCTCAAGAGCTCCGATGAGGAGCTCGACCTTGTCAACAAGTAGTTTGACAAGGCGCAAGGTTAATCCAGACTAAACTTTAGCAGTTTGGTTTTCCTTATCTAGTGGAGTATCCGGGGTGAACCCTAAGCAAGGAATGCGGTATTATGCCTGCAGCTGTTGCTGTGAAGGTCAAAAACCTCATGTCTGATTCAGGGCTCCGCAGAACCAAGATGGTCTGAACTCTGGGGCGTGTGTGAAGATCCCAACCAGCTCTAGCCTCAATCTCACCACCTCGTGGCCTAGCCTCATCAAGTCCATGTGAGCAGGGAATAAGATGAACACAGAGATTTACCTAGGTTCGGGCCACCTTGTGGTGTAAAACCCTACTCTTGATTTGTGGATTGGCCTCTTGAGGAGGTAGAGGATGAACTAGTACAGTGGATGAGTAGCCTTGCAAGGGCTCAGACGTTGAGGATGAATTGGTTTGGGGTCGGGTCCCTTCTATGGTGGTGGCTAGCCCCTATTTATAGTGGCCTTGGTCGTATTCCCTCATATCTTAGGTGGGAAGGGATCTTACAACGACCAATTTCGAAAGGGGACGAGCAGTACATCTTATCTTGACGAAAGGCGGTCTTCGTCCGCAAAGCTTTTGGCCCTGACACAACTGTGGGCTTGGTGATTACATCCATATTGCCGAGCTTGTGGTCTTGGTCTTGTTGCACTAGAATGGGAAGCTCTGGGGCCTTCCTCGGGAACTCGTGCCTATCGTTGCTCCCTTAGCACCGAATAGGAAACTGTCCCCTCTGCGCCTGCTGGCGCCTGCCTGGCCTTGGTCGTCATGACTCACTTCATCACAGTCTCATGAGGCGGGAGGCTTGCATAGTGTTCTCTACACCTCGAGAGGCAGGCTCGAGGAGCTTCTCCTCTGCAGGTCCTGGTGTCATACGCCTCGCGAGGGTCTTATCCTAGAGGCCTTGCCACTGGGCCATACCCGGCCGTTGATGAGACCGCGTGCTAGGCCGCAGGCATGCAAGTCTGGGTACCCCCGATCCTAGAACACCGATAGTAGCCCCCGGGCCCAAGGCACGCTCGAGCTGGCTTCGAGGCGAAGCTAAGTGGCAAGGGCGAAGCGACGCGGGCCCCAATTGACTGCAGGCCAGGCCCGACGCATGGCGCAAAATAGGCCATGGGAGCCTCCACTTCCCCATGTCTCCTCAGCAACTGCCCAGGCTCACAAAACACTGGCTGTCAGGTCCCCGATCCTAGGTCACACCGATCTAGCATGTAACACATCATATCACTCTGCGGCCTCACGGACGGTATTCCCACGGGTGCAGTCTTACCTTGGCTGGGACCGTTTGTGCCTTTTGGCTCACGTATATGATTGTGTCGCTAGCATCCATGTGACTGAGAACATGGGCCGACATGACTAGTCATAAACCCAAGGTGGCACAAACTTATAGGAACATGCATACATAACCCGACAAGGAACGTGTCGGTCATCAACGTATGAACCCAAGTCGTAGCAGCTACAAGGACTTAAAGGAACAACACATGACATTTCTCCGAAGGGACAGACACATGAACAAAGAAGCATACATGCCGACCAACAAGTGCTCCAGAGCAGTAGCGAACTACCATGGCTCAGGGAAGCACTAGGAGACATTTCCCCATAAGGAAGGCTACCAATGATAAACAACTAGGTGTTGGATCCCACACATACCAAGCATTTCTATAACATACACACAATATGCTTGATATGTGTAAATACAACATGGCATCACAAAAAAGCTCTACGACTCAAATTATTTATTCAGTAGGTTCCGAGGAGCTAGATATTACAAACATGGGTCTCATGACCCAGCATTCAAGTCATACAAGCAACAAGCACAGGCGGAAGCATAAACATGTCTGAGTATAGACATCTGAAAAGAAAGAAGGCTAAAAAGTTGATCTATCTACAAGACCCTCCAAAGTAACCAGACCTCTGTTTGGGATTCCCAAGCTAATTGTCGAAGCCCATGTGGAACTACTAGTGAGATTGAAGTCTCTCTGCAAAAACATAAATTAAGCAAACGTGAGTACAAATGTACTCAACAAGACTTACATCAGAACTAGCTACATATGCATCAGTATCAACAAAAGGGTGGTGGTGTTTAACTATAGCAAGCCAGCTTTGACTCAGTAGCTATCCTATACTATGACTAGCAGCATTCTTTGAGGTGGTGCACATGAGTCCACATATTCACCATATCAATACACCACTATGGATCTGCTCCCTTCTTCCTATGAGAAGGCCATCCATAGCACTCACACTTATCTTGCGCATTTTAGAGTATGCACTTCCAGTTATCTATGAACAATGTAAGCATTCCAAGTAGTCCATATCCGTGGATGCGGCTATTTGAGTAGCTCATATTAGGCTACAGGGGTGAACTTCTTCACCCATGCTCTCACCACTTATCGCTGTTTACACAACATGTACTCGACAACCTTCAAGCGGAAGCCCAGCGAGGGTGTCGGCCACGACTTGACTAACCACACAAGTCTCTTGTCTAGGTTTATCGCCTATTCGAGTTCCATCCGCAAGGAAGTTGGGCCGGGGTTTCCAATACGGCCCCAAATGAGGTGTGCAGGTTTCCCAAGCCCACCAAACGGGCGATGCTTGGTACACCGTGCCACTGTGCCTAGTCTGTCCCAAGCCCACCTGTATCAGGTGCCACTTGGTAGACTACTAACACAACCTACAAACACCAGAAACTAGTTGCAACTCCTGGACAGAGATCGAGGTGATTAATAAGTCGAGAGGGGCACTTAAGCATTCCAATGCACGGTAGTAACTATCTTGGATCACAAACATGGAACTCAGTTCCTGAGGACAGTTTCAATGAGAAAACCCACCATGTATTCCTACATGCCCTCTAATCGCTACCTTTACCAAATCATGTTCACACACTTAGCTCTCAGCAGTAGGACATGTTCACTAATGTCTACTATGCAACTTTATTCTTCTAGACTTGTGTTGGGACTCCAAGCGCAGATTTTTGTAGGACAGTAGCAATTTTCACTCAAGTGGATGACCTAAGGTTTATCAACCGAGGGAGGCGTAGGATGAAGATGATCTCTCTCAAACAACCCTGCAACCAAATAACAAAGAGTCTCTTGTGTCCCCAACACACCAAATACAATGGTAATTCATATAGGTGCACTAGTTCGGCAAAGAGATGGTGATACAAGTGTAGTAATGATAGTAGATATTGATTCTTGTAATAGGAACAATAAAAAATAACAAGGTAGCAAGTAACAAAAGTGAGCACAAACGGTATTGCAATGCTTGAAAATGAGGCCTCGGCTCCGTACTTTCGCTAGTGCAATCTCTCAACAATGCTAATATAATTGGATCATATAACCATCCCTCAACGTGGGATGAAGAATCACTGTAAAGTTCCTATCTAGCGGAGAAGATAAGAAGAAATCGTCTGTAGGGTACAAAACCACCTCGAAGCTATTCTTTCTGATCGATCTATCCAAGAGTTCGTACTAAAATAACACCAAATAATTTCAGATTCATAATACTCACTCCAACACAAAGAACCTCAAAGAGTGCCCCAAGATTTGTACTGGAGAAACAAAGACAAGAACATGCATCAGCCCCTATGCATAGATTACCCCAATGTCACCTCGGGAATCCGCGAGTTGTGTGCCAAAACATATATCAAGTGAATCAATATGATACCCCATTGTCACCACAAGTATTCATATGCAAGACATATATCAAGTGCTCTCAAATCCATAAAAGTATTCAATTCTATAAAACGAAATCTTAAAGGGAAAACTCAATTCATCACAACAAGATACAGAGGGGAAAACACCATATGATCCGACCATATTAACAAAGCCCGTGATACATCAAGATCGTGCCATCAAGAACACGAGAGAGAGAGAGAGAGAGAGATTAAGCACATAGCTACTGGTACAAACCCTCAGCCCAGAGGGTGGACTACTCCCTCCTCATCATGCTATCCGCCGGGATGATGAAGATTGTTGATGCAACAAACCCTGGGTCTGTTGCCCAGACTGTGCACAGGCACGTGAACAAGATTGGAGCGCCCGCCTAGATCAGAGACCAAGAACCCCAGAGATTCAAAGGAACAAATGCAGATCAGAGGGACCAAGATCAAACCAGAGGACTAAGATATCGTCAAGAGGAAAGCCTCCCTTGCCGGGCAGGCGAGCCCGGCAATGGGCGAGGCCACCTCCAGAAATAGACAACCAAAGCGCCCTCGCAGGGCTTGTCGGGGCTCACGGAAGCAAACCCACCTCACCAACCACTCTACCACGACCCACAACGTCAAATCAGTGTAGTGTCAAGCCACAAAGTGATTCAGTGCTACAGGAGAAACGCTCAGACGACACCCGTCCTGCGACGTGTCAAGCGAGCAGGTGCGAAGCTGGCAAGATCGCCCGGCAAGCCTTGCCGGGCAACCAACCATGTGACACAGAGCGGTGCATTTAATGCGCCCTGTTAGCCCGCAGAGTTAGGTATGATAGCACTGTTTGCTATCTTATCAGTGCATAATGACTATTTTGCCACTATGGTAACCCCTTGATCTATAAAAAGGAGGCCCATGGAAACCATAGAAAGGGTTAGAAGATTGGATAACTCACACCCCCGTATGCGCATAGCCACTGCTACCTCGAGGCAACTGATACGTCTCCAACGTATCTATAATTTTTGATTGTTCCATGCTATTATATTATCAACCTTGGATGTTTTATATGCATTTATATGCTATTTTATATGATTTTTGGGACTAACCTATTAACCTAGAGCCCAGTGCCAGTTTCTGTATTTTCCTTGTTTTATAGTATCGCAGCAAAGGAAAATCAAACAGATTCCACTTGACCTGAGACTTCACGAAACTTATTTTTGGACCAGAAGAAGCCCACAGAGTATCGGAGATGGACCAGGAGAGTCCCGGGCTGCCCACGAGGGTGGGGGCCCGCCCACCCCTTGGGCGCACCCCCCTACCTCGTGGACAGCCCGGAGATCCACTGACGTACTTCTTCCTCCCATATATATCCATATACCCTAAAAACATCGGGGAGCAGAATAGATCGGGAGTTCCGCTGCCAAAAGCCTCCGTAGCCACCGAAAACCAATCTAGACCCGTTCCGGCACCCTGCCGGAGGGGGGAATCCCTCTCCGGTGGCCATCTTCATCATCCCGATGCTCTCCATGACGAGGAGGGAGTAGTTCTCCCTCGGGGCTGAGGGTATGTACCAGTAGCTATGTGTTTGGTCTCTCTCGTGTTCTTGAGGTGGTACGATCTTGATGTATCGCGAGCTTTGCTATTATAGTTGGATCTTATGATCTTTCTCCCCCTCTACTCTCTTGTAATCGATTGAGTTTTCCCTTTGAAGTTATCTTATCGGATTGAGTCTTTAAGGATTTGAGAACACTTGATGTATGTCTTGTGTGGGATACCCGTGGTGACAATGGGGTATTCTATTGATCCACTTGATGTATGTTTTGGTGATCAACTTGCGAGTTCCGCCCATGAACCTATGCATAGGGGTTGGCACACGTTTTCGTCTTGATTCTCAAGTAGAAACTTTGGGGCACCCTTTGAAGTACTTTTGTATTGGTTGAATAGATGAATATGAGATTGTGTGATGCATATTGTATAATCATACCCACGGATACTTGAGGTGACATTGGTGTATATAGGTGACATTAGGGTTTTGGTTGATATGTGTCTTAAGGTGTTATTCTAGTACGAACTCTTGAATAGATTGATCCGGAAGATTAACTTTGAGGTGGTTTCGTACCCTACAATAATCTCTTCGTTTCTTCTCCGTTATTAGTGGCTTTGGAGTGACTCTTTGTTGCATGTTGAGGGATAGTTATATGATCGAACTATGTTATTATTGTTGAGAGGACTTGCACTAGTGAAAGTATGAACCCTAGGCCTTGTTTCCTAGCATTGCAATACCGTTTACGCTCACTTTTATTATTAGTTGTCTTGCTGTTTTTATATTTTCAGATTACAAAAACCATTATCTACTATCCATATTGCACTTGTATCACCATCTCTTCGCTGAACTAGTGCACCTATACAATTTACCATTGTATTGGGTGTGTTGGGGACACAAGAAACTCTTTGTTATTTGGTTGTAGGGTTGCTTGAGAGAGACCATATTCATCCTATGCCTCCTACGGATTGATAAACCTTAGGTCATCCACTTGAGGGAAATTTTCTACTGTCCTACAAACCTCTGCACTTGGAGGCCCAACAATGTCTACAAGAAGAAGGTTGTGTAGTAGACATCAAGCTCTTTTCTGGCGCCGTTGCTGGGGAGGTTAGCGCTTGAAGGTATATCTTTAGATCTTGCAATCGAATCTTTTTGTTTCTTGTTTTAGCACTATTTTAGTTTATAAAAGAAAACTACAAAAAAATGGAATTAAGAGTACCTCATATGCTTCATCTTTTTAATATCTATCATGAAAATAAGGATTCCGATAATTGTGCTCCAGTGCTAGAAGAAGAATGTATTAGAATGTTTGGCACTTAATATTTGAATGATGAGCATGATTGCAATGTTGTTAGTATAAATTCCTTGAATATGCATGATGCTAATGATATGCAAAGCCACAAGCTTGGGGAAGCTATGTTTGATGAAGATGATATTTTTTGTCCCCCAAGTTTTGATGAGAAAATTTACTATGGTGAAAGCATGCCTCCTATTTATGATGATTATATTGATGAATGTGGATTTGGAGAGGTCATGACTTTATTTAGTAATGATTCCACTATTTTGGAAGAGGTTCCAATTGATTATGAGAACAAATTTGCTATCTATGATGATTATTGTGATGACTTGTATGCTATAAAGAATAATGATATCCATGAAACTTGTCATCATGATTTTAGTTTTCAATTGGATTGTGCCTCACATGACAATTATTTTGTTGAGTTTGCTCCCACTGTTATTCATGAGAAGAATTTTGCTTGTGTGGAGAGTAATAAAATTTCTATGCTTGTAGATCATGAAAAGAATTATTTAGGTGCTGGTTATATTGTTGAGTTCATTCATGATGCTACTGAAAATTACTATGAGGGAGGAACATATGCTTGTAAGAATTGCAATAATATCAAGTTTCCTCTCTATGTGCTTAAAGTTTTGAAGTTATGCTTGTTTTGCCTTCCTATGCTAGTTGATTATTGTTCCAATAAGTTGTTTTCTCACAAAATCCCTATGCATAGGAAGTGGGTTAGACTTAAATGTTCTAGTCATATTCTTCATGATGTTCTCTTTATGTTTTAATTCTTATCTTTTATGTGAGCACCATTGAAATCATCATGCCTAGCTAGGGGCGTTAAACGATAGCGCTTGTTGGGAGGCAACCCAATTTTATTTTAGCTCCTTTCTTTTAGTTCCTGTTTAGTAATAAATAAATCATCTATCCTATGTTTAGATGTGGTTTGATGCTTTTAATTAGTGTTTGTGCCAAGTAGAACCTTTGGGAACACTTGGGGAAAGTCTTTGAGATCTTGCTGTAAAAAACAGAAACTCTAGCGCTCACGAGATTAGCTGCCATTTTTTATTGGAGAGCGCTAATTAGTTAATTATTTTTGCAGATGATTAATAGATAAATTCTTCACGTCCAGAAATTTATTTGACAATTTTATGTGTTCAAGAAGTATACGTTTGATCCAGATTACTACAGACTGTTCTGTTTTTGACAGATTCTGTTTTCTATGTGTTGTTTGCTTATTTTGATGAATATATGAGTAGTATCGGAGGGTATGAACCATAGAGAAGTTGGAATACAGTAAATATTACACCAATATGAATGTATAATGAGTTCACAACAGTACCTAAGTGGTGATTTATTTTCTTATACTAACGGAGCTTACGAGTTTTCTGTTAAGTTTTGTGTTGTGAAGTTTTCAAGTTTTGGGTAATGATTGGATAGACAATGGAATAAGGAGAGTCAAGAGCCTAAGCTTGGGGATACCCAAGGCACCCCAAGGTAATATTCAAGGACAACCAAAAGCCTAAGCTTGGGGATGCCCCAGATGGCATCCCCTCTTTCGTCTTCGTTCATCGGTAACTTTACTTGGAGCTATATTTTTATTTACCACATGATATGTGTTTTTCTTGGAGCGTCATTTTATTTTATTAGTTTTGCTTGCTGTTTGAATAAAATACCAAGATCTGAAATTATTAAATGTTATAGAGTCTTCACGTCGTTGCATAATTATTCGACTACTCATTGATCTTCACATATATCTTTTGGAGTAGTTTGTCGTTTGCTCTAGTGCTTCACTTATATCTTTTTAAAGCACGGTGGTGGTTTTATTTTATAGAAATAGATGAACTCTCAAGCGTCACTTATATTATTTTGAGAGTCCTAGACAGCATGGTAATTTGCTTTGGTTATGAATTTAGTCTTAATATGATGGGCATCCAAGAGGGATATAATAAAAACTTTCATATAGAGTGCATTGAATACTAAGAGAAGTTTGATACTTGATAATTGTTTTGAGATATGGAGATGGTGATATTAGAGTCATGATAGTTGAGTAGTTGTGAATTTGAGGAATACTTGTGTTGAAGTTTGTGATTCCCGTAGCATGCACGTATGGTGAACCGTTATGTGACGAAGTCGGAGCATGATTTATTTATTGATTGTCTTCCTTATGAGTGGCGGTCGGGGACAAGCGATGGTCTTTTCCTACCAATCTATCCCCCTAGGAGCATGCGCGTAATACTTTGTTTTGATAACTAATAGATTTTTGCAATAAGTATGTGAGTTCTTTATGACTAATGTTGAGTCCATGGATTATACGCACTCTCACCCATCCACCATTGCTACCTCTCTAATAACGCGCACCTTCCACCGGTATCATACACCCACCATATACCTTCCTCAAAACAGCCACCATACCTACTTGTCATGGAATTTTGATAGCCATTCCGAGATATATTTCCATGCAACTTTCCACCGTTCCGTTTACTATGACATGCTCCATCATTGTCATATTGCTTTGCATGATCATGTAGTTGACATCGTATTTGTGGCAAAGCCACCGTTCATAATTCTTTCGTACAAGTCACTCATGCATCATTGCTATCCCGGTATACCGCCGGAGGCATTCATATAGAGTCATACTTTGTTCTAAGTATTGAGTTGTAATCATTGAGTTGTAAATAAATAGAAGTGTGATGATCATCATTCATAGTATTGTCCCAAAAAAAGAAAAAAAGAGAAAGGCCAAATAAAAAAAGGAAGGCCCAAAAAAATAAAAAAAATAAAAAAATAATAAAGGGGCAATTCTACTATCCTTTTTCCACACTTGTGCTTCAAAGTAGCACCATGATCTTCATGATAGAGAGTCTCTTGTTTTGTCACTTTCATATACTAGTGGGAAATTTTCATTATAGAACTTGGCTTGTATATTCCAACAATGGGCCTCCTCAAGTGCCCTAGGTCTTCATGAGCAAGCAAGTTGGATGCACACCCACTTAGTTCTTTTTGTTGAGCTTTCATATACTTATAGCTCTAGTGCATCCGTTGCATGACAATCCCTACTCACTCACATTGATATCTATTAATGGGCATCTCCATAGCCCGTTGATACGCCTAGTTGATGTGAGACTATCTTCTCCCTTTTTCTCTTCTCCACAACCACCATTCTATTCCACATATAGTGCTATGTCCATGGCTCACGCTCATGTATTGCGTGAAGATTGAAAAAGTTTGAGAACATCAAAAATATGAAACAATTGCTTGGCTTGTCATCGGGGTTGTGCATGATTTAAATACGTTGTGTCGTGAAGATGGAACATAGACAGACTATATGATTTTCTAGGGATAGCTTTCTTTGCCCATGTTATTTTGAGAAGACATGATTACTTTGTTAGTATGCTTGAAGTATTATTGTTTTTATGTCAATATTAAACTATTGTCTTGAATCTTATGGATCTGAACATTCATGCCACAATAAAGAGAATTACTTAGAGAAATATTTTAGGTAGCATTCCACATAAAAAAATCTATTTTCATCATTTACCTACTCGAGGACGAGCAGGAATTAAGCTTGGGGATGCTCATACGTCTCCAACGTATCTATAATGTTTGATTGTTCCATGCTATTATATTATCAACCTTGGATGTTTTATATCCGTTTATATGCTATTTTATATGATTTTTGGGACTAACCTATTAACCTAGAGCCCAGTGCCAGTTTTTGTTTTTTCCTTGTTTTAGAGTATCATAGAAAAGGAAAGTCAGACGGAGTCCAATTGACCCGAAACTTCACGGAACTTATTTTTGGACCACAAGAAGCCCACGGAGTATCGGAGATGGACCAGGAGAGTCTCGGGCTGCCCATGAGGGTGGGGGCGCGCCCACCCACCTGGGCGCGCCCCTTCCTCGTGGACAGCCCGAAGATCCACCGACGTACTTCTTCCTCCCATATATACCCATATACCCTAAAAACATCGGGGAGCAGAATAGATCGGGAGTTTCGCCACCAGAAACCTCTGTAGCCACCGAAGACCAACCTAGTGTCACATCCCTAGTTCTGGTATGACCTAGGCTAGCCCTTCATGTTTGCATCATGTTTAAATTTAAGTTAAACTTGAAATAGGGGATGATAAACCCTAGCAGCAAATGAAATTCAACCAGTTTCAAACTTAAATCTTTTCAAAGACCCCAAAATGCCCTTTGAAAATGTTCATGATTTATGATAAAGGTGAAAACCCCTGCCAGAAATGATGAGCATATTTCTTGGCCATTTATGGATTTTTGAATTAATTCATATTGTATTTGAGTTGGAGCACATATATGTTATAAATATATTTAATGCTTCAATAATTCTGTTATTTTGTGAGGGGCTTTAGAATATTCCTTTCAGTCCCTGCAAAAATTATCAGAAGAAACAAAAATGATTTAGTGCTTGAACTAAACCAAAACAAATTGAAACAAATAGAAAACAGTAACTAAAATAGAAAACAGAAAGGAGAGAGAAAGATTTTACCTGGCGCTTACCCACAGCCCCGAGGCCCAGCACTGTGCAGCCCACCTGGCCTGGCCCTGTGCCAGCCCAGCCCACCTGCCCCCCCCTCCCCTGTCGTCTTCCTCCCGCCAGGAGGACGCGCGCGTGGCCGCCGCGCGCGAGCACGCGCTCAGCCAGCTCCTGCTTGCCGCTGCTGCTGGAGGCCCCTGTGAGCGCCACGCAACCCCCCGGACCGCTCTCACTTTCACCTCCGAATCGATCCGCTCCTCTGCTCCCTCCCCCTTGCTCTTTCTCTCACCGTCGAGCGGCTGCCGTCGCTGCAACTCACCGCTGACACTCTCCCCGCCGTCCCCTCGCCCCTCCGACGAGTCCACGAGCATCTCCGCGACTCCCTCGTCCTCTCCACCGAGTCACGCGACGCCAGACGCTCTGCATCGCCGCCGCCATCGCTGTCTTCTACCTTTGGCTGCGCAGATCTCCGGCGACCTCACGCTGCTCTCGACGCGCCCCCAGCCTCGTCCCCGCCTCTGTTGTCCCCATGGTGAGCTGGTGCACCCTTCCCCGCTCTTCCTTTCGCCTTTCCCGAGCCATAGCCTGCGCCCGCACGCCACCGAACTTTGGCCGCCGCCGCGAGCTCTGCTCCTGCGAGCTCCGGCGCCCCCGCAGCCTCCTACCAGCTCTGCTGGATGCGGACGACGACGGGCTACGCCCCGGTGGTCTTCGCGCGTCCAGACGCCGCTCGTAGCGCAAGTCCGGCGAGTCGCCGCCGCCGTTTTGGTCGTCGCCGGACGAACTCCGGCGACTGCTGACGTGGCCTCTACTTAGGCACTAATTACCCCTAGAGACACTGGCAGTGGGCCCCAGCGCCACTAATCTAAACTAGATTAGGAATAACTCCTCTGTTAACTAACTGAGTCACTGATGTGTGGACCCCACACGTCAGGTTTGACCTGGTCGGCTCTGTTGACCTGCTGACGCAGGCAGGACGCAATGCTGACGCAATATTTCATTTTTTGGTTTAAAATTAATCAGGAAATTCCAGAAAATGTTCAAAACTACTAAAAATCATAGAAAATAATCTATAACTCAGAATGAAATAATATATATATGAAAAATTATCAGAAAAATTCAAGGAATCTGTTTATGGCATTTTCATGCATGTTTGAACAATGTTTGTCCTCTGTTTTGGACAAAACAAATAAATGGCATTTAACTAATCATATATGGAGTTTGAATTTGAATCTTGTATTCAAACCAACTTCATTTAATTGTGTTGCTAGTTGCATTAGCTCATAAAACATCACATACTCATGCCATGTTCATGCATCATAATGTTGCATATGCTTGTGTTTGATTTCCGACACCGTTCCTTCTCGATACGTCCTGCTCCGGAAAGTGTTCGAAAGTACCTATCAGTGGAGCAGTGCCCCCCTGTTGATCTACCAGGCAAGCAAACCCCCTTGTTCATTCCGATACAATCCTACTCTCTCACTCCTGCTCTCATTATTGCATTAGGATAACAATGATTCAACTGCTACTTTATGCTGCGGTAGTTGAACCCATTCCTCTGCATGACCTGTCATTGCCACAGTAAATAGTTAAAACCCACTAGCATGTGTAGGAGTGATTGAGCCATGTTGTGTTCTTGCCATGCCATGCCTGCTATTGCTTAGAGTTGTATCAGGTCTGATTCATCGGGAATGAATTGGAGTGGTACGATATGTTCTGGTGCTGAGAGTTAAGCGTGTGAACATGATTTGGTAAAGGTAGCGGTGAGAGGGCATGTAGGAGTACATGGTGGGTTGTCTCACTGGAACCGTCCTTAATCACTGAGTTCCGTATATGTTGTCCAATGACTAGCTACTACCACACATTGGAATGCTTAAGTGCCCCTCTCGACTTATTAGCCAACTTGATCTCTGTCCAGGAGTCGCAAATAGTTTCTGGTGTTTGTAGGTAGTGTTAGTAGTCTACCAAGTGGCACCCGGCCAGGTGGGCTTGGGACAGACTAGGCACAAGTGGCACGGTGTACCAAGCGTAGATCCATCCGGCGAGGTGGGCTTGGGAACCCTGCACATATCGTTTGGGGCCGTGAGCGACACCCCGGCCGGATCTCCTTGCGGATGGAACCCGAATAGGCGATAAACCTGGACTAGAGTCTTGTGTGGTTAGTTAGGTCGTGGCCGACACCCTCGCCAGGCTTCCGCTTGAAGGTTGCCGAGATACATGACGGGTATATGGTGATAAGTGGTGAGAGCGTGTGTGATGAAGTACACCCCTGCAGGGTTATCATGATCTATTCGAATAGCCGTGTCCTCGGTTACGGACTTCTTGGATGCTTATGTGGTACATAGACAACTTAAAGTGGATACTCTAAAATGCTCAAGACAAGTGTGAGTGCTATGGATGGCCTTCTCGTCAGGAGAAGAGGATGAATCCATAGTAGTGTATTGATGTGGTGCTTAGTGGACTCGTGTGCGCTGCCTCATCTCAAAGAAGTTTCTCGTTGTCGTAGAACAGGATAGCCACTGAGTCAAAGCTGGCTTGCTGCAACTAAACCCCACTTCACCTTCTTGATACAAATGCATGTATGATAGGATCTGATGTAAGTCTCGCTGAGTACCTTTGTACTCACGTTTGCTTTATTTATGTTTTGCAGATGAGACATCTGTCTCACTAGTAGTACCACTTGGACTTCGACGAGTAGCTTGTACCTCAGCTACGATCTTGGTCCCTTGCGAGGGACTTGTGGATAGTTAGGCTCCTCGGCCTTTTTCTTTCGTAGTTGTCTGTACTCAGACATGTAATGCTTCCGTTGCTTGTATGCTCTGAATGATGGGTCATGTGACCCCTGTTTGTATTTAATGTTACGTGGCTCTTCTGAGCCTTTATCTATATGAGTTTGCATTATGTTGTGATGCCATGTTGTACAACACATACTTGCATGTTATGCGTACGTGTGACGTGTACTGCTATGTGTGGGATCCAACAATCTAGTTGTTTATCCTTGGCATCCTCTCTTATGGGGAAATGTAGTTTAGTGCTTCCTTGGTTTTACCATTCGCCACCTAACCTCTTTTTCCCTTGTGTTAGGCCAGCCCAAGGGTCATCTTTATTTTAAACCCCCGGGCCAGTGCTTGCCTAAGTGTTGGTCCAACCCAGAGCACCGTGCGGGGCCGTCCCTTGGCAACTTGGGTTACGTTGGCTCCCGTACGCTAAGTTTATCCGGTGTGCCCTAAGAACGAGATATGTCCAGCTCCTATCGGGATTTCTCGGCACAGCGGGTGGTCTTGCTGGACTTGTTTTACCATTGTCGAGGTTGTCTTGTAACCGGGATGCCGAGCCTGATTGGATTGTCTTGGGAGAAGGAATATCCTTCGTTGACCGTGAGAGCTTGTGATGGGCTAAGTTGGGACACCCCTGCAGAGATTTTGAACTTTCGAAAGCCCAGCCAACGGTTATGGGCAGATGGGAATTTGTTAATGTCCGATCGTAGAAAACCTGAAACCTTGTCTTAATTAAAATGCATCAACCGCATGTGTAACCGTGATGGTCTCTTTCCGGCGAAGTCTGGGAAGTGAACACGGTGTTGGAGTTATGTTTGACGTAGGTTGTCTTAGGATCACTTCTTGATCATAGTTGTTCGACCGTGCTTTTGCCTTCTCTTCTCGCCCTCTTTTGCGTATGTTAGCCACCAAATATGCTAGTCGCTTGGTGCAGCTCCACCTCATACCTTTTACCTTACCTATAAGCTTAAATAGTCTTGATCGCGAGGTTGTGAGATTGCTGATTCCCCGTGACTCACAGATACTTCCAAAACCAGATTGCAGGTGCTGATGATACCGTGCATATCAGGCAACCAAGCTCAAGGAGGAGCTCGTTGAAGATCTTGTCCTTTGTGTTGTTTCGTTCTAGTTGATCAGTAGTGGAGCCAAGTTGGGATGATCGGGGATCTGTGTAGCATTTGGGGTAGTCTTCTTTTTTTTGGTTCCATAGTCAGACCTTGTTTGTATCTGGATGATGTAATGTTATATTCATGAATTGTGTGAAGTGGCGATTGTAAGCCAACTATGTATCCCTTTCCCTTGTGTATTACATGGGTTGTGTGAAGATTACCTCACTTGCGACATTGCTTTCAATGCGGTTATGCCTCTAAGTCGTGCTTCGACATGTGGGAGATATAGCCGCATCGAGGGCGTTACACCCCTTCCCCTCTCCCTCTCCATCTCCTTCCTTTTTCCTCTAGTAGAGAAAGGAAAATGGGGGTGGGGGGATCCTACTTGGACTAGGAGTCCAAGTAGGACTCCCCCGTTGGCCCGCCCCTCCTGGCCGCCGGCCTCCTCCCCCCTCCTTTATATAAGGGAGCGGGTGGCACCCCAAAGGCACACCAAGAATTCTCTTAGCCGTGTGCGGTGCCCCCTTCCATAGTTTACTCCTCCGGTCATAGCGTCGTAGTGCTTAGGCGAAGCCCTGCGCGGATCACATCACCATCACCATGCCGTCATGCTGATGGAACTCTCCCTTGACCCTCTACTGGATCAAGAGTTCAAGGGGCGTCATCGAGCTGAATGTGTGCTGAACACGGAGGTGCTGTACATTTGATACTTCGATCGGTTGGATCGTGCAGACGTTGGACTACATCAACCGCATTAACATAAGGCTTTTGCTTTTGGTCTACGAGGGTACGTGGACACACCCTCCCCGTCTCGTTGCTATGCATCTCCTAGATAGATCTTGCCTGATCTTAGGATTTTTTTTGAAATTGCATGCTACGTTCCCCGACAGTTTTGCCATGTGTTAACCGGTTATATTCAGAATCCAAATTGTAGATATTGCTTAGCCTCGAAGGATACCGCTCAAGTGAATAGTACACTTGCCTGACAACTTTTGGCGAAAGGTCACAGCTGGTCACAAATGCTGAACTGTTATGATAACTTGATTCGTGGTTCGAGGCAGTTTCTCCATTGGGACGTCCCATCAATATGGAGATTGTGCCCCATTTTTTAAGGGATATGATCAATGATTTCGATTATCCCACTCGTGCATAACGTCACAATTATATCGGGAAGCGGCGAGGCCTGCCGCATACTTAAAGGACTCTTGGCATTACAGTAGCTTATAAAAAGGGAAACAACCACCACTATCTCTGTATGCTTTCTCCTTCTTCTTACCATTGCTTTCCCGATCTACAGAGCTCCAGCGCCCTAAACCACCTCTCCTAAAGAACTCCCTCCTAGCCACTCCTTCAATTCGGCCATGGCCGGATCTGGTGCTAAGGAGAAGTGGGAGGCCTTCATCATCACCAACGACGACATCGAGGATCTGAAGCGCGCCGGATACCTCCCGGCCGACGTCATTCACCGGGCTCCAGAGGAGGGCCATGTCATCCCCACGCCCCAACCAGGAGAGAGGGTAGTGTTCATCCCCCACTTTGTCCGGGGACTGGGCTTCCCGCTCCACCCCTTCGTCAGGGGGTTGATGTTCTTCTACGGGCTCAATTTTCATGATCTAGCCCTGTAACACCCCGGATGCAACTTTCCCAATTTGTACTCCAACTCTTGCCGTTTCCGGCGTTAAATTATTTTATTTTCTCGGGTTCGGGTCTTTGTCTCCGTGTGTTGTTATCGTTGTCATGCATCTCATATCATGTCATCATGTGCATTGCATTTGCATACGTGTTTGTCTCATGCATTCGAGCTTTTTCCCCGTTGTCCGTTTTGCATTCCGGCGCTTCGTTCTCCTCCGGTGGTCATTTCTAGCTTTCTTTCGTGTGTGGGGATTAAACATTTCCGGATTGGACCGAGACTTGCCAAGCGGCCTTGGTTTACTACTGGTAGACCGCCTGTTAAGTTTCGTACCATTTGGACTTCGTTTGATACTCCAACGGTTAACCGAGGGACCGAAAAGGCCTCGTGTGTGTTGCAGCCCAACGCCCCTCCAATTTGGCCCAAAACCCACCTAAGCCTTCGCCATCATCTAGATCGTTCAATCACGATCGCGTGGCTGAAAACCGCACCTCATTTGGACTCTCCTAGCTCCTCCTATGTGTATTTAAAGACCCCCTCCGTTTTCTTTTTCTTCTTCCCCCCGAAACCCCAGATCCGCCACCACGCGCGCGCCGGACAAACTCCCCCACCGACGGACATTGTCCGCCCAATCCGCCCGGGCCAATCCCGCGAAGCCGTGTGGCGCCGCGCGCCCACACCGCCGCCGCACCTCCGCCGTCCCCGACCTTGACTCCGGCCGGATCCGGCCGCGGGAGAGCCGGATCCGCCGCCGCCGACCCCGGCTGCCGCCGTCTTCGTCGTCTTCGGCGAGCAGCGCCGCCTCGTTTTGCGTGCCGGGTCAAACCCTAGATCCGGAGGTGTTTTTTTTTTCTACTAAGTCCCTGATTTCAAGTTTCAAGTGCTCATGTTCATGGCCTCGTAATTTTGCATCCGTAGCTCCGATTCATGCATATAGCATATCAAAATGTTCACCTCAGAGAGTACATCATTTCATTCCATTGCATCATTTTCATTTGAGTTCATCTTGATGCCCGAAATTCTGTTAGAAGGAGGCTACTTGAGATAATTGTCAGATCTGCTGCTCCATTTAGCCTTTTGTCATTTTTGCCATGATTATTGTGTGCATGATATGCCCATGAGTTCTACATATGTTTTGCTAAGGGTTTTGTCATCTTTCCAGAGATGCAACCCATGTATTTGTGTGATGTGTGTGGTGACTAGCACGAGCTTGCCAAGTGGTGCACTTGGTAATTCTGTTTTCAGGGACTTAGCATTTCCACTAAGTCCTTGATCTGTTTATCTCATGATGCCATATGTTCATGTTGTTTCCTAGTGATCCGTGCCTCTTTTGAGGATGATCAGTAAGGATGTTTTGTTATTATTGTAGTGCTATATCCATCCATGTCTTTGTTTGCAATTATGGAGCACCCTAGCTTAAGTAAATCGAGTTCTACTTTTGCTACTTTGTGAATCTGGGCAGATTGTCAACTTGTTCGCAATTTTGCCGATGATGTTGTGGTTGATCCGTGCATGCTATGCTATTGTTCTTGCCATTTCTAGCTTGCATTTTGTGTATTCTTTATGGATGTATGCTTAGCTTTTCATGACTTGCACCGTAGTGAATGCATCGAGCTCGTAAACATGCCTACTTGAGTTATATTTTTGACTGATTATGTTTTTGCTATGTTCACATGCTTCCAATTGTATTTTCTGATCCCTTTTGGCTCAAGGTCACTAAGGTACTTTTGTTAGGCTCTTTGAGTAGCTCCATGCCATGCTTTACATTGTCATATTCAGGTCCTGTAGCATGTAGTTTTGTTGCTCCGAAGAGTGCTACCTGATCTGAAATTCCAGACAAGTCTGAGATCTGTTTGTCATATGCATTTTTGCCATGCTTGTTTGAACCTATTAATGGATGAATTGGCCGTAGCTTAGTGCTAGACTTTTGTTAAGCATCATGAATGCATCCCTGCCATGTATTTTGTTGTCATGTTTGAGTGTTGTAGCATGTTTATCTCATTGCATTTATATGGCTACTTGCTGTAAATCGCAAGCCGGTGTCATTTTTGAATCGCTTACCATTTCCAAACCGTAACTCCGATTCCAGTGGTTTTTATATTTTTTTCAAGCGGTTTCATCTCATCTTTCCAGCTGCACACATGGATTTCCAAGTTGAGGCCAGGTTCATGCATTCCCTGTCACATCTTGCATATGCATCCCGCATAGCATACCATCTTCGTATCATGTTGTTTGAGTTGCACGTGGTTGATTTGTGTCCTTGTTGCTTGTTTGTCTTGTTTGGGTAGAGCCGGAAGATGAGTTCGCTAACGAGGAGCCCATTGAGTTTGCTTTCGAGGATCCAGTCAACTCTGACAACCGTGCAGGCAAGATGATCATACCCTCGAAATCACTACTATCTTTGTTATGCTAGATTGCTCGCTCTTTTGCTATGCCAATGCTACGATGCCTACCATTTGCTTTCAAGCCTCCCAAATTTCCATGTCAAACCTCTAACCCATCATGTCCTAGCAAACCGTTGATTGGCTATGTTACCGCTTTGCTCAGCCCCTCTTATAGCGTTGTTAGTTGTAGGTGAAGATTGGAGACCGTTCCTTGTTGGAACATTTATTTACTTGTTGGGATATCATTATATTGCCATGTTATCTTAATGTATCTATATACTTGGTAAAGGGTGGAAGGCTCGGCCTCTCGCCTAGTGTTTTGTTCCACTCTTGCCGCCCTAGTTTCCGTCATATCGGTGTTATGTTCCCGGATATTGCGTTCCTTACGCGGTTGGGTTATAATGGGAACCCCTTGATATTTCGCCTTGATTAAAGCTTTTTCTGCAATGCCCAACCTTGGTTTTACCATTTGCCACCTAGCCTCTTTTCCCTTGGGTTTCCGGAGCCCAAGGGTCATCTTATTTAACCCCCCCCCGGGCCAGTGCTCCTCTGAGTGTTGGTCCGACCGAGTAGACTGCGGGGCCACCTCGGGGCAACTTGAGGGTTGGTTTTACTCGTAGGATGTCTCATCTGAGTGTGCCCTGAGAAAGATATATGTGCAGCTCCTATCGGGATTTGTCGGCACGTTTGGGCGGTGTTGCTGGTCTTGTTTTAACCTGTCGAAGTGTCATGAAGAACCGAGATACCGAGTCTGATCGGAACGTCTTGGGAGGAGGTCTATTCCTTCGTTGACCGTGAGAGCTTGTCATGGGCTAAGTTGGGACTCCCCTGCAGGGATTTGAACTTTCGAAAGCCGTGCCCGCAGTTATGGGCAGATGGGAATTTGTTAATGTCCGGTTGAAGATAACTTAAACCATAACTTAATTAAAATGAATCAACTGAGTGTGTTACCGTGATGGCCTCTTCTCGGCGGAGTCCGGGAAGCGGACATGGTGTTGGAGTAATGCTTGCACAGGTTGTTCTCTAGTTTCTCGCTCGCGCTTTGCCTCCTCTTCTTGCTCTCTTTTGCGAATAAGTTAGCCACCATATTTGCTAGTCGCTTGCTGCAGCTCCACATATTTACCTTGCCTTACCTATAAGCTTAAATGGTCTTGATCGCGAGGGTGCGAGATTGCTGAGTCCCTATGGCTCACAGATTACTATTACACCAGATGCAGGGCCTGATGATTCCGCTCCAGGTGACGCGCTTGAACTCAAGTGGGAGTTCGACGAGGACTCTCAATGTTACTATGTTTCCTTTCCTAATGATCAGTAGTGGTGCCCAGTTGGGGGTGATCGGGACCGTGCCGCATGTTGGGTTATCTTTTATTTTGGCGCCGTAGTCGGGCCATGAGTGTTTGGATGATGTAATGTTATTTATGTACTTGATTGACGTGGTGAGTGTAAGCCAACTATGTTATCTCGGGATCGACACCATGCACCCTCCTCGGGAGGTAATGTAGTTTTGTTTTTTATGTCTGGGTGTTTGTGCCTTTTGACAAGGAGCTTGACCCTTTTCGTCCCGCATTCACAGAGCTGGCTGGAGAAAGCCGCGAAGATCGACTATCCGACCCCTCTACCCGAGGGCCCCAGGTCAGTTATACTAGACGAAATCCTGACTGTGACGCCGTATAAGGTGTCGGAGAAAAAAAGAGAAGAAGAAGATCGGGATGAGGGAGGCCCAAGAGGGCCTCCACCCAAGTGGGCATCCGGACACCAAGTCCGGGGAAATCCATGCCCCCTCCACTCATGAGGGGGAGGAGGAAGGGGACGGGGAGGAGAGCGACTCCTCTTGAACCAGGTAGAGGGCGGCGTCAAACAACACCGAGGAGGAACAACCACCTCACGCCCCAAAGAAGCAGCGCCGGCCCAAGTTGATTCTACCCGATGATAGCTCGGACTCCGCTAAGGTGTTCGAGGCCTCGGAGGAGGTTCTACAAAGGAATCCAGGGTCAAGCCCCCCCCCCCCGCCAAAAGGTATGAATCTGAAGACTCCACAGGCATTTCCTTCATTAGTTTATTACTTGATCGAATATGTGTGTTTCATAATACAGCCCGCTGCGCGACCTCCCCACTAATCAGGTCTCAGATGGAAACTCTTCGCCAACCGAGCAAGCTCAGAGTGGGACCATGTCCTGCTCTACACCTCCTCTGGTCATCGAGGAGACTAGAGAGGTGCTGTCTCAAAGGACTCCTCATGGCCCAGACATGGGAGGTGGCGGCGACGACATCATTGCCAAGGTTAACACCTCGGTCATCGAAGAGCAGGAGGGGGGATCCCTCCTGGTGAACAAGGAGGGGGAGCTCGGTCAATCCGAGCCCTTCCTAAAGAAGGATCCGGAGCCCCTGAGGCCTCCGGAGTCGTCAATTCCGCCCTTCACCGAAGTGGGAGCCGGGGCCCTACCACTAGCGCTGAACACCGGAGATCGCGTTGTGGCTGGGTGGCCAGACATGATGGAAGAGGCTGTAAATAGCCCCTCCATCATTGCAGAACACCGCACCCTGATGGGCGTGGTTTTCGAAAGTATTTGGTCCATTAACAATGAACTGAAGGAAGCTTTTGGTGGCCTTCTGACGGGCTTCGTTGTAAGCCATGTGTTATCCTTTTATAAAGTAAATTTCTTAAGCGAGGTCATCCAATCTTCATATATAGCAGCCCCCGAGACTCTGTTTGGATTGAAAAACCTGGCAGAATATCCAAAATCATTGAATCGGGAGACTAAGTTATGTGACATGTTTTTTGTAGGCCTTGTCTTTGGCGGCGACTGCCAATGTCACGGAGCTGACCAAGTGAATTGGAAGCTCAAGAGCTCCGATGAGGAGCTCGACCTTGTCAACAAGTAGTTTGACAAGGCGCAAGGTTAATCCAGACTAAACTTTAGCAGTTTGGTTTTCTTTATCTAGTGGAGTATCCGGGGTGAACCCTAAGCAAGGAATGCGGTATTATGCCTGCAGCTGTTGCTGTGGAGGTCAAAAACCTCATGTCTGATTCAGGGCTCCGCAGAACCAAGATGGTCTGAACTCTGGGGCGTGTGTGAAGATCCCAACCAGCTCTAGCCTCAATCTCACCACCTCGTGGCCTAGCCTCATCAAGTCCATGTGAGCAGGGAATAAGATGAACACAGAGATTTACCTAGGTTCGGGCCACCTTGTGGTGTAAAACCCTACTCCTGATTTGTGGATTGGCCTCTTGAGGAGGTAGAGGATGAACTAGTACAGTGGATGAGTAGCCTTGCAAGGGCTCAGACGGTGAGGACGAATTGGTTTGGGGTCGGGTCCCTTCTATGGTGGTGGCTAGCCCCTATTTATAGTGGCCTTGGTCGTATTCCCTCATATCTTAGGTGGGAAGGGATCTTACAATGACCAATTTCGAAAGGGGACGAGCAGTACATCTTATCTTGACGAAAGGCGGTCTTCGTCCGCAAAGCTTTTGGCCCTGACAGAACTGTGGGCTTGGTGATTACATCCATATTGCCGAGCTTGTGGTCTTGGTCTTGTTGCACTAGAATGGGAAGCTCTGGGGCCTTCCTCGGGAAATCGTGCCTATCGTTGCTCCCTTAGCACCGAATAGGAAACTGTCCCCTCTGCGCCTGCTGGCGCCTGCCTGGCCTTGGTCGTCATGACTCACTTCATCACAGTCTCATGAGGCGGGAGGCTTGCATAGTGTTCTCTACACCTCGAGAGGCAGGCTCGAGGAGCTTCTCCTCTACAGGTCCTGGTGTCATACGCCTCGCGAGGGTCTTATCCTAGAGGCCTTGCCGCTGGGCCATACCCGGCCGTTGATGAGACCGCGTGCTAGGCCGCAGGCATGCAAGTCCGGGTACCCCCGATCCTAGAACACCGACAGTAGCCCCCGGGCCCAAGGCACGCTCGAGCTGGCTTCGAGGCGAAGCTAAATGGCAAGGGCGAAGCGACGCGGGCCCCAATCGACTGCAGGCCAGGCCCGACGCATGGCGCAAAATAGGCCATGGGAGCCTCCACTTCCCCATGTCTCCTCAGCAACTGCCCAGGCTCACAAAACACTGGCTGTCAGGTCCCCGATCCTAGGTCACACCAATCTAGCATGTAACACATCATATCACTCTGCGGCCTCACGGACGGTATTCCCACGGGTGCAGTCTTACCTTGGCTGGGACCGTTTGTGCCTTTTGGCTCACGTATATAATTGTGTCGCTAGCATCCATGTGACTGAGAACATGGGCCGACATGACTAGTCATAAACCCAAGGTGGCACAAACTTATAGGAACATGCATACATAACCCGACAAGGAACGTGTCGGTCATCAACGTATGAACCCAAGTCGTAGCAGCTACAAGGACTTAAAGGAACAACACATGACATTTCTCCGAAGGGACAGACACATGAACAAAGAAGCATACATGCCGACCAACAAGTGCTCCAGAGCAGTAGCGAACTACCATGGCTCAGGGAAGCACTAGGAGACATTTCCCCATAAGGAAGGCTACCAATGATAAACAACTAGGTGTTGGATCCCACACATACCAAGCATTTCTATAACATACACACAATATGCTTGATATGTGTAAATACAACATGGCATCACAAAAAAGCTCTACGACTCAAATTATTTATTCAGTAGGTTCCGAGGAGCCAGATATTACAAACATGGGTCTCATGACCCAGCATTCAAGTCATACAAGCAACAAGCACAGGCGGAAGCATAAACATGTCTGAGTATAGACATCTGAAAAGAAAGAAGGCTAAAAAGTTGATCTATCTACAAGACCCTACAAAGTAACCAGACCTCTGTCTGGGATTCCCAAGCTAATTGTCGAAGCCCACGTGGAACTACTAGTGAGACTGAAGTCTCTCTGCAAAAACATAAATTAAGCAAACATGAGTACAAATGTACTCAACAAGACTTACATCAGAACTAGCTACATATGCATCAGTATCAACAAAAGGGTGGTGGTGTTTAACTATAGCAAGCCAGCTTTGACTCAGTAGCTATCCTATACTATGACTAGCAGCATTCTTTGAGGTGGTGCACATGAGTCCACATATTCACCATATCAATACACCACTATGGATCTGCTCCCTTCTTCCTATGAGAAGGCCATCCATAGCACTCACACTTATCTTGCGCATTTTAGAGTATGCACTTCCAGTTATCTATGAACAATGTAAGCATTCCAAGTAGTCCATATCCGTGGATGCGGCTATTCGAGTAGCTCATATTAGGCTACAGGGGTGAACTTCTTCACCCATGGTCTCACCACTTATCGCCGTTTACACAACATGTACTCGACAACCTTCAAGCGGAAGCCCAGCGAGGGTGTCGGCCATGACTTGACTAACCACACAAGTCTCTTGTCTAGGTTTATCGCCTATTCGAGTTCCATCCGCAAGGAAGTTGGGCCGGGGTTTCCAATACGGCCCCAAATGAGGTGTGCAGGTTTCCCAAGCCCACCAAACGGGCGATGCTTGGTACACCGTGCCACTGTGCCTAGTCTGTCCCAAGCCCACCTGTATCAGGTGCCACTTGGTAGACTACTAACACAACCTACAAACACCAGAAACTAGTTGCAACTCCTGGACAGATATCGAGGTGATTAATAAGTCGAGAGGGGCACTTAAGCATTCCAATGCACGGTAGTAACTATCTTGGATCACAAACACGGAACTCAGTTCCTGAGGATAGTTTCAATGAGAAAACCCACCATGTATTCCTACATGGCCTCTAATCGCTACCTTTACCAAATCATGTTCACACACTTAGCTCTCAGCAGTAGGACATGTTCACTAATGTCTACTATGCAACTTTATTCTTCTAGACTTGTGTTGGGACTCCAAGCGCAGATTTTTGTAGGACAGTAGCAATTTTCACTCAAGTGGATGACCTAAGGTTTATCAACCGAGGGAGGCGTAGGATGAAGATGATCTCTCTCAAACAACCCTGCAACCAAATAACAAAGAGTCTCTTGTGTCCCCAACACACCAAATACAATGGTAATTCATATAGGTGCACTAGTTCGGCAAAGAGATGGTGATACAAGTGTAGTAATGATAGTAGATATTGATTCTTGTAATAGGAACAATAAAAAATAACAAGGTAGCAAGTAACAAAAGTGAGCACAAACGGTATTGCAATGCTTGAAAATGAGGCCTCGGCTCCGTACTTTCGCTAGTGCAATCTCTCAACAATGCTAATATAATTGGATCATATAACCATCCCTCAACGTGGGATGAAGAATCACTCTATCTAGCGGAGAAGATAAGAAGAAATCGTCTGTAGGGTACGAAACCACCTCGAAGCTATTCTTTCTGATCGATCTATCCAAGAGTTCGTACTAAAATAACACCAAATAATTTCAGATTCATAATACTCACTCCAACACAAAGAACCTCAAAGAGTGCCCCAAGATTTGTACTGGAGAAACAAAGACAAGAACATGCATCAGCCCCTATGCATAGATTACCCCAATGTCACCTCGGGAATCCGCGAGTTGTGTGCCAAAACATATATCAAGTGAATCAATATGATACCCCATTGTCACCACAAGTATTCATATGCAAGACATATATCAAGTGCTCTAAAATCCATAAAAGTATTCAATCCGATAAAACGAAATCTTAAAGGGAAAACTCAATTCATCACAACAAGATATAGAGGGGAAAACACCATATGATCCGACCATATTAACAAAGCCCGTGATACATCAAGATCGTGCCATCAAGAACACGAGAGAGAGAGAGATTAAGCACATAGCTACTGGTACAAACCCTCAGCCCAGAGGGTGGACTACTCCCTCCTCATCATGCTGTCCCCCGGGATGATGAAGATTGTTGATGCAACAAACCCTGGGTCTGTCTCCCAGACTGTGCACAGGCACGTGAACAAGATTGGAGCGCCCGCCCAGATCAGAGACCAAGAACCCCAGAGATTCGAAGGAACAAATGCAGATCAGAGGGACCAAGATCAAACCAGAGGACTAAGATATCGTCAAGAGGAAAGCCTCCCTTGCCGGGCAGGCGAGCCCGGCAATGGGCGAGGCCACCTCCAGAAATAGACAACCAAAGCGCCTGGCAGGGCTTGTCGGGGCTCACGGAAGCAAACCCACCTCACCAACCACTCTACCACGACCCACAACGTCAAATCAGTGTAGTGTCAAGCCACAAAGTGATTCAGTGCTACAGGAGAAACGCTCAGACGACACCCGTCCTGCGACGTGTCAAGCGAGCAGGTGCGAAGCTGGCAAGATCGCCCGGCAAGCCTTGCCGGGCAACCAACCATGTGACACAGAGCGATGCATTTAATGCGCCCTGTTAGCCCGCAGAGTTAGGTATGATAGCACTGTTTGCTATCTTATCAGTGCATAATGACTATTTTGCCACTATGGTAACCCCTTGATCTATAAAAAGGAGGCCCATGGAAACCATAGAAAGGGTTAGAAGATTGGATAACTCACGCCCCCGTATGCGCATAGCCACTGCTGCCTCGAGGCAACTGATACGTCTCCAACGTATCTATAATTTTTGATTGTTCCATGCTATTATATTATCAACCTTGGATGTTTTATATGCATTTAGATGCTATTTTATATGATTTTTGGGACTAACCTATTAACCTAGAGCCCAGTGCCAGTTTCTGTATTTTCCTTGTTTTAGAGTATCGCGGCAAAGGAAAATCAAACAGATTCCACTTGACCTGAGACTTCACGAAACTTATTTTTGGACCAGGAGAAGCCCACAGAGTATCGGAGATGGACCAGGAGAGTCCCGGGCTGCCCACGAGGGTGGGGGCCCGCCCACCCCTTGGGCGCACCCCCCTGCCTCGTGGACAGCCCGGAGATCCACTGACGTACTTCTTCCTCCCATATATATCCATATACCCTAAAAACATCGGGGAGCAGAATAGATCGGGAGTTCCGCTGCCAAAAGCCTCCGTAGCCACCGAAAACCAATCTAGACCCGTTCCGGCACCCTGCCGAAGGGGGGAATCCCTCTCCGGTGGCCATCTTCATCATCCCGATGCTCTCCATGACGAGGAGGGAGTAGTTCTCCCTCGGGGCTGAGGGTATGTACCAGTAGCTATGTGTTTGGTCTCTCTCTCTCTCGTGTTCTTGAGGTGGTACGATCTTGATGTATCGCGAGCTTTGCTATTATAGTTGGATCTTATGATCTTTCTCCCCCTCTACTCTCTTGTAATCGATTGAGTTTTCCCTTTGAAGTTATCTTATCGGATTGAGTCTTTAAGGATTTGAGAACACTTGATGTATGTCTTGTGTGGGATACCCGTGGTGACAATGGGGTATTCTATTGATCCACTTGATGTATGTTTTGGTGATCAACTTGCGAGTTCCTCCCATGAACCTATGCATAGGGGTTGGCACACGTTTTCGTCTTGATTCTCAAGTAGAAACTTTGGGGCACTCTTTGAAGTACTTTTGTGTTGGTTGAATAGATGAATATGAGATTGTGTGATGCATATTGTATAATCATACCCACGGATACTTGAGGTGACATTGGTGTATATAGGTGACATTAGGGTTTTGGTTGATATGTGTCTTAAGGTGTTATTCTAGTACGAACTCTTGAATAGATTGATCCGGAAGATTAACTTTGAGGTGGTTTCGTACCCTACAATAATCTCTTCGTTTCTTCTCCGTTATTAGTGGCTTTGGAGTGACTCTTTGTTGCATGTTGAGGGATAGTTATATGATCGAACTATGTTATTATTGTTGAGAGGACTTGCACTAGTGAAAGTATGAACCCTAGGCCTTGTTTCCTAGCATTGCAATACCGTTTACGCTCACTTTTATTATTAGTTGTCTTGCTGTTTTTATATTTTCAGATTACAAAAACCATTATCTACTATCCATATTGCACTTGTATCACCATCTCTTCGCTGAACTAGTGCACCTATACAATTTACCATTGTATTGGGTGTGTTGGGGACACAAGAAACTCTTTGTTATTTGGTTGCAGGGTTGCTTGAGAGAGACCATATTCATCCTATGCCTCCTACGGATTGATAAACCTTAGGTCATCCACTTGAGGGAAATTTTCTACTGTCCTACAAACCTCTGCACTTGGAGGCCCAACAATGTCTACAAGAAGAAGGTTGTGTAGTAGACATCAAGCTCTTTTCTGGCGCCGTTGCTGGGGAGGTTAGCGCTTGAAGGTATATCTTTAGATCTTGCAATCGAATCTTTTTGTTTCTTGTTTTAGCACTATTTTAGTTTATAAAAGAAAACTACAAAAAATGGAATTAAGAGTACCTCATATGCTTCATCTTTTTAATATCTATCATGAAAATAAGGATTCCGATAATTGTGCTCCAGTGCTAGAAGAAGAATGTATTAGAATGTTTGGCACTTAATATTTGAATGATGAGCATGATTGCAATGTTGTTAGTATAAATTCCTTGAATATCCATGATGCTAATGATATGCAAAGCCACAAGCTTGGGGAAGCTATGTTTGATGAAGATGATATTTTTTGTCCCCCAAGTTTTGATGAGAAAATTTACTATGGTGAAAGCATGCCTCCTATTTATGATGATTATATTGATGAATGTGGATTTGGAGAGGTCATGACTTTATTTAGTAATGATTCCACTATTTTGGAAGAGGTTCCAATTGATTATGAGAACAAATTTGCTATCTATGATGATTGTTGTGATGACTTGTATGCTATAAAGAATAATGATATCCATGAAACTTGTCATCATGATTTTAGTTTTCAATTGGATTGTGCCTCACATGACAATTATTTTGTTGAGTTTGCTCCCACTGTTATTCATGAGAAGAATTTTGCTTGTGTGGAGAGTAATAAAATTTATATGCTTGTAGATCATGAAAAGAATTCTTTAGGTGCTGGTTATATTGTTGAGTTCATTCATGATGCTACTGAAAATTACTATGAGGGAGGAACATATGCTTGTAAGAATTGCAATAATATCAAGTTTCCTCTCTATGTGCTTAAAGTTTTGAGGTTATGCTTGTTTTGCCTTCCTATGCTAGTTGATTATTGTTCCAATAAGTTGTTTTCTCACAAAATCCCTATGCATAGTAAGTGGGTTAGACTTAAATGTTCTAGTCATATTCTTCATGATGCTCTCTTTATGTTTTAATTCTTATCTTTTATGTGAGCACCATTGAAATCATCATGCCTAGCTAGGGGCGTTAAACGATAGCGCTTGTTGGGAGGCAACCCAATTTTATTTTAGCTCCTTTATTTTAGTTCCTGTTTAGTAATAAATAATTCATCTATCCTATGTTTATATGTGGTTTGATGCTTTTAATTAGTGTTTGTGCCAAGTAGAACCTTTGGGAACACTTGGGGAAAGTCTTTGAGATCTTGCTGTAAAAAACAGAAACTTTAGCGCTCACGAGATTAGCTGCCATTTTTTATTGGAGAGCGCTAATTAGTTAATTATTTTTGCAGATGATTAATAGATAAATTCCTCACGTCCAGAAATTTATTTGACAATTTTATGTGTTCAAGAAGTATACGTTTGATCCAGATTACTACAGACTGTTCTGTTTTTGACAGATTCTGTTTTCTATGTGTTGTTTGCTTATTTTGATGAATATATGAGTAGTATCGGAGGGTATGAACCATAGAGAAGTTGGAATACAGTAAATATTACACCAATATGAATGTATAATGAGTTCACAACAGTACCTAAGTGGTGATTTATTTTCTTATACTAACGGAGCTTACGAGTTTTCTGTTAAGTTTTGTGTTGTGAAGTTTTCAAGTTTTGGGTAATGATTGGATAGACAATGGAATAAGGAGAGTCAAGAGCCTAAGCTTGGGGATACCCAAGGCACCCCAAGGTAATATTCAAGGACAACCAAAAGCCTAAGCTTGGGGATGCCCCAGATGGCATCCCCTCTTTCGTCTTCGTTCATCGGTAACTTTACTTGGAGCTATATTTTTATTTACCACATGATATGTGTTTTTCTTGGAGCGTCATTTTATTTTATTAGTTTTGCTTGCTGTTTGAATAAAATACCAAGATCTGAAATTATTAAATGTTATAGAGTCTTCACATCGTTGCATAATTATTCGACTACTCATTGATCTTCACATATATCTTTTGGAGTAGTTTGTCGTTTGCTCTAGTGCTTCACTTATATCTTTTTAAAGCACGGTGGTGGTTTTATTTTATAGAAATAGATGAACTCTCACGCGTAACTTATATTATTTTGAGAGTCCTAGACAGCATGGTAATTTGCTTTGGTTATGAGTTTAGTCTTAATATGATGGGCATCCAAGAGGGATATAATAAAAACTTTCATATAGAGTGCATTGAATACTAAGAGAAGTTTGATACTTGATAATTGTTTTGAGATATGGAGATGGTGATATTAGAGTCATGATAGTTGAGTAGTTGTGAATTTGAGGAATACTTGTGTTGAAGTTTGTGATTCCCGTAGCATGCACGTATGGTGAACCGTTATGTGACGAAGTCGGAGCATGATTTATTTATTGATTGTCTTCCTTATGAGTGGCGGTCGGGGACAAGCGATGGTCTTTTCCTACCAATCTATCCCCCTAGGAGCATGCGCGTAATACTTTGTTTTGATAACTAATAGATTTTTGCAATAAGTATGTGAGTTCTTTATGACTAATGTTGAGTCCATGGATTATACGCACTCTCACCCATCCACCATTGCTACCTCTCTAATACCGCGCACCTTCCACCGGTATCATACACCCACCATATACCTTCCTCAAAACAGCCACCATACCTACCTGTCATGGAATTTTGATAGCCATTCCGAGATATATTTCCATGCAACTTTCCATCGTTCCGTTTACTATGGCACGCTCCATCATTGTCATATTGCTTTGCATGATCATGTAGTTGACATCGTATTTGTGGCAAAGCCACCGTTTATAATTCTTTCGTACAAGTCACTCATGCATCATTGCTATCCCGGTATACCGCCGGAGGCATTCATATAGAGTCATACTTTGTTCTAAGTATTGAGTTGTAATCATTGAGTTGTAAATAAATAGAAGTGTGATGATCATCATTCATAGTATTGTCCCAAAAAAAGAAAAAAAAGAGAAAGGCCAAATAAAAAAAGGAAGGCCCAAAAAAATAAAAAATATAAAAAAATAATAAAGGGGCAATTCTACTATCCTTTTTCCACACTTGTGCTTCAAAGTAGCACCATGATCTTCATGATAGAGAGTCTCTTGTTTTGTCACTTTCATATACTAGTGGGAAATTTTCATTATAGAACTTGGCTTGTATATTCCAACAATGGGCCTCCTCAAAATGCCCTAGGTCTTCATGAGCAAGCTAGTTGGATGCACACCCACTTAGTTCTTTTTGTTGAGCTTTCATATACTTATAGCTCTAGTGCATCCGTTGCATGACAATCCCTACTCACTCACATTGATATCTATTAATGGGCATCTCCATAGCCCGTTGATACGCCTAGTTGATGTGAGACTATCTTTTCCCTTTTTCTCTTCTCCACAACCACCATTCTATTCCACATATAGTGCTATGTCCATGGCTCACGCTCATGTATTGCGTGAAGATTGAAAAAGTTTAAGAACATCAAAAATATGAAACAATTGCTTGGCTTGTCATCGGGGTTGTGCATGATTTAAATACGTTGTGTCGTGAAGATGGAACATAGACAGACTATATGATTTTGTAGGGATAGCTTTCTTTGCCCATGATATTTTGAGAAGACATGATTACTTTGTTAGTATGCTTGAAGTATTATTGTTTTTATGTCAATATTAAACTATTGTCTTGAATCTTATGGATCTGAACATTCATGCCACAATAAAGAGAATTACTTAGAGAAATATTTTAGGTAGCATTCCACATAAAAAAATCTATTTTTATCATTTACCTACTCGAGGACGAGCAGGAATTAAGCTTGGGGATGCTCATACGTCTCCAATGTATCTATAATGTTTGATTGTTCCATGCTATTATATTATCAACCCTGGATGTTTTATATCCGTTTATATGCTATTTTATATGATTTTTGGGACTAACCTATTAACCTAGAGCCCAGTGCCAGTTTTTGTTTTTTCCTTGTTTTAGAGTATCATAGAAAAGGAAAATCAGACGGAGTCCAATTGACCCGAAACTTCACGGAACTTATTTTTGGACCACAAGAAGCCCACGGAGTATCGGAGATGGACCAGGAGAGTCTCGGGCTACCCACGAGGGTGGGGGCGCGCCCACCCACCTGGGCGCGCCCCTTCCTCGTGGACAGCCCGAAGATCCACCGACGTACTTCTTCCTCCCATATATACCCATATACCCTAAAAACATCGGGGAGCAGAATAGATCGGGAGTTTCGCCACCAGAAACCTCTGTAGCCACCGAAGACCAATCTAGTGTCACATCCCTAGTTCTGGTATGACCTAGGCTAGCCCTTCATGTTTGCATCATGTTTAAATTTAAGTTAAACTTGAAATAGGGGATAATAAACCCTAGCAGCAAATGAAATTCAACCAGTTTCAAACTTAAATCTTTTCAAAGACCCCAAAATGCCCTTTGAAAATGTTCATGATTTATGATAAAGGTGAAAACCCCTGCCAGAAATGATGAGCATATTTCTTGGCCATTTATGGATTTTTTGAATTAATTCATATTGTATTTGAGTTGGAGCACATATATGTTATAAATATATTTAATGCTTCAATAATTCTGTTATTTTGTGAGGGGCTTTAGAATATTCCTTTCAGTCCCTGCAAAAATTATCAGAAGAAACAAAAATGATTTAGTGCTTGAACTAAATCAAAACAAATTGAAACAAATAGAAAACAATAACTAAAATAGAAAACAGAAAGGAGAGAGAAAGATTTTACCTGGCGCTTACCCACAGCCCCGAGGCCCAGCACTGTGCAGCCCACCTGGCCTGGCCCTGTGCCAGCCCAGCCCACCTGCCCCCCCCCCTCCCCTGTCGTCTTCCTCCCGCCAGGAGGACGCGCGCGTGGCCGCCGCGCGCGAGCACGCGCTCGGCCAGCTCCTGCTTGCCGCTGCTGCTGGAGGGCGCTGCGAGCGCCACGCAACCCCCCGGACCGCTCTCACTTTCACCTCCGAATCGATCCGCTCCTCTGCTCCCTCCCCCTTGCTCTTTCTCTCACCGTCGAGCGGCTGCCGTCGCTGCAACTCACCGCTGACACTCTCCCCGCCGTCCCCTCGCCCCTCCGACGAGTCCACGAGCATCTCCGCGACTCCCTCGTCCTCTCCACCGAGTCACGCGACGCCGGACGCTCTGCATCGCTGCCGCCATCGCTGTCTTCTACCTTCGGCTGCGCAGATCTCCGGCGACGTCACGCTGCTCTCGACGCGCCCCCAGCCTCGTCCCCGCCTCTGTTGTCCCCATGGTGAGCTGCTGCACCCTTCCCCGCTCTTCCTTTCGCCTTTCCCGAGCCGTAGCCTGCGCCCGCACGCCACCGAACTTTGGCCGCCGCCGCGAGCTCTGCTCCTGCGAGCTCCGGTGCCCCCGCAGCCTCCTACCAGCTCCGCTGGATGCGGACGACGACGGGCTACGCCCCAGTGGTCTTAGCGCGTCCAGATGCCGCTCGTAGCGCAAGTCCAGCGAGTCGCCGCCACCGTTTTGATCGTCGCCGGCCGAACTCCGGCGACTGCTGACGTGGCCTCTACTTAGGCACTAATTACCCCTAGAGACACTGACAGTGGGCCCCAGCGCCACTAATCTAAACTAGATTAGGAATAACTCCTCTGTTAACTAACTGAGTCACTGATGTGTGGACCCCACACGTCAGGTTTGACCTGGTCGGCTCTGTTGACCTGCTGACGCAGGCAGGACGCAATGCTGACGCAATATTTCATTTTTTGGTTTAAAATTAATCAGGAAATTCCAGAAAATGTTCAAAACTACTAAAAATCATAGAAAATAATCTATAACTCAGAATGAAATAATTTATATATGAAAAATTATCAGAAAAATTCAAGGAATCTGTTTATGGCATTTTCATGCATGTTTGAACAATGTTTGTCCTCTGTTTTGGACAAAACAAATAAATGGCATTTAACTAATCATATATGGAGTTTGAATTTGAATCTTGTATTCAAACCAACTTCATTTAATTGTGTTGCTAGTTGCATTAGCTCATACAACATCACATACTCATGCCATGTTCATGCATCATAATGTTGCATATGCTTGTGTTTGATTTCCGACACCGTTCCTTCTCGATAGGTCCTGCTCCGGAAAGTGTTCGAAAGTACCTATCAGTGGAGCAGTGCCCCCCTGTTGATCTACCAGGCAAGCAAACCCCCTTGTTCATTCCGATACAATCCTACTCTCTCACTCCTGCTCTCATTGTTGCATTAGGATAACAATGATTCAACTGCTACTTTATGCTGCGGTAGTTGAACCCATTCCTCTGCATGACCTGTCATTGCCACAGTAAATAGTTAAACCCACTAGCATGTGTAGGAGTTGATTGAGCCATGTTGTGTTCTTGCCATGCCATGCCTGCTATTGCTTAGAGTTGTATCAGGTCTGATTCATCGGGAATGAATTGGAGTGGTACGATATGTTCTGGTGCTGAGAGTTAAGCGTGTGAACATGATTTGGTAAAGGTAGCGGTGAGAGGGCATGTAGGAGTACATGGTGGGTTGTCTCACTGGAACCGTCCTTAAGCACTGCGTTCTGTATATGTTGTCCAATGACTAGCTACTACCACACATTGGAATGCTTACGTGCCCCTCTCGACTTATTAGCCAACTTGATCTCTGTCCAGGAGTCGCAAATAGATTCTGGTGTTTGTAGGTAGTGTTAGTAGTCTACCAAGTGGCACCCGGCAAGGTGGGCTTGGGACAGACTAGGCACAAGTGGCACGGTGTACCAAGCGTAGATCCATCCGGCGAGGTGGGCTTGGGAACCCTGCACATATCGTTTGGGGCCGTGAGCGACACCCCGGCCGGATCTCCTTGCGGATGGAACCCGAATAGGCGATAAACCTGGACTAGAGTCTTGTGTGGTTAGTTAGGTCGTGGCCGACACCCTCGCCAGGCTTCCGCTTGAAGGTTGCCGAGATACATGACGGGTATATGGTGATAAGTGGTGATACCATGTGTGATGAAGTACACCCCTGCAGGGTTATCATGATCTATTCGAATAGCCGTGTCCTCGGTTATGGACTTCTTGGATGCTTATGTGGTACATAGACAACTTAAAGTGGATACTCTAAAATGCTCAAGACAAGTGTGAGTGCTATGGATGGCCTTCTCGTCAGGAGAAGAGGATGAATCCATAGTAGTGTATTGATGTGGTGCTTAGTGGACTCGTGTGCGCTGCCTCATCTCAAAGAAGTTTCTCGTTGTCGTAGAACAGGATAGCCACTGAGTCAAAGCTGGCTTGCTGCAACTAAACCCCACTTCACCTTCTTGATACAAATGCATGTATGATAGGATCTGATGTAAGTCTCGCTGAGTACCTTTGTACTCACGTTTGCTTTATTTATGTTTTGCAGATGAGACATCTATCTCACAAGTAGTACCACTTGGACTTCGACGAGTAGCTTGTACCTCAGCTACGATCTTGGTCCCTTGCGAGGGACTTGTGGATAGTCAGGCTCCTCGGCCTTTTTCTTTCGTACTTGTCTGTACTCAGACATGTAATGCTTCCGTTGCTTGTATGCTCTGAATGATGGGTCATGTGACCCCTGTTTGTATTTAATGTTACGTGGCTCTTCTGAGCCTTTATCTATATGAGTTTGCGTTATGTTGTGATGCCATGTTGTACAACACATACTTGCATGTTATGCGTATGTGTGACGTGTACTGCTATGTGTGGGATCCAACAATCTAGTTGTTTATCCTTGGCATCCTCTCTTATGGGGAAATGTAGTTTAGTGCTTCCTTGAGCCATAGTAGTCCTGCTAGCCCAGCACTACTGCTCAGAACACTTGACTGGCCGGCATGTGCTCCACTTCGTTCCTATGTCTGTCCCTTCGGGGAAATGTCACGCGGTGACTTCCGGAGTCCTGCCTAGCCTGCTACAGCCCGGGTTCCCTGAGTCCTGTTAGCCCAGTGCTACAGCCCGGATTCATATGCTGTTGACCGACATGCTCGATGTGATTCATGTATGCCTGTCCCCATAGGTTAGCACCGCTTTGGGTTCACGACTAGCCATGTCGGCCCGGGTTCTCTATCATATGGATGCTAGCGATACTATCATATACATGAGCCAAAAGGCGCAAACGGTCCTGGGCCATGGTAAGCGACACCCGTGGGAATACCGTGCGTGAGGCCGCAAAGTGATATGAGGTGTTACAGGCTAGATCGGTGTGACTTAGAATCGGGGTCCCGACAGCTTTGGTATCAGAGCCTGACTGCCTGTAGGATTTCCAAGCCAACCTGGTCGAAGTTGAGTCTAGAAATTCTTTAGTTATGTAAGGGAATTGATTGTGGAAGGGAACGTAAGGCTCTTTTTACTCCCTATACCTCATGCCTTCTGATCTGAGTCATCCTATATTTCCTACGGGGTTAAGGAGCTAGGCTTCCTCTTCTGTCTATCAGGATCATGTGTTACTACTCCATAGTTTCTTAGGATTGGTTGATCTGAGTCATATCCCAGTTCAAGTATTTCCGGTGTAGCCTGTTTAGTAATATTTTTGAACCTTGAGTGATGATGTTGAGGTTGGTGCTACCCATCTTTGCAGAATGTTTCATTTTGAGCATTCTACTGCCGTTATGCTGCCGGAATTGTTCTAAGAGTTTGAGAGATACTAAATTCTTGTGCTACCCTCTACAACCTATAGTTGATGCTGAATCCATCTTTGTCTTCCTTGGTTTCGTTCTTCAGGATGTTGCCGGTTAACCGAAGTTCTATTGCTCGTAGCCGGAACCACGGAGATGGTAGGGATGAGGATCCTCCCGATCAGTCCTCGTTGGCAGAGTTCATGGTAGAGATGGAGAGGAACAAGCGTGTGTCTAACCGCTTGCTATCACGTATTGAGGAGAACACCTCCCAGCAACACAAAGAGTTTGTGTCCATTCATGACTTCATTGGCCTGAAACCACCTACCTTCCATCATTCCATTGAACCACTTGATGCGGATGACTGGCTTCGTAGTATCACACACAAGCTGCGTTCTATGAACATAGCTGAAGGTGACAAGGTCATCTATGCTGCTTATCACCTGGAAGGTCCTGCTAGTATTTGGTGGCAGAACTATGAGGCTATGCTTCCAGCTGACCAGATACCCACCTGGAGAGATTTCATTGAGGCTTTTCGCGAGCATCACATCCCTCAGGCTCTCATTGAACGCAAGAGAGAAGAGTTTTGTAGTTTCACCCAGAGTAAGATGGCTGTTGATGCTTATAGTAGAGAATTTGAGAACCTTGCCCGCTATGCTACAGAAGAAGTGTCCACAGATGCCAAGAAGCAGGCTAGGTTCCGGAAGGGTCTCAACCCCAAGTTGCGTCGTGATCTCCACTTGCATCATTGCAATACATTCCACGCTCTTGTGAACAAGGCCATTAATGCAGAGACAGCTCAACTCACCTACGAGGAATCTCGTAAGCACACCCGTGATTTGGGTTCTTCCTCCAGTTCTAGTTCTCAGAAGCGCCGGATTTGGGTTCCGAACTCCGCTCTACCACCCGGTTATACACCAAGGCCTTCTTGTGTGGCACCTCACCCAGTTCAACCATATGCTACACACATGCCTATTGGTAGACCACTTGTCAATGCGGGTCCTTGTCCTACCTCCAAGATTTGTTACAAGTGCGGAGAGCCAGGCCACATTGCCCGTATTTGCACTCAGACCCGTGTTGCTCCACCCCAGCCCGAGAAGTCTGTTGGCCGTGGTAGTAAGCCTTCACACCAGATGATCAGTGCCAAGTCAGCTCCCACTGAACTTGGACGTGTGCATCACGTCTCAGCTAAAGACGCTCGTGATGATCCAGATGTCGTTCTTGGTACACTCCTTGTCAACTGTCACCCAGCTTCGGTTCTATTCGATACCGGGGCATCTCACTCCTTCATTTCTGAAAGTTATGCCCGTTTGCACGACATGTCATTTTGTGATATGCCCTCCCCACTACTCATTCAAACTCCTGGATCCAAGTGGCAAACTTCTAGGATCAGTTATGGCAATGAAATACATGTTGACAGACTTGTATTTCTAGCTTCCTTGATATCCCTCAAGTCTTCAGATATTAACATCATCTTGGGTATGGACTGGATGAAAGCGCATTATGCCAAGATTGACTGTTACACCAGGTCTGTTCAGCTAACACACCCCTCTGGCAAGATAGTCACTGTCTCCACCAAAATTTCAAGGCGTCAACTATATTCTCTAAATGCCAGCCCTCTTCCTGACCTTGAAGATATCCCGGTAGTCCGCGACTTTCCGGATGTCTTTCCAGAGGAACTGCCAGGTATTCCACCTGACAGAGATGTAGAGTTTGTTATAGATCTTATCCCCGGAACCGCCCCAATTTCTAGGAGACCTTACAAGATGGCACCCTTAGAGCTAGCCGAGCTTAAGAAACAACTCGATGAATCCTTGATAAAGGGTTTCATCCATCCTAGTTCTTCTCCCTAGGCTTGCCCCGTTCTCTTCGTCAAGAAGAAGGATGGTACGGACCAGATGGTTGTAGATTATTGTCCCGTTAATTTGGTCACAATAAAGAACAAGTATCCGCTCCCCGGGATCAACGACCTGTATGATCAGCTCGCTGGATCCTCAATCTTCTCCAAGATGGATTTGAGGTTAGGCTACCACCAAATCAAGATCAGAAATGGGGATATTCCTAAGACGGCTTTTGTCACTCGTTATGGTCAGTACGAGTACACCGTCATGTCCTTTGGTCTAACAAATGCTCTGGCTACTTTCTCTTGCTTGATGAACTCGATCTTCATGGAGTACTTAGATAAGTTCGTCGTGGTTTACCTCGATGATATCCTTATTTACTCGAAGAACGAGGAAGAGCATGCCGAACATCTTAGACTTGTGTTAGAAAAACTCAGAGAGCACCGCCTTTATGCCAAGTTCTCCAAGTGCGAATTTTGGTTGCCAGAAGTGACCTATCTCGGCCACGTAATCTCTGGTAAGGGCATTGCTGTCAATCCCGAAAGTGTTCATGCCATTCTTGATTGGACTCCACCTGAAACGGTTAAGCAAGTTAGGAGTTTCCTTGGTCTAGCCAGTTATTGTCGCCGATTCGTTGAGAACTTCTCCAAAGTGGCCAAACCTCTCACGGAACTTCTCAAGAAAGATAAAAAGTTTGAGTGGTCCCCATAGTGTGAGCACAGTTTCCAGGAACTGAAAAGACGCCTGACTTCTGCTCCCATACTTGTGCCACCAGACTTCACTAAGGACTTTGTTATCTATTGTGATGCCTCCCGACAGGGACTAGGTTGCATTCTTATGCAAGATCGCCATGTGATTGCCTATGCATCACAACAGTTGCATCCACATGAGGAGAATTATCCTACACATGATCTAGAGCTTGCAGTCGTAGTCTATGCACTTAAGACATGGCGACATTACCTTCTCGGTAAACGTTGCGAGATTTACACCAACCACCAGAGTCTCAAGTATATCTTCACCCAACCAGATTTGAACCTTAGGCAAAGACGTTGGTTGGAGTTGATCTCAAATTACGACTTAGGGATTACCTACACCCCAGGCAAGGGGAATGTCATGGCTGATGCGCTAAGTCGTAAGTCCTATTGCAATAATCTCACGTTGCAACAGGGCCAGCCATTTCTCAATGAGGAATTATCTAAGCTTAACCTTCACATTGCTCCTCACTGATTCCTTTCTACCTTGGTGGCGAAACCTACACTTGAGGATCAGATCATTACTGATCAGAAGTTTGATAGGGGTGTTATCCGCATCAAGAGAAACATTAAGAAGGGAGTTGGTGGTTGTTTCTCTATGGATGATCGAGGTGTTGTTTTCTTAGAGAATCGCTTGGTGATTCCCAAGAATCAACATCTGCGACAACTGATTCTTAAGGAGGCACATGAATCCCCTCTCACGATTCATCCCGGTAGTACTAAGATGTATCAGGACCTACGCCAGAGGTTCTGGTGGACTAGGATGAAGAGAGAAATTGCTTAGTTCATTGCTAACTGTGATGTTTGTCGTCGCGTTAAGGCAGAGCATCAAAGGCCTGCTGTCACCCTTCAACCTTTAGCTATTCCTGAGTGGAAATGGGATAAAGTTGGTATGGACTTCATCACCGGCTTTCCCAGGACCAAGAGAGGGAATAATGCTATCTTCGTAGTCATTGATCGTCTTTCCAAAGTGGCTCACTTCCTACCCGTTCGAGAGAGTATCACTGCTAGTCAGCTCGCTGACTTATATATTTCTCGAATAGTATCACTTCATGGTGTTCCACTAGAGATCAATTCAGACCGTGGTAGTCTTTTCACCTCTCATTTCTGGGAGAGTTTCCAAACTGCCATGGGCACCCATCTTTCCTTCAGTACCGCTTTCCACCCTCAATCAAGTGGTCAGGTGGAAAGGGTCAACCAAATTCTCGAAGACATGCTTAGATCTTGTGTTATATCCTTCACTATGGATTGGGAGAAGTGTCTTCCCTTCGCCGAGTTTGCTTATAACAATAGCTACCAGTCCAGCCTCAAGAAAGCTCCTTTTGAGGTTCTGTATGGACGAAGATGTCGAACACCTCTGAACTGGTCAAAAACCGGTGAAAGACAATTCTTTGGACCGGACATGATTCAGGAGGTAGAAGAGCAAGTTCGCATCATTCGTGAGAACTTGAAAACAGCCCAATCTCGTCAAAAGAGCTAGTATGACCGTAGTCATAAGGAAGTGGCTTATGAAATTGGCGACAAGGCTTACCTTCGGGTTACCCCTTTGAAGGGTACCCATCGTTTCGGTATGAAGGGCAAGTTAGCTCCTCGCTACATTGGTCCTTTTCGCATTCTCGCTAAACGAGGAGAGGTTGCCTACCAGTTGGGACTACCCCCACATCTTTCTCGAGTTCATGATGTCTTCCACGTCTCTCAACTCAGGCGTTGCTTCTCGGATCCCATCCGCGGAGTGGACCACGAAACGCTTGATCTCCAAGATAACCTCACTTATCGAGAGTACCCCGTTCGCATTCTGGATCAAGCAGAGCGTGTCACTCGACGTCATAACATCAAGTTTCTCAAGGTTCAGTGGTCTCATCACTCCGAGAGAGAAGCTACCTGGGAGCGTGCAGATCGTCTTCGACTGGAGTACCCCACTTTCTTCCCGCCGACTCTCGAATCTCGGGACGAGATTCTTCCGAGTGGGGCCGAGTTGTCACATCCCTAGTTCTGGTATGACCTAGGCTAGCCCTTCATGTTTGCATCATGTTTAAATTTCAGTTAAACTTGAAATAGGGGATAATAAACCCTAGTAGCAAATGAAATTCAACCAGGTTCAAACTTAAATATTTTCAAAGACCCCAAAATGCCCTTTGAAAATGTTCATGATTTATGATAAAGGTGAAAACCCCTGCCAGAATGATGAGCATATTTCTTGGCCATTTATGGATTTTTGAATTAATTCATATTGCATTTGAGTTGGAGAAAATATATGTTATAAATATATTTAATGCTTCAATAATTCTGTTATTTTGTGAGGGGCTTTAGAATATTCCTTTCAGTCGCTGCAAAAATTATCAGAAGAAACAAAAATGATTTAGTGCTTGAACTAAATCAAAACAAATTGAAACAAATAGAAAAGAGTAACTAAAATAGAAAACAGAAAGGAGAGAGAAAGATTTTACCTGGCGCTTACCCACAGCCCCGAGGCCCAGCATTATGCAGCCCACCTGGCCTGGCCCTGTGCCAGCCCAGCCCACCTGCCCCCCTCCCTTGTCGTCTTCCTCCCGCCAGGAGGACGCGCGCGTGGCCGCCGCGCGCGAGCACGCGCTCGGCTAGCTCCTGCTTGCCGCTGCTGCTGGAGGCCGCTGCGAGCGCCACGCGACCCCCCGGATCGCTCTCACTTTCCCCTCCGAATCGATCCACTCCTCTGCTCCCTCCCCCTCGCTCTTTCTCTCACCGTCGAGCGGCTCCCGTCGCCGCAACTCACCGCTGACGCGCTCCCCGCCGTCCCCTCGCCCCTCCGACGAGTCCACAAGCATCTCCGCGACTCCCTCGTCCTCTCCACCGAGTCACGTGACGCCGGACGCTCTGCATCGTCGCCGCCATCGCTGTCTTCTACCTTCGGCTGCGCAGATCTCCGGCGACCTCACCCTGCTCTCGACGCGCCCCCAGCCTCGTCCCCGCCTATGCTGTCCCCGTGGTTAGCTGCTGCACCCTTCCCCGCTCTTCCTTTCGCCTTTCCCCAGCCGTAGCCTGCGCCCGCACGCCACCGAATTCCGGCCGCCGCCGCGAGCTCTGCTCCGGCGAGCTCCGGCACCCCCGCAGCCTCCTACCAGCTCCGCTGGATGCGGACGACGACGGGCTACGCCCCGGTGGTCTTCGCGCGTCCAGACGCCGCTCGTAGCGCAAGTCCGGCGAGTCGCCGCCGCCATTTTGGTCGTCACCGGGCGAACTCCGGCGACTGCTGACGTGGCCTCTAGTTAGGCACTAATTACCCCTAGAGACACTGACAGTGGGCCCCAGCGCCACTAATCTAAACTAGATTAGGAATAACTCCTCTGTTAACTAACTGAGTCACTGATGTGTGGACCCCACACGTCAGGTTTGACCTGGTCGGCTCCGTTGACCTGCTGACGCAGGCAGGACGCAATGCTGACGCAGTATTTCATTTTGTGGTTTAAAATTAATCAGGAAATTCCAGAAAATGTTCAAAACTTCTAAAAATCATAGAAAATAATCTATAACTCAGAATGAAATAATTTATATATGAAAAATTATCAGAAAAATTCAAGGAATCTGTTTATGGCATTTTCATGCATGTTTGAACAATGTTTGTCCTCTTTTTTGGACAAAAAAAATAAATGGCATTTAACTAATCATATATGGAGTTTGAATTTGCATCTTGTATGCAAACCAACTTCATTTAATTGTGTTGCTAGTTGCATTAGCTCATACAACATCACATACTCATGCCATGTTCATGCATCATAATGTTGCATATGCTTGTGTTTGATTTCCGACACCGTTCCTTCTTGATAGGTCCTGCTCCGGAAAGTGTTCAAAAGTACCTATCAGTGGAGCAGTGCCCCCCTATTGTTCTACCAGGCAAGCAAACCCCCTTGTTCATTCCGATACAATCCTACTCTCTCGCTCCTGCTCTCATTACTGCATTAGGACAACAACGATTCAACTAGTACTTTATGCTGCGGTAGTTGAACCCATTCCTCTTCATGACCTGTCATTGCCACAGTAAATAGTTAAAACCCACTAGCATGTGTAGGAGTTGATTGAGCCATGTTGTGTTCTTGCCATGCCATTCCTGCTATTGCTTAGAGTTGTGTCAGGTCTGATTCATCGGGAATGAATTGGAGTGGTACGATATGTTCTGGTGCTGAGAGTTAAGCGTGTGAACACGATTTGGTAAAGGTAGCGGTTAGAGGCCATGTAGGAGTACATGGTGGGTTGTCTCACTGGAACCGTCCTTAAGCACTGAGTTCCGTGTATGTTGTCCAATGTCTAGCTACTACCACACATTGTAATGCTTAAGCACCCCTCTCGACTTATTAGCCAACTTGATCTCTGTCCAGGAGTCGCAAATAGTTTCTGGTGTTTGTAGGTAGTGTTAGTAGTCTACCAAGTGGCACCCGGCCAGGTGGGCATGGGACAGACTAGGCACAAGTGGCAGGGTGCACCAAGCGCAGATCCATCCGGCAAGGTGGGCTTGGGAACCCTGCACATATCGTTTGGGGCCGTGAGCGACACCCCGGCTGGATCTCCTTGCGGATGGAACCTGAATAGGCGATAAACCTGGACTAGAGTCTTGTGTGGTTAGTTAGGTCGTGGCCGACACCCTCGCCAGGCTTCTGCTTGAAGGTTGCCGAGATACATGACGGGTATATGGTGATAAGTGGTGAGAGCGTGTGTGATGAAGTACACCCCTGCAGGGTTATCATGATCTATTTGAATAGCCGTGTCCTCGGTTACGGACTTCTTGGATGCTTACGTGGTACATAGACAACTTAAAGTGGATACTCTAAAATGCTCAAGACAAGTGTGAGTGCTATGGATGGCCTTCTCGTCAGGAGACGAGGATGAATCCCTTGAAGTGTATCGATGTGGTGCTTAGTGGACTCGTGTGCGCTGCCTCATCTCAAAGAAGTTTCTCGTTGTCATAGAACAGGATAGCCACTGGGTCAAAGCTGGCTTGCTGCAACTAAACCCCACTTCACCTTCTTGATACAAATGCATGTATGATAGGATCTGATGTAAGTCTTGCTGAGTACCTTTGTACTGACGTTTGCTTTATTTATGTTTTGCAGATGAGACAACTGTCTCACTAGTAGTACCACTTGGACTTCGACGAGTAGCTTGTACCTCAGCTACGATCTTGGTCCCTTGGGAGGGACTTGTGGATAGTCAGGCTCCTCGGTCCTTTTCTTTCGTAGTTGTCTGTACTCAGACATGTAATGCTTCCGTTGCTTGTATGCTCTGAATGATGGGTCATGTGACCCTTGTTTGTATTTAATGCTATGTGGCTCTTCTGAGCCTTTATCTATATGAGTTTGCGTTATGTTGTGATGCCATGTTGTACAGCACATACTTGCATGTTATGCGTACGTGTGACGTGTACTGCTATGTGTGGGATCCGACAATCTAGTTGTTTATCTTTGGATAACCTCTCTTATGGGGAAATGTAGTTTAGTGCTTCCTTGAGACATAGTAGTCCTGCTAGCCCAGCACTACTGCTCAGAACACATGACTGTCCGGCATGTGCTCCACTTCCTTCCTATGTCTGTCCCTTCGGGGAAATGTCACGCGGTGACTTCCGGAGTCCTGCCTAGCCTGCTACAGCCCGGGTTCCCCGGAGTCCTGTTAGCCCAGTGCTACAGCCCGGATTCATATGCTGTTGACCGACATGCTCGTTGTGATTCATGTATGCCTGTCCCCATAGGTTAGCACCGCTTTGGGTTCACGACTAGCCATGTCGGCCCGGGTTCTCTATCATATGGATGCTAGCGATACTATCATATACGTGAGCCAAAAGGCGCAAAAGGTCCCGGGCCATGGTAAGCGACACCCGTGGGAATACCGTGCGTGAGGCCGCAAAGTGATATGAGGTGTTACAGGCTAGATCGGTGTGACTTAGAAGCGGGGTCCCGACAGCTTTGGTATCAGAGCCTGACTGCCTGTAGGATTTCCAAGCCAACCTGGTCGAAGTTGAGTCTAGAAATTCTTTAGTTATGTAAGGGAATTGATTGTGGAAGGGAACATAAGGCTCTTTTTACTCCCTATACCTCATGTCTTCTGATCTGAGTCATCCTATATTTCCTACGGGGTTAAGGAGCTAGGCTTCCTCTTCTGTCTATCAGGATCATGTGTTACTACTCCATAGTTTCTTAGGATTGGTTGATCTGAGTCATATCCCAGTTCGAGTATTTCCGGTGTAGCCTGTTTAGTAATATTTTTGAACCTTGAGTGATGATGTTGAGGTTGGTGTTACCCATCTTTGCAGAATGTTTCATTTTGAGCATTCTACTGCCGTTATGCTGCCGGAATTGTTCTAAGAGTTTGAGAGATACTAAATTCTTGTGCTACCCTCTGCAACCTACAGTTGATGCTGAATCCATCTTTGTCTTCCTTGGTTTCGTTCTTCAGGATGTTGCCGGTTAACCGAAGTTCTATTGCTCGTAGCCGGAACCACGGAGATGGTAGGGATGAGGATCGTCCCGATCAGTCCGCTTTGGGTTCACGACTAGCCATGTCGGCCCGGGTTCTCTATCATATGGATGCTAGCGATACTATCATATACGTGAGCCAAAAGGCGCAAACGGTCCCGGGCCATGGTAAGGCGACACCCGTGGGAATACCGTGCGTGAGGTCGCAAAGTGATATGAGGTGTTACAGGCTAGATCGGTGTGACTTAGAATCGGGGTCCCGACATCTAGACCCGTTCCGGCACCCTGCCGGAGGGGGGAATCCCTCTCCGGTGGCCATCTTCATCATCCCGGTGTCCATGACGAGGAGGGAGTAGTTCTCCCTCGGGGTTGAGGGTATGTACCAGTAGCTATGTGCTTGATCTCTCTCTATCTCTCCCGTGTTCTTGAGGTGGTACAATCTTGATGTATCGCGAGCTTTGCTATTATAGTTGAATCTTATGATGTTTCTCCCCCTCTACTCTCTTGTAATGGATTGAGTTTTCCCTTTGAAGTTATCTTATCAGATTGAGTCTTTAATGATTTGAGAACACTTGATGTATGTCTTGCGTGGGATACCTGTGGTGACAATGGGGTATTCTATTGATCCACTTGATGTATGTTTTGGTGATCAACTTGCGGGTTTCGCCCATGAACCTATGCATAGGGGTTGGCACATGTTTTCGTCTTGATTCTCCGGTAGAAACTTTGGGGCACTCTTTGAAGTAATTTTGTGTTGGTTGAATAGATGAATCTGAGATTGTGTGATGCATATTGTATAATCATGCCCACGGATACTTGAGGTGACATTGGAGTATCTAGGTGACACTAGGGTTTTGGTTGATATGTGTCTTAAGGTGTTATTCTAGAACAAACTCTTGAATAGATTGATCCTAAAGAATAACTTTGAGGTGGTTTCGTACACTACAATAATCTCTTCGTTTGTTCTCCGCTATTAGTGGCTTTGGAGTGACTCTTTGTTGCATGTTGAGGGATAGTTATATGATCCAATTATGTTATTATTGTTGAGAGGACTTGCACTAGTGAAAGTATGAACCCTAGGCCTTGTTTCCTAGCATTGCAATACCGTTTACACTCACTTGTATTATTAGTTACTGTCACACCCTAGCTAGTTCAAGCATTAGAGTGTGCATCATGTTTAAATTTCTCTTAAATTTGAAATGGGGAAAGCAGAAACCCCCAACACCCCCCTGGAAACAACTAGGGTTTACCAAAATTATTTTCAATGAACCTGAAATGCCCTTCTAAAAAGTTCACCCTCCTTGTCTTGGGTTAAAACCTCTGGCAAAATTGGTGCACAATTTTCTAGGTCAACAGAAGGTCATTGAATTAAATCATAAGTATTTGAATTTGGGCATTTAAATGCTATAAAATAATTTAAATGCTCAAATAATCCTGGAAATAAATGTTTGCTGTTGGAAATAATCTAAACAGAGCCCACAATTATTTTCAGGATTTTTGGAAACGTTTTAGTATTTTATTTAAAGCCCAACAGTTGCAATTAATTAGAAAAACAGAAACAAATAAAGAGAGAGAGAGAGAGAGAGAGAGAGAGGGAAGCCCACCCGGGCGTTACCTGTGCTGGCCCAGCCACCTGGCTCGGCCCAGCCTACTGGCACTGCCAGTCGTCGTCCTCCTCGCGCCAGAAGGACGCGGAGCGCGTGGCCGGCGCCCGCGGCCACACGCCAGCCACCTCCTGCTTCCGCCGACGCCTGGAGACGCCTAGGGGTGCCACGCGACCCCCACGTCCCCCTCTCATCCTCGCTCACTCTCCCCTCGTCTCCCTCACCCTCTCCCGCACCATCGCTGACGAGCTTGTCGCCGTCTCACTGCCGTAATCGCGCTCTCCGTCACCCCCTCGCCTCTCTGACCTGTCCAGAAGCTCCGCCGCGACGCCCTCACCCTCACCACCGAGCCACGCATCGCCGGAGGCCCTGCATCGCCGCCATCGGATCGTCTTCAACCTCGGTACGCGCCGGACGCTGTTCATCGATTCGCCTTGCTCCGGTCGCCCCCGAGCCCACTGAGCTGCTCATCGACCTCCCTGTGAGCTCCGCCGCCTTTCCCCTCTTCTTTCCCACGCGTTTGCACCCTCTAGGCCATAGTTCCACCATGGCCGAAGCTCGTCTATGATCGAGCTCGTCGCCGGCGTCGCTCTGGCGACCATTTGGTCCTCCCGTGCTATGCAACGTGCTTGCCGCATCGCGTAGTGCCTCGCTAGCGCTTCAGTTTCCGTGTTTGCACGCCGCAGCCCACTCCCCGCACATGGCCGAACTCCGGTCGCCGCCTTGGAGCTCGCCGTCATCGTCTCCGGCCACCATAGGCCCGGCCTCCACCACCACTAGGTGCGCGACCGCAAGAGCTCTCCAACGAGCCCAAGAACGGCCTCGCCCATGCCCTGTGGGCGTTTTCCGAGCTGCGCCACCGTCTCGGGCCTCGCCGGCGTCGAGTCGCCGGCGAGTTTGACCCAGTTTGACTCCTAGGTGGGCCCAGGTAGACCCCCCTGAGTCTATGACAGGTGGGGCCGGTCTGCTAACTAATTTAGGATTAGTTTTAATTAATTTTAATTAAATCAGTCACTGACATGTGGGCCCAGGCCCCACTGATAGCTAATTAGTGTTAATCTAATCCTGTTAATTAGCTGAGAGGCTGACAGAAGGGGCCCACCAGTCAGGTTTGACCTGGACTGGTGCCTTTGACCTGCTGAGGTCAGCATGACGCAATGCTGACGCAGTAATGCATTTTCTGGATTTATTTTTATTCAGGAATTTCCAGAAAATAGTTCAAACTTCTAAAAATCATAGAAAATCAACCATCGCTCCAAATGCAAAGATTTATATATGAAAAATGATCAGAAAAATTCAATCTATCCATCTGTAATGGTTTCATGCATGACAAAACAAGTTTACCTTGTTGTTTAAGCAGAATAAGGAAATGCACTATTAAGGCCATGTTTAATGAGCTAATATTTGAATCTTTGATTCAAATGAGTTCATTCCTTTCTGTTATAGCTTGCATTAGGCCAAGACACATTCATATTGCCATGTCATAGCATGCATCATATTGTTGCATATCGTCATGTGTTGATTGTGTTCCGATGTGTTCTTCGTGGTAGGTTCTGCCTCCGAGGATATTCACGAGTATCCAACTGAAGGGCAGTATCCCACTACCACTCCATCAGGAAAGCAACCATTGACCATTCCGATACAAACCCATGTTCTCGCTTCTGCTCTTGTTTACTGCATTAAGACAACGCGATTCAAACTGCTGTGTGCTACGGTAGTTGAACCCTTATCCTCTGCATGACCTGTCATTGCCACAGTAACTAGATTAAAACCACTAGCCTGTGTAGGAGTTGATTGAGCCATGTATGTGATTCCTACCTTGCTATGCCTGCTATGCTTAGAGTTGTGTCAGGTCTGGTTCATCTGGGTGATGGGCCAGAGTCAAATGCTTATGCTGGTAATGTGAGGGATGTGTTGAACATGTTTTGGTAAAGGTATCGATGAGAGGCCATGTAGGAGTACATGGTGGGTTGTTTCATTGAGGCCGTCCCTAAGAACTGAGATCTGTATGTATGATTTAAGATTCAGCTACTACCATGCATTGGGATCCTTAATTGACCCTCTCGGCTTCTTAACCACCCTAGTACTCTGTCCAGGAGTTGGAAATAGTTTCTGGTGTTTGTAGGTTATGTGTTGGCGGCCGTGCGTAGCGCTGACCCTAGGGGTGGGCTATGTTGCGGTAGATACACTGTGGCACGGTGTACCGAATCACCCGTTTGGTGTCTCGGGATCCCTGTTCACATCGTTCGGGGCCGTATGTGGAAACCTCGGCCGGACTCCCTGCGGATGGAACCTGGATAGGCAATAAACCTGGACTAGAGACTTAAGTGTTTAGGTAGGCCGTGGCCGACACCCTCGCTGGGCTTCCGCTTGAAGGTTGCCGAGTACATGTCGTGTAAATGGCGGTAAGTGGTGAAAGCGTGTATGAAGAAGTACACCCCTGCAGGGTATAAAACTATTCGAATAGCCGCGTCCGTGGTAAAGGACTACTTGGATGCCTATATAGTTCATAGACAAGTTAATGGGTACTAATAAAAGACTCAAGATAAGTGTGAGTACCGAGGATGGCCCTCTCGTAGGATGACGAGGGAGGATCCCCGGTGGAGTATTGTGTTGGTGAGTAGTGGACTCGTGTGCGAAAACTATTTTTACTGGTGAAGTTCCGTAGGATAGCTTAGCCAAGAGTCAAAGCTGGCTTGCTGCATTAACCCCACCACCTTCTTGAGAATAAGAATGTATAGTAGGTTTTGATGTAAGGCTTTCTGAGTACCTTTGTACTCATGTTTGCTTAATTACTGTTTTCAGACGACAACACCGCCCCCTCCGATGGGTTCTACGTAGACCTTGACGTCAACGAGTGACTAGCCACCCAAGTGGTGATCCTGGCCATGGAGGGCCCTATGTAGATAGACAGGCTTCGAGAAGCTTTCTTTCTTTCTAGAGTCTGTACTCAGAGTAGTTGCTTCCGCATGTGCTTGCATGTTTGTATGACTTGAGTGTCGGGTCATGTGACCCATATCTGTATGAACATGTCATGTATGGCTCCCTGGAGCCTTTAAATAAAGTACTTGAGTTGTAGTGTTCTGTTGTGATGCCATGTTGTATGTACTCATATCGGGCATATTGTGTGTATGATTGAAATGCTTGGTATGAGTGGGATCCGACAATGTAGTTGTTTATCCTCGGAAGCCTTTCTTATGGGGAAATGTAGTCTAGTGTTCCCCGAGCCATAGTAGTCCGCTACAGCCCGGTTCACCAGAGTCCTGCTAGCCTAGCACTACTGTTCAGGACACTTGACTGGCCGGCATGTGTTTCACTTCGTTCCTATGTCTGTCCCTTCGGGGAAATGTCATGCTATGACTTCCGGAGTCCTGCCTAGCCTGCTACAGCCCGGGTTCCCCGGTGTCCTGTTAGCCCAGTGCTATAGCCCGAAATCAATCGCTGATGACCGACATGCTCGATGTGATTCATGTATGCCTGTCTCCATAGGTCTGTGCCGCTATGGGTTCATGACTAGCCATGTCGGCCCGGGTTCTCTGTCATATGGATGCTAGCGACACTATCATATACGTGAGCCAAAAGGCGCAAACGGTCCCGGGCCATGGTAAGGCGACACCCGTGGGATACCGTGCGTGAGGCCGCAAAGTGATATGAGGTGTTACCGGCTAGATCGATGTGACTTGGAATCGGGGTTCTGACAGTTACCTTGCTGTTTTTTATATTTTTAGATTACAAAAACCATTATCTACCATCCATATTGCACTTGTATCACCATCTCTTCGCCGAACTAGTGCACCAATACAATTTACCATTATATTGGGTGTGTTGGGGACACAAGAGACTCTTTGTTATTTGGTTGTAGGGTTGCTTGAGAGAGACCATCTTCATCCTACGCCTCCTATGAATTGATAAACCTTAGGTCATCCACTTGAGGGAAATTTGCTACTGTCGTACAAACCTCTGCACTTGGAGTCCGAACAATGTCTACAAGAAGAAGGCTGTGTAGTAGACATCAGGAACCCTGTCAGGCAAGTGTACTACGCTTGGCCACCACCTTTTCACCATCAATCCACCAAAGCAGGAGTAGAGTTTTACGCCTCACGATGGCCTGAACTTGGGGTAATATTGCCTGTGTGATCTCTACCGTGCTGCCCCACGCTCGTTTGCTCTTTGCGTAACGCGCCGCCCCCTAGCGGACCAGCAAGGGGCCTCCTAGTCCCATAGGTGGCCATGGTTTCCCATGACATCTTTGGCGCGCCATGTAGGGGGCTCGCTTGCGCGAACCCGCAGGCGTGTGCAGCGCGTCAACTTCATCACCATCTTCATCTTTGACGACGCCATCGACCATGGCGCCCAAGAAGAAACCTGATCCTTTGGCTCACCCATCCACCTCGAGGGTTCCGCCGCCCAAGGCCTCCAGCGCTGCTGGGGGCGCAGAGGCACACGAGAATGAAGACACTGCTGGGGGAGTAGTCGGAGCAAGCGGCACCGTCACCACTTCCCCCGTGGCCGACGCAGGAGTAGGAGGCACCGGAGGAGAGCAGCATCAACAACACCCTGACGGACACACCCCCAAGGTACGGGTGAAGGGGTTACTCAATCTACACCCCTTTCCCCCGCCGACGGGCACAACCTCAGCAATGATGCCAGGACCGGGGCGAATCGCCGCCCTCCGGCCGCTCGCACCATGGGTGCAGCCACCGTGCGTGCACCCCCTCCGAAACAGGTCGACCAAGCAGCTATGCCCGACATAGCCGCTGGCCACCGAGTGCCTTTACCACACCATGACCAAGTAGTCGGCTCGCAACAGCAGCGGGGGCGCAGTGCTGCCGCTGCTGGCACCGGCAGGAGCCGAGCAACGGCACGATCGACTTCGTCATTATCCATGCCAAGTACGGATTTGGAGGCCATGGCGTGGGCTCAGCTGCTGCTGAAGTTTGCACCCGCGGCCGAGAAGATGGACGAGTGGCGTGCCACCATCCAAAATCTGCTCGGTTTCGCCGAAGCCGGGGGCTCACAGTGAGCTGGCCCACCATGACCTCCCAAGCGACAAAGACAGCTCGTGCTGCTGACCGCACGGAAGGGGCCATCCCCATGGTGCAGTCCCCGCCACAGTAGCCAGCGCGAGCACAGCAGAATCAAGACCCTGACGACGTCTCGATGGCCTCTTATGACCCTCAAGCAAGTCCAGGCCAACGACGGGCCTCGGAGGATAGCAGAGAGGAGACACGCGCGTTGTCATTGATCAACACCATGATGACCTCCGCCGGACCGACGGGTACGGTGGCCCTGACATTGACGAGCCTGCGCTCGGTATTGGCGGGTTCCTACCTTTCGAGGTTGGCTGCCCTGCCTTTACTCATGAGCTGCGGCAAGTTCGTTGGCCATCCGTTCGCACGTTCAAGCCAGAGATACCCGAGAAGTACGACAGGAGATTGAACCCAATAGAGTTCCTGAGCATCTACACCATCGCTGTTCAAGCTGCCATGGTAAGAGATGACAAGGTGTTTGCCAACTACATCCATTTGGCCCTCAAGTCCAATGTGAGGTCTTGGCTGATGCACCTAATAGAGAACTCCATTTCATCATGGGCTGACCTATGCCACGAGTTCATTGGCGCCTTCACGGGCGGCCATCAAGAACCCGGTTGTAACATCCCTAGCCTTGCCATGCACTTGGACTAGCTTGGTTCCTGCATCATGTATAAATTTCTTTTAAACTTGAAATGGGGATTGTTCAAACCCTAGCACCAGATCAAATCAAATAGGTTCAACCTAAAATAATCTTCAATGAACCCAAAATGCCTTTGGAAATGTTCATGATTTTTGATAAAGGTGAAAACCTCTGCCAAAAATGATGAGCATATTTCTTGGCCATTTATGGATTTTTGAATTAACTCATATTGTATTTGAATTGGGGCATTTAAATTCTATAAATATTTTAAATGCTCTAATAATTCTGAAAAGTAGTTGAGGGATGTTGGGAATAATCATGTATGTGCCCACAATTTATTTCAAGATTTTATAAAGTAGTTTAGTATTTTACTAAATCCAAAAAAACAAAGATAGAAAATAGAAAACATAAATAAAAGAGTGAGAGAGAAGGACTCACCTGGTCTCACCTGCAGCCCACCTGGCCGGCCCAGTCGGCCAGCCCAGCCACCTGGCCTAGCCCACCTCCTCCTGTCGTCTTCCTCTTGCCAGAGGGACGGGCGTGCGTGGCAGATGCACGCAGGCGCGCCCCGGCCACCTCCTACTTCGCCGTGTCGATGCCTCCTTCCCCCCAACCCCGTGCCCAGGAGACGTGGACGAGGCCGTGCTGACCCCCTTCTTCCCTGGCCATTTTCCCCTCTTCCTCTTCATTCTTCGCCCGAACAGAGAGCCGCCGTCGCTGCCGCTCGCTGCCAACGCGCCCACCGAGCTCGCCTGACCTTCCCACCGTATCCCTAGGCTCCGCCGTGGCTCCGCACGTCGACGAGAAGAACAAAACAAGCCTGGGAGCCCTTCAACCTCGCCATCACATTGTCCCCGAGCTCATCCTCAACCTCCGACCGCCGGCTACCTCGCCGTTGATTCGGGAGCTACCGGGCGTCCCCGACCTCCCCCTCGCGCTCATTAGCCTCGCTGTGAGCCTCCACACCGAACCCCTCTCTTCCCTCTGCCAATTTCCTCCTCTAACCGCGGGCTCCGTTGAGCCCGAGCGCTCCTCGCCGCCGGCCATGTCGCCGCCGTTACCGCAGCCGCTTGAGTTTGATTCAGAGCGCGTCACCACGCTCAGTAAGCCACCAGGAGCCTAACGCACACTCTAACTCGCCCTCACGTTGTCACACCCAAGCTAGTTCAAGCATTAGAGTGTGCATCATGTTTAAATTCCTTTTAAATTTGAAATGGGGATGACAGAACCCCCAGCACCCCCCCTGGAACAACTAGGGTTTACTAAAAACTTTTTCAATGAACCTGAAATGCCCTTCTAAAAAGCCCACCCTTTTTTGTTTTGGGTTAAAACCTTTGACAAAAATGGTGCACATTTTTCTAGGACATCTAAGGTCATTGGATTAATCCTTATAGTATTTGCATTTGGGCATTTAAATGCTATAAAATATTTTAAATGCTCAAATAATCATAAACTAAAATGTTTGCTGTTGGATATATTCTAAGCAGTGGTCATGATTAATTTTATGATTTATGGTAATGCCCTGGCATTTTTAATAAAGCCCTGAAGTTACAGAAATAATACAATAAATAAAAAAACAGAAAAGGAGAGAAAGAACAGGGACTTACCTGGCGCAGCCCACCAGCCCACCTGGCTCGGCCTAGCCCACCAGTCGTCCTCCTCCTCTCGCCAGGAGGACGAGGAGCACGTGGCCGGCGCAGGCGGCCACACGCCGGCCACCTCCTGCTTCTGCCGACGCCCTGGAGGCGTCTACGAGTGCCACGCCGACCCCCACGTCTCCCTCTCTTTCTTCCCACTCTCCCCGTGGCCTCTCCCCCTCTCTGGCTCTCTCCCCCATCTCCCTGCTGAGCACAGCCGTCGCCGCCGACAAGCTCCACCGCAGCCACCGCCGTCCATTCGTTGCCTCGTCGTGCCAGGAAGCTCCGCCGTCATCGACTACATCGAGTAGGCCGAGCCCCGAGCACTCGCTCGCCCCGGAGACGCTGCACCGAGCTCGTCCTCAACTCCGGCCACCGGAGATCCCCTTCGCCATCCCCGCCACATCAGCTCATCCCCGACCTCGCCGATTGCCTCGACGAGACCCCCGTGAGCTCAGCCACCTCCCCACCCTCTCCGTTCTCTCTCACGAGCACCGTAGCGACCGCACGTAGCTCACCCGCACGCACCACCGTGGAGCTCGTCGCCGACGAGGCTCCGGCCACCCAATGGCCGCGCCACCCTGTCCACTAGTCCTACCACACCTCCAGGAGCTCAACGCACCAAACCACATGCCTCCCCGTGCCCCCTAGTGACTAGTTCAACCTTACCCAAGCTCCGGCCACCGCCAAACTCATCGCCGACGACGTTTTCGGCCACCCCAGCTCCACCCGCTGCCACCACTCGACGTGGCTTCCACCCCGCATCACGTAGATAGTCTCCGCCGTCCTTTTGGTCGCCGGAGTGCAAATCCGGCGCTGCTCCGCCGCGTCTGGCCTCGCCGGCGGCTAGACACCGGCGAGTTGACCCTCTTTGACCCCGTGTGGGCCCAGGTTGACCCCCCCTAAGTCTATGAAAGGTGGGGCCGGCCTGCTAATTAGTTTAAGATTAGTTTTAACTAATTTTAATTAGTTTAGTCACTGAAATGTGGGCCCAGGCCCCACTGACAGTTAATTAGTGTTAATTTAATTCTGTTAATTAGCTGAGTCACTGACAGACAAGGCCCACCAGTTAGGTTTGACCTGGCCGACCCAGTTGACCCGCTGACGTCACACCTATGTCATGCCGAAGCATTAATTCAATTACTGGAATTATTCTTATATAGGAAATTCCAGAAAATAGCCAAAACTTCTAAAATCATAGAAAATCAACCATATCTCCAAATCAAACAATTTATACATGAAAAATGATCAGAAAAATTCAATCTATCCATCTGTAATGGTTTCATGCATGACAAAACAAGTTAACCTTGCTGTTTAAGCAGAATAAGATAATGCACTAATAAGGCCATGTTAAATGAGCTAACATTTGAATCTTTGATTCAAATGAGTTCATTCCATCTTGTTTTAGCTTGCATTAGGCCAAGACACATTCATTTCTGCCATGTCATGGCATGCATCATATTGTTGCATATCGTCATGTGTTGATTATGTTTCGGTCTGTCTTTCGTGGTAGGTTCTGCCTCCGAGGATAACCCTGAGTATCCGTCTGAAGGGCAGTACCCTACTACCACTACATCAGGCAAGCAACCCATTGATCATTCTGATACAACCCATGTTCTCGCTTGCATTAAGACAACGCGATTTAAACTGCTGTGTGCTACGGTAGTTGAACCCTTATCCTCTACATGACCTGTCATTGCCACAGTAACTAGATAAAACCCACTAGCATGTGTAGGAGTTGATTGAGCCATGTTTGTGTTTCCTACCTTGCTATGCCTACTATGCTTAGTGTTGTGTCAGGTCTGGTTCATCTGGGTGATGGGCTAGAGTGAAATGTTTATGTTGGTAATGTGAGGGATGTGTTGAACATGAATTGGTAAAGGTATCGATGAGAGGCCATGTAGGAGTACATGGTGGGTTGTTTCATTGAGGCCGTCCCTAAGAACTAAGATCTGTATGTGTGATTTTAAGAATTAGCTACTACCATGCATTGGGATCCTTAATTGACCCTCTCGGCTTCTTAATCACCCTAGTACTCTGTCCAGGAGTTGCAAATAGTTTCTGGTGTTTGTAGGTTATGTGTTGGCGGCCGTGCGTAGCGCTGACCCTAGGGGTGGGCTATGTTGCGGTAGATACACCGTGGCCGGGTATGCCGGGCACCCGTTTGGCGTCTCGGGACCCTGTTCACATCGTTCGGGGCCGTATGTGGAAACCTCGGCCGGGCTCCCTGCGGATGGAACCTGGATAGGCGATAAACCTGGACAAGGGACTTAAGTGTTTAGGTAGGCCGTGGCCGACACCCTCGTTGGGCTTCCGCTTGAAGGTTGCCGAGTACATGTCGTGTAAACGGCGGTAAGTGGTGAAAGCGTGTATGAAGAAGTATACCCCTGCAGGGTTAACATCATCTATACGAATAGCCGCGTCCGCGGTAAAGGACTACTTGGTTGCCTATACAGTTCGTAGACAAGTTAATGGTTACTACTAAAAGACTCAAGATAAGTGTGAGTACCGAGGATGGCCCCTCGTAGGATGACGAGGGAGGATCCCCGGTAGAGTATTGTGTTGGTGAGTAGTGGACTCGTGTGCGAAAACTATTTTTACTAGTGGAGTCCCGTAGGATAGCTTAGCCAAGAGTCAAAGCTGGCTTGCTGCAATAACTCCACTACCTTCTTGAGAATGAGCATGTATAGTAGGTTCTGTTGTAAGACTTGCTGAGTACCTTTGTACACATGTTTGCTTAATTACTGTTTTTAGACGACAACACCGCCCCCTCCGATGGTTTCTACGTAGACCTTGATGTCGACAAGTGACTAACCACCGAGGTGGTGATCCTGGTCATGGAGGGCCCTATGTAGATAGACAGGCTTCGGAAGCCTTCTTGCTTTCTAGTGTCTGTACTTAGACTATTTACTTCCTCTTGTGCTTGTATGCTTGTATGACTTGAGTGTCGGGTCATGTGACCCCTACCTGTATGAACTTGTTATGTATGGCTCTCTAGAGCCTTTAAATAAAGTACTTGAGTTGTAGAGTTTTGTTGTGATGCCAGGTTGTATGTACTCATATCGGGCATATTGTGTGTATGATTGAAATGCTTGGTATGAGTGGGATCCAACAATCTAGTAGTTTGTCCTTCGCAGCCTTTCTTATGGGGAAATGTAGTCTAGTGTTCCTCGAGCCATAGTAGTCCGCTACCGCCCGGTTCACCGGAGTCCTGCTAGCCCAGCACTACTGCTCATGACACTTGACTGACCGGCATGTGTTTCACTTCGTTCCTATGTCTGTCCCTTCGGGGAAATGTCACGCGGTGACATCCGGAGTCCTGCCTAGCCTGCTACAGCCCGAGTTCCCCGGAGTCCTGTTAGCCCAGTGCTACAGCCCGGATTCACTCGCTGATGACTGACTTGCTCGATGTGATTCATGTATGCCTGTCTCCATAGGTCTGTGCCGCTTTGGGTTCACGACTAGACATATCGGCCTGGGTTCTCTGTCATATGGATGCTAGCGACACTATCATATATGTGAGCCAAAAGGCGCAAACGGTCCCGGGCCAAGGTAAGGCGACACCCGTGGGATACCGTGTGTGAGGCCGCAATGTGATATGAGGTGTTACCGGCTAGATCAATGTGACTTGGAATCGGGGTCCTGACAGCGTTGGCATCAGAGCCGGACTGCCTGTAGGTTCGTTGAGCCAAACTGGTCGATGTCGAGTCTAGAAATGCTTTAGTTATATGTAGGGGAATTGATTGTGGGAGGGAACGTAAGGCTCTTTTACTCCTTTACCTTATGCCCTCTGATCTGAGTCATTCTCTTCTCATTCAACGTGGGTTAAGGACTAGGCTCTGTTCTTCTGTCAGGTTCATGTGTTACTAATCCGTAGTAGCTTATAGGATTGTTGTTACAAGCCTCAGTACAGTTTCTACTACCTTTAGTATGTTGCCGGTTGAATCAGAACCTTGATATGATGTTGTTGAGTGGTATTGCAAACTGTCGTGGATGTCTCAAATCTTTTTCTGAGCATTTACAGCTGTTATGCTGTCCAATTTTCCCTAGAAATTCTAATGTGTTTGCATTGTGGTTGTGCTTTCAGATGGCCACTCGTGCTCAAAACCAAGTGGTTCGCCTGACCCGGTGCCTTGATGTGCCCAGTCATACTGCTATGTTAGTCCGGGTAATGATCGAGACGGGTTACCGTTGGTATCCCGAATACACTGTCGAAGAGCAGTTCCGAGACATTAATCAAAGCCAATATTTCTGCACCGTCAGGATATTTCCTTCTTATCCTGGATCTACCGAGCCCCTCCACTGTTCCTATGGAATCGGGGTCCTGACACACGTGCACCACAGCGCCAACCCCGCACTCACCCGAACTCCGGCGCCGCCGCGAGATCACTTCCGGCGAGCTCCGACCACCCTGCGACCTCCCACCTGCTCCGTTGGATGCGCACGAGTGAGGGCCTCCTCCCTGTGCCCTTCTCTCGCCCAGCCGCCTCCTGTAGCGCCGTCCCGTGTGGACTCCGCCGCGCGGGAAGGTCGCCGGCGGCTTAACTCCGGTGACTGCCGATGTGGCATGCTTAATTAGTGCTAATGATCCAACTAATCAACCCTGGAGCCACTGACTATTGGGCCCCATGCCTTAACTAACCCCAGAATTATTTTCTATTTAATTTAGATTAAGAAGGCCGGCCCCACACATCAGTTGACCATGCCACGTCAACGTTGACCTGGCCCCACAGGTCAGCCTCTATTCCTGCCCCGTTACACTGACACACGGGTCCCACTGGTCAGGTTTGACCAGGGGCAGCCCCGTTGACCTGCTGACCATAGGCTTATGTCATGCTGACGCAATAAGCTATTTCTAGATTAAACCTAATTCACGAAATTCCAGAAATAACCAAAACTTCAAAAATTCATAATAAATCAACCGTAACTCCAAATGAAATAAATTATATATGAAAAATTATCAGAAAAATTCAAGGAATCCATCTGTACTAGTTTCATGCATGTTAGAACACTTTAAACTTGCTGTTTAGGTGAAACAAGTTAATGCACTAATATGACTTCAAAAAATGGGTTTGCATTTGAATATTTGGTTCAAATGGACTCATTTAAATATGTTCTAGCTTGCACTAGTCCAAAACACATTCATATTGCCATGTCATAGCATGCATCATATTGTTGCATATCGTCATGTGTTGATTGTGTTCTTTCTCAGTTGCCGATGTTTGTCCCCCCTCAGTAGACATTCATCGAGCGATGAATTCGATGACACCGATGAAGAGCTATACTATCTTCAGAAGTGCCAGGCAAGGAAAACCCCCTTGTTCATTCTGATACAATCCCACTCTCTCGCTCCTGCTCTCTTTTACTGCATTAGGACAACACCGATTCAACTGTTGCATGCTGCGGTAGTTGAACCCTTTCCTCTGCATGACCTGTGATTGCCACAGTAAATAGACGAAACCCACTAGCATGAGTAGGAGTTGTTTGAGCCTTGTTGTGCCTACTCATTCATGCTTGTTTTTCATGCCTGCTACTGCTTAGAGTTGAGTTAGGTCTGATTCATCGGGAATGAATTGGAACGTGGTGAACATGTCCTACCATTGAGAGCTAAGTGTGTGAACACGATTTGGTAAAGGTAGCGGTGATAGGCCATGTAGGAGTACATGGTGGGTTGTCTCATTGCAGCCGTTCTCAGGAACTGAGTTCTGTGTTTGTGATCCATGAACAGTTACTACCACACATTGGACTCCGGGCGCTCCAAGCTCTCTCGACTTATTAATCAACTCGATCTCTGTCCAGGAGTTGCAACTAGTTTCTGGTGTTTGTAGGTAGTGTTAGTAGTCTACCAAGTGGCACCCGGTACAGGTGGGCTTGGGACAGACTAGGCACAGTGGCCCGGTGTACCAAGTGGCACCCGGATGGTGGGCTTGGGAACCCTGTACACATCGTTTGGGGCCGTGAGCGACACCCCAGCCGGATCTCCTTGCGGATGGAACCCGAATAGGCGATAAAGCTGGACTAGAGACTTGTTGGTTAGTCAGGTCATGGCTGACTCCCTCGCCAGGCTTCCACTTGAAGGTTGCCGAGATACACGAAGTGTACATGGTGGTAAGTGGCGAGAGCGTGTGTGAAGAAGTACACCCCTGCAGGGTTATCATTACCTATTCGAATAGCCGGATTCCTCGGATATGGAAACTTGGACCCCTTGCATAGTTCATAGACAAGTGAAATTGGATACTCTAAAATGCGCAAGATAAGCATGAGTGCTATGGATGGCGTTCTCGTAGGGAGATGGGAGCGGATCCATGGTGGTGTATTGATATGGTGAATTTGTGGACTCGTGTGCACCACCTCAAAAGAGTTACTTGCAGTCGTAGTTCAGGTTAGCCACTGAGTCAAAGCTGGCTTGCTGCAGTTAAACTCCACCACCGCCTTTGTTGATACCGATGCATATGTAGTTAGTTCTGATGTAAGTCTTGCTGGGTACATTTGTACTCACTTTGCTTATTTTATGTTTTGCAGAGAGACTTCAGTCTCGCTAGTAGTTCCACGTGGACTTCGACGTTTAGCTTGTTGCCTCAGCTACGATCTTGTACCTTGGGAGGGTCTGGTAGATAGTCAGGCTCCTCAGCCTTCTTCATTTTTAGTTGTCTGTACTCAGACAAGTTAAGCTTCCGCATGTGCTTTTTGCTTGTATGCTCTGTATGTTGGGTCATGAGACCCATGTTTGTAGTATCTCGCTCCTTGGAACCTAATGAATAAATACTTGAGTCGTAGAGTTATGTTGTGATGCCATGTTGTATTTACACATATCGAGCATATTGTGTGTATGATTGAAATGCTTGGTATGTGTGGGATCCGACAACCTAGTTGTTTATCCTTGGTAGCCTCTCTTATGGGGAAATGTAGTCTTGTGCTTCCATGAGACATAGTAGTCCGCTACAGCCGGTTCACCGGAGTCCTACTAGCCCAGCACTACTACTCCAGAACACTTGACTAGCCGGCATGTGATTCACTTTGTTCCTGTGTCTGTCCCTTCGGGGAAATGTCATGCGGTGACATCCGGAGTCCTACCTAGCCTGCTACAGCCCGGTTCACCGGAGTCCTATTAGCCCAGTGCTACAGCCCGAATTCGCACGCTGCTGACCGACATGCTTGATGTTGATTCATGTATGCATGTCCCCGTAAGTTAGTGCCACTTTGGGTTCATGACTAGTCATGTCGGCCCGGGTTCTCTGTCATATGGATGCTAGCGACACTATCATATACGTGAGCCAAAAGGCGCAAACGGTTCCGGGCCATGGTAAGGCGACACCGTGGGAATACCGTGCGTGAGGCCGCAAAGTGATATGAGGTGTTACAGGCTAGATCGGTGTGACTTAGAATCGGGGTCCTGACACCGGTAGATGCAACGACTTGCAGCTTCTCCTACAGAAGGAAGGAGAAACCCTCTGTAAGTATTTACAGAGATTCAGCAAAGTTCATTGGAATATCCCAAATATCCATCTGGCAGCCGTAATAGCTGCCTTCCAGTCCAATGTGCGCAATTGTCGTATTTGTTCCAAAATGAACGTACGGTTTCCCAAGACTATGAAGGAGCTTTACACTATGGTAGATAAGTGTGCTCGGATGGAGGATGGAAGGAAGTTGTCCGGAGAGGAAGATTGCACCAATGTTGATTCAGAGGATGAGGATGAATCAACTAATTAGAAGAAGAGCAAGAAGCACAATAAGAAGCAGAAAGATAAGGAAGTGATGACTGTTGAAGGATCGGGTACGCCTAGTACCGGCAAGAAGCCCAAAGCTGAGGCCCCTGACAAGGAAGTTGTCGTGTGGATTGACTATCGGGAAGCTGCTGCTGCCGAGAAAGCTGGGAAAGGTGGTGGGCTGTACTGCAAGATTAATCGGACCAAGGGCCGTGACCTTCAAGAGTGTTACCAGGTTGAGAAGCTTGTCAAGAAACAGAGAGCAAACTATGAGAAGCATGATAAGGAAAAAGTTCAGAATGTTTCTTGCAGTAAGGGCCGAGCAGGTGAAGTAAATCGCCCTGGCCAACCCATTCGGAGCCAAGGAAAGCCCGCCAAAGGTCGAGAGAAGGTAACCTGTGATGATGAGCCATGGAGGGGATGAAGAGGAAACCGGTGTGCAGGAGTTCCAGAAGGCCACGGACGCCCTGTGCATTGAGGGAGGTGCATCTCTGCACACTTCTCACCGCCAGCTTAAACGGTGGGCACGAGAAGTCAATGTCGTGGAACCAGCGCAAGAGGACCAGAGGCCGCTCAAATGGCCCAGCACACCCATCATCTTTCATGAGGAGGACCATCCTAGCCGTACCACTGCTGTAGGGCATTTGCCGTTGTTGGTCTCCCCAACAATTCACAACCTCAAGGTCACAGAGATGTTGGTGGATAGTGGGACGGGGTTGAATCTGATCTCCCCAGCAGTCATCAGCAGACTTCAGATATTAGAGGAAGAGCTAGAGGTTACTGGCATGTTTCAAGGACATAATCCCGCAGGAGCCATCCTAAGGGAAAGATCACGTTGCTGGTAACGTTTGGAGGAGAACTGAACTACCGGACTGAGAAGATTGTGTTTGATGTGGTTCATCTCCCCCTGCCGTACAATGGGTTCTTGGACGCCCGACCCTGGCTAAGTTCATGGCAGCATCCCACTATGCCTACAACACCTTGAAGATG